>NC_048583.1:23614739-23925316 GCF_013265735.2 Oncorhynchus mykiss | reverse complement strand
AATTAACTTCTTTTTTTCCATAAAACAAGCTCTAAATCATGGTTGATGCACTCTGGATGTCCACTTTTCTGTGCTGTCTATTTGAGATGAAATGAACATTGTGGACAGTTTTCAGCAAGTTGCAACATTGAAATGAAATTAACTTCTTTTTTTTTTCATAAACAAGCTCTAAATCATGTTGATGCACTCTGGATGTCCACGTTTTTCTGTGCTGTCTATTTGAGATGAAATGAACATTGTGGACAGTTTTCAGCAAGTTGCAACATTGAAATGAAGAAATTAACTTCTTTTTTTTCCATAAACAAGCTCTAAATCATGTTTGATGCACTCTGGATGTCCAATTTTTCTGTGCTGTCTATTTGAGATGAAATGAACATTGTGGACAGTTTTCAGCAAGTTGCAACATTGAATGAAGAAATTAACTTCTTTTTTTCCATAAACAAGCTCTAAATCATGGTTGATGCACTCTGGATGTCCAATTTTTCTGTGCTGTCTATTTGAGATGAAATGAACATTGTGGACAGTTTTTCAGCAAGTTGCAACATGAAATAAGAAATTAACTTCTTTTTTTCCATAAACAAGCTCTAAATCATGGTTGATGCACTCTGGATGTCCAATTTTTCTGTGCTGTCTATTTGAGATGAATGAACATTGTGGACAGTTTTCAGCAAGTTGCAACATTGAAATGAAGAAATTAACTTCTTTTTTTCCATAAACAAGCTCTAAATCATGGTTGATGCACTCTGGATGTCCAATTTTTTCTGTGCTGTCTATTTGAGATGAAATGAACATTGTGGACAGTTTTCAGCAAGTTGCAACATTGAAATGAAGAAATTAACTTCTTTTTTTCCATAAACAGCTCTAAATCATGGTTGATGCACTCTGGATGTCCATTTTTCTGTGCTGTCTATTTGAGATGAATGAACATTGTGGACAGTTTTCAGCAAGTTGCAACATTGAAATGAAGAATTAACTTCTTTTTTTCCATAACAAGCTCTAAATCATGGTTGATGCACTCTGGATGTCCACGTTTTTCTGTGCTGTCTATTTGAGATGAAATGAACATTGTGGACAGTTTTCAGCAAGTTGCAACATTGAAATGAAGAAATTAACTTCTTTTTTTCCATAAACAAGCTCTAAATCATGGTTGATGCACTCTGGATGTCCAATTTTTCTGTGCTGTCTATTTGAGATGAAATGAACATTGTGGACAGTTTTCAGCAAGTTGCAACATTGAAATGAAGAAATTAACTTCTTTTTTTCCATAAACAAGCTCTAAATCATGGTTGATGCACTCTGGATGTCCATTTTTCTGTGCTGTCTATTTGAGATGAAATGAACATTGTGGACAGTTTTCAGCAAGTTGCAACATTGAAATGAAGAAATTAACTTCTTTTTTTCCATAAACAAGCTCTAAATCATGGTTGATGCACTCTGGATGTCCAATTTTTCTGTGCTGTCTATTTGAGATGAAATGAACATTGTGGACAGTTTTCAGCAAGTTGCAACATTGAAATGAAGAAATTAACTTCTTTTTTTCCATAAACAAGCTCTAAATCATGGTTGATGCACTCTGGATGTCCAATTTTTCTGTGCTGTCTATTTGAGATGAAATGAACATTGTGGACAGTTTTCAGCAAGTTGCAACATTGAAATGAAGAAATTAACTTCTTTTTTTTCCATAAACAAGCTCTAAATCATGGTTGATGCACTCTGGATGTCCAATTTTTCTGTGCTGTCTATTTGAGATGAAATGAACATTGTGGACAGTTTTCAGCAAGTTGCAACATTGAAATGAAGAAATTAACTTCTTTTTTTCCATAAACAAGCTCTAAATCATGGTTGATGCACTCTGGATGTCCAATTTTTCTGTGCTGTCTATTTGAGATGAAATGAACATTGTGGACAGTTTTCAGCAAGTTGCAACATTGAAATGAAGAAATTAACTTCTTTTTTTCCATAAACAAGCTCTAAATCATGGTTGATGCACTCTGGATGTCCAATTTTTCTGTGCTGTCTATTTGAGATGAAATGAACATTGTGGACAGTTTTCAGCAAGTTGCAACATTGAAATGAAGAAATTAACTTCTTTTTTTCCATAAACAAGCTCTAAATCATGGTTGATGCACTCTGGATGTCCAATTTTTCTGTGCTGTCTATTTGAGATGAAATGAACATTGTGGACAGTTTTCAGCAAGTTGCAACATTGAAATGAAGAAATTAACTTCTTTTTTTCCATAAACAAGCTCTAAATCATGTTGATGCACTCTGGATGTCCAATTTTTCTGTGCTGTCTATTTGAGATGAAATGAACATTGTGGACAGTTTTCAGCAAGTTGCAACATTGAAATGAAGAAATTAACTTCTTTTTTTCCATAAACAAGCTCTAAATCATGGTTGATGCACTCTGGATGTCCAATTTTTCTGTGCTGTCTATTTGAGATGAAATGAACATTGTGGACAGTTTTCAGCAAGTTGCAACATTGAAATGAAGAAATTAACTTCTTTTTTTCCATAAACAAGCTCTAAATCATGGTTGATGCACTCTGGATGTCCAATTTTCTGTGCTGTCTATTTGAGATGAAATGAACATTGTGGACAGTTTTCAGCAAGTTGCAACATTGAAATGAAGAAATTAACTTCTTTTTTTCCATAAACAAGCTCTAAATCATGGTTGATGCACTCTGGATGTCCAATTTTTCTGTGCTGTCTATTTGAGATGAAATGAACATTGTGGACAGTTTTCAGCAAGTTGCAACATTGAAATGAAGAAATTAACTTCTTTTTTTCCATAAACAAGCTCTAAATCATGGTTGATGCACTCTGGATGTCCAATTTTTCTGTGCTGTCTATTTGAGATGAAATGAACATTGTGGACAGTTTTCAGCAAGTTGCAACATTGAAATGAAGAAATTAACTTCTTTTTTTCCATAAACAAGCTCTAAATCATGGTTGATGCACTCTGGATGTCCAATTTTTCTGTGCTGTCTATTTGAGATGAAATGAACATTGTGGACAGTTTTCAGCAAGTTGCAACATTGAAATGAAGAAATTAACTTCTTTTTTTCCATAAACAAGCTCTAAATCATGGTTGATGCACTCTGGATGTCCAATTTTTCTGTGCTGTCTATTTGAGATGAAATGAACATTGTGGACAGTTTTCAGCAAGTTGCAACATTGAAATGAAGAAATTAACTTCTTTTTTTCCATAAACAAGCTCTAAATCATGGTTGATGCACTCTGGATGTCCAATTTTCTGTGCTGTCTATTTGAGATGAAATGAACATTGTGGACAGTTTTCAGCAAGTTGCAACATTGAAATGAAGAAATTAACTTCTTTTTTTCCATAAACAAGCTCTAAATCATGGTTGATGCACTCTGGATGTCCAATTTTTCTGTGCTGTCTATTTGAGATGAAATGAACATTGTGGACAGTTTTCAGCAAGTTGCAACATTGAAATGAAGAAATTAACTTCTTTTTTTCCATAAACAAGCTCTAAATCATGGTTGATGCACTCTGGATGTCCAATTTTTCTGTGCTGTCTATTTGAGATGAAATGAACATTGTGGACAGTTTTCAGCAAGTTGCAACATTGAAATGAAGAAATTAACTTCTTTTTTTCCATAAACAAGCTCTAAATCATGGTTGATGCACTCTGGATGTCCAATTTTTCTGTGCTGTCTATTTGAGATGAAATGAACATTGTGGACAGTTTTCAGCAAGTTGCAACATTGAAATGAAGAAATTAACTTCTTTTTTTCCATAAACAAGCTCTAAATCATGGTTGATGCACTCTGGATGTCCAATTTTTCTGTGCTGTCTATTTGAGATGAAATGAACATTGTGGACAGTTTTCAGCAAGTTGCAACATTGAAATGAAGAAATTAACTTCTTTTTTTCCATAAACAAGCTCTAAATCATGGTTGATGCACTCTGGATGTCCAATTTTCTGTGCTGTCTATTTGAGATGAAATGAACATTGTGGACAGTTTTCAGCAAGTTGCAACATTGAAATGAAGAAATTAACTTCTTTTTTTCCATAAACAAGCTCTAAATCATGGTTGATGCACTCTGGATGTCCAATTTTTCTGTGCTGTCTATTTGAGATGAAATGAACATTGTGGACAGTTTTCAGCAAGTTGCAACATTGAAATGAAGAAATTAACTTCTTTTTTTCCATAAACAAGCTCTAAATCATGGTTGATGCACTCTGGATGTCCAATTTTTCTGTGCTGTCTATTTGAGATGAAATGAACATTGTGGACAGTTTTCAGCAAGTTGCAACATTGAAATGAAGAAATTAACTTCTTTTTTTCCATAAACAAGCTCTAAATCATGGTTGATGCACTCTGGATGTCCAATTTTTCTGTGCTGTCTATTTGAGATGAAATGAACATTGTGGACAGTTTTCAGCAAGTTGCAACATTGAAATGAAGAAATTAACTTCTTTTTTTCCATAAACAAGCTCTAAATCATGGTTGATGCACTCTGGATGTCCAATTTTTCTGTGCTGTCTATTTGAGATGAAATGAACATTGTGGACAGTTTTCAGCAAGTTGCAACATTGAAATGAAGAAATTAACTTCTTTTTTTCCATAAACAAGCTCTAAATCATGGTTGATGCACTCTGGATGTCCAATTTTTCTGTGCTGTCTATTTGAGATGAAATGAACATTGTGGACAGTTTTCAGCAAGTTGCAACATTGAAATGAAGAAATTAACTTCTTTTTTTCCATAAACAAGCTCTAAATCATGGTTGATGCACTCTGGATGTCCAATTTTTCTGTGCTGTCTATTTGAGATGAAATGAACATTGTGGACAGTTTTCAGCAAGTTGCAACATTGAAATGAAGAAATTAACTTCTTTTTTTCCATAAACAAGCTCTAAATCATGGTTGATGCACTCTGGATGTCCAATTTTTCTGTGCTGTCTATTTGAGATGAAATGAACATTGTGGACAGTTTTCAGCAAGTTGCAACATTGAAATGAAGAAATTAACTTCTTTTTTTCCATAAACAAGCTCTAAATCATGGTTGATGCACTCTGGATGTCCAATTTTTCTGTGCTGTCTATTTGAGATGAAATGAACATTGTGGACAGTTTTCAGCAAGTTGCAACATTGAAATGAAGAAATTAACTTCTTTTTTTCCATAAACAAGCTCTAAATCATGGTTGATGCACTCTGGATGTCCAATTTTCTGTGCTGTCTATTTGAGATGAAATGAACATTGTGGACAGTTTTCAGCAAGTTGCAACATTGAAATGAAGAAATTAACTTCTTTTTTTCCATAAACAAGCTCTAAATCATGTTTGATGCACTCTGGATGTCCAATTTTTCTGTGCTGTCTATTTGAGATGAAATGAACATTGTGGACAGTTTTCAGCAAGTTGCAACATTGAAATGAAGAAATTAACTTCTTTTTTTCCATAAACAAGCTCTAAATCATGGTTGATGCACTCTGGATGTCCAATTTTTCTGTGCTGTCTATTTGAGATGAAATGAACATTGTGGACAGTTTTCAGCAAGTTGCAACATTGAAATGAAGAAATTAACTTCTTTTTTTCCATAAACAAGCTCTAAATCATGGTTGATGCACTCTGGATGTCCAATTTTTCTGTGCTGTCTATTTGAGATGAAATGAACATTGTGGACAGTTTTCAGCAAGTTGCAACATTGAAATGAAGAAATTAACTTCTTTTTTTCCATAAACAAGCTCTAAATCATGGTTGATGCACTCTGGATGTCCAATTTTTCTGTGCTGTCTATTTGAGATGAAATGAACATTGTGGACAGTTTTCAGCAAGTTGCAACATTGAAATGAAGAAATTAACTTCTTTTTTTCCATAAACAAGCTCTAAATCATGGTTGATGCACTCTGGATGTCCAATTTTTCTGTGCTGTCTATTTGAGATGAAATGAACATTGTGGACAGTTTTCAGCAAGTTGCAACATTGAAATGAAGAAATTAACTTCTTTTTTTCCATAAACAAGCTCTAAATCATGGTTGATGCACTCTGGATGTCCAATTTTTCTGTGCTGTCTATTTGAGATGAAATGAACATTGTGGACAGTTTTCAGCAAGTTGCAACATTGAAATGAAGAAATTAACTTCTTTTTTTCCATAAACAAGCTCTAAATCATGGTTGATGCACTCTGGATGTCCAATTTTTCTGTGCTGTCTATTTGAGATGAAATGAACATTGTGGACAGTTTTCAGCAAGTTGCAACATTGAAATGAAGAAATTAACTTCTTTTTTTCCATAAACAAGCTCTAAATCATGTTGATGCACTCTGGATGTCCAATTTTTCTGTGCTGTCTATTTGAGATGAAATGAACATTGTGGACAGTTTTCAGCAAGTTGCAACATTGAAATGAAGAAATTAACTTCTTTTTTTCCATAAACAAGCTCTAAATCATGGTTGATGCACTCTGGATGTCCAATTTTTCTGTGCTGTCTATTTGAGATGAAATGAACATTGTGGACAGTTTTCAGCAAGTTGCAACATTGAAATGAAGAAATTAACTTCTTTTTTTCCATAAACAAGCTCTAAATCATGGTTGATGCACTCTGGATGTCCAATTTTTCTGTGCTGTCTATTTGAGATGAAATGAACATTGTGGACAGTTTTCAGCAAGTTGCAACATTGAAATGAAGAAATTAACTTCTTTTTTTCCATAAACAAGCTCTAAATCATGGTTGATGCACTCTGGATGTCCAATTTTTCTGTGCTGTCTATTTGAGATGAAATGAACATTGTGGACAGTTTTCAGCAAGTTGCAACATTGAAATGAAGAAATTAACTTCTTTTTTTCCATAAACAAGCTCTAAATCATGGTTGATGCACTCTGGATGTCCAATTTTTCTGTGCTGTCTATTTGAGATGAAATGAACATTGTGGACAGTTTTCAGCAAGTTGCAACATTGAAATGAAGAAATTAACTTCTTTTTTTCCATAAACAAGCTCTAAATCATGGTTGATGCACTCTGGATGTCCAATTTTTCTGTGCTGTCTATTTGAGATGAAATGAACATTGTGGACAGTTTTCAGCAAGTTGCAACATTGAAATGAAGAAATTAACTTCTTTTTTTCCATAAACAAGCTCTAAATCATGGTTGATGCACTCTGGATGTCCAATTTTTCTGTGCTGTCTATTTGAGATGAAATGAACATTGTGGACAGTTTTCAGCAAGTTGCAACATTGAAATGAAGAAATTAACTTCTTTTTTTCCATAAACAAGCTCTAAATCATGGTTGATGCACTCTGGATGTCCAATTTTTCTGTGCTGTCTATTTGAGATGAAATGAACATTGTGGACAGTTTTCAGCAAGTTGCAACATTGAAATGAAGAAATTAACTTCTTTTTTTCCATAAACAAGCTCTAAATCATGGTTGATGCACTCTGGATGTCCAATTTTTCTGTGCTGTCTATTTGAGATGAAATGAACATTGTGGACAGTTTTCAGCAAGTTGCAACATTGAAATGAAGAAATTAACTTCTTTTTTTCCATAAACAAGCTCTAAATCATGGTTGATGCACTCTGGATGTCCAATTTTTCTGTGCTGTCTATTTGAGATGAAATGAACATTGTGGACAGTTTTCAGCAAGTTGCAACATTGAAATGAAGAAATTAACTTCTTTTTTTCCATAAACAAGCTCTAAATCATGGTTGATGCACTCTGGATGTCCAATTTTTCTGTGCTGTCTATTTGAGATGAAATGAACATTGTGGACAGTTTTCAGCAAGTTGCAACATTGAAATGAAGAAATTAACTTCTTTTTTTCCATAAACAAGCTCTAAATCATGGTTGATGCACTCTGGATGTCCAATTTTTCTGTGCTGTCTATTTGAGATGAAATGAACATTGTGGACAGTTTTCAGCAAGTTGCAACATTGAAATGAAGAAATTAACTTCTTTTTTTCCATAAACAAGCTCTAAATCATGGTTGATGCACTCTGGATGTCCAATTTTTCTGTGCTGTCTATTTGAGATGAAATGAACATTGTGGACAGTTTTCAGCAAGTTGCAACATTGAAATGAAGAAATTAACTTCTTTTTTTCCATAAACAAGCTCTAAATCATGGTTGATGCACTCTGGATGTCCAATTTTTCTGTGCTGTCTATTTGAGATGAAATGAACATTGTGGACAGTTTTCAGCAAGTTGCAACATTGAAATGAAGAAATTAACTTCTTTTTTTCCATAAACAAGCTCTAAATCATGGTTGATGCACTCTGGATGTCCAATTTTTCTGTGCTGTCTATTTGAGATGAAATGAACATTGTGGACAGTTTTCAGCAAGTTGCAACATTGAAATGAAGAAATTAACTTCTTTTTTTCCATAAACAAGCTCTAAATCATGTTGATGCACTCTGGATGTCCAATTTTTCTGTGCTGTCTATTTGAGATGAAATGAACATTGTGGACAGTTTTCAGCAAGTTGCAACATTGAAATGAAGAAATTAACTTCTTTTTTTCCATAAACAAGCTCTAAATCATGGTTGATGCACTCTGGATGTCCAATTTTTCTGTGCTGTCTATTTGAGATGAAATGAACATTGTGGACAGTTTTCAGCAAGTTGCAACATTGAAATGAAGAAATTAACTTCTTTTTTTCCATAAACAAGCTCTAAATCATGGTTGATGCACTCTGGATGTCCAATTTTTCTGTGCTGTCTATTTGAGATGAAATGAACATTGTGGACAGTTTTCAGCAAGTTGCAACATTGAAATGAAGAAATTAACTTCTTTTTTTCCATAAACAAGCTCTAAATCATGGTTGATGCACTCTGGATGTCCAATTTTTCTGTGCTGTCTATTTGAGATGAAATGAACATTGTGGACAGTTTTCAGCAAGTTGCAACATTGAAATGAAGAAATTAACTTCTTTTTTTCCATAAACAAGCTCTAAATCATGGTTGATGCACTCTGGATGTCCAATTTTTCTGTGCTGTCTATTTGAGATGAAATGAACATTGTGGACAGTTTTCAGCAAGTTGCAACATTGAAATGAAGAAATTACTTTTTTTTTTCCATAAACAAGCTCTAAATCATGGTTGATGCACTCTGGATGTCCAATTTTTCTGTGCTGTCTATTTGAGATGAAATGAACATTGTGGACAGTTTTCAGCAAGTTGCAACATTGAAATGAAGAAATTAACTTCTTTTTTTCCATAAACAAGCTCTAAATCATGGTTGATGCACTCTGGATGTCCAATTTTTCTGTGCTGTCTATTTGAGATGAAATGAACATTGTGGACAGTTTTCAGCAAGTTGCAACATTGAAATGAAGAAATTAACTTCTTTTTTTCCATAAACAAGCTCTAAATCATGGTTGATGCACTCTGGATGTCCAATTTTTCTGTGCTGTCTATTTGAGATGAAATGAACATTGTGGACAGTTTTCAGCAAGTTGCAACATTGAAATGAAGAAATTAACTTCTTTTTTTCCATAAACAAGCTCTAAATCATGGTTGATGCACTCTGGATGTCCAATTTTTCTGTGCTGTCTATTTGAGATGAAATGAACATTGTGGACAGTTTTCAGCAAGTTGCAACATTGAAATGAAGAAATTAACTTCTTTTTTTCCATAAACAAGCTCTAAATCATGGTTGATGCACTCTGGATGTCCAATTTTTCTGTGCTGTCTATTTGAGATGAAATGAACATTGTGGACAGTTTTCAGCAAGTTGCAACATTGAAATGAAGAAATTAACTTCTTTTTTTCCATAAACAAGCTCTAAATCATGGTTGATGCACTCTGGATGTCCAATTTTTCTGTGCTGTCTATTTGAGATGAAATGAACATTGTGGACAGTTTTCAGCAAGTTGCAACATTGAAATGAAGAAATTAACTTCTTTTTTTCCATAAACAAGCTCTAAATCATGGTTGATGCACTCTGGATGTCCAATTTTTCTGTGCTGTCTATTTGAGATGAAATGAACATTGTGGACAGTTTTCAGCAAGTTGCAACATTGAAATGAAGAAATTAACTTCTTTTTTTCCATAAACAAGCTCTAAATCATGGTTGATGCACTCTGGATGTCCAATTTTTCTGTGCTGTCTATTTGAGATGAAATGAACATTGTGGACAGTTTTCAGCAAGTTGCAACATTGAAATGAAGAAATTAACTTCTTTTTTTCCATAAACAAGCTCTAAATCATGGTTGATGCACTCTGGATGTCCAATTTTTCTGTGCTGTCTATTTGAGATGAAATGAACATTGTGGACAGTTTTCAGCAAGTTGCAACATTGAAATGAAGAAATTAACTTCTTTTTTTCCATAAACAAGCTCTAAATCATGGTTGATGCACTCTGGATGTCCAATTTTTCTGTGCTGTCTATTTGAGATGAAATGAACATTGTGGACAGTTTTCAGCAAGTTGCAACATTGAAATGAAGAAATTAACTTCTTTTTTTCCATAAACAAGCTCTAAATCATGGTTGATGCACTCTGGATGTCCAATTTTTCTGTGCTGTCTATTTGAGATGAAATGAACATTGTGGACAGTTTTCAGCAAGTTGCAACATTGAAATGAAGAAATTAACTTCTTTTTTTCCATAAACAAGCTCTAAATCATGGTTGATGCACTCTGGATGTCCAATTTTTCTGTGCTGTCTATTTGAGATGAAATGAACATTGTGGACAGTTTTCAGCAAGTTGCAACATTGAAATGAAGAAATTAACTTCTTTTTTTCCATAAACAAGCTCTAAATCATGGTTGATGCACTCTGGATGTCCAATTTTTCTGTGCTGTCTATTTGAGATGAAATGAACATTGTGGACAGTTTTCAGCAAGTTGCAACATTGAAATGAAGAAATTAACTTCTTTTTTTCCATAAACAAGCTCTAAATCATGGTTGATGCACTCTGGATGTCCAATTTTTCTGTGCTGTCTATTTGAGATGAAATGAACATTGTGGACAGTTTTCAGCAAGTTGCAACATTGAAATGAAGAAATTAACTTCTTTTTTTCCATAAACAAGCTCTAAATCATGGTTGATGCACTCTGGATGTCCAATTTTTCTGTGCTGTCTATTTGAGATGAAATGAACATTGTGGACAGTTTTCAGCAAGTTGCAACATTGAAATGAAGAAATTAACTTCTTTTTTTCCATAAACAAGCTCTAAATCATGGTTGATGCACTCTGGATGTCCAATTTTTCTGTGCTGTCTATTTGAGATGAAATGAACATTGTGGACAGTTTTCAGCAAGTTGCAACATTGAAATGAAGAAATTAACTTCTTTTTTTCCATAAACAAGCTCTAAATCATGTTTGATGCACTCTGGATGTCCAATTTTTCTGTGCTGTCTATTTGAGATGAAATGAACATTGTGGACAGTTTTCAGCAAGTTGCAACATTGAAATGAAGAAATTAACTTCTTTTTTTCCATAAACAAGCTCTAAATCATGGTTGATGCACTCTGGATGTCCAATTTTTCTGTGCTGTCTATTTGAGATGAAATGAACATTGTGGACAGTTTTCAGCAAGTTGCAACATTGAAATGAAGAAATTAACTTCTTTTTTTCCATAAACAAGCTCTAAATCATGGTTGATGCACTCTGGATGTCCAATTTTTCTGTGCTGTCTATTTGAGATGAAATGAACATTGTGGACAGTTTTCAGCAAGTTGCAACATTGAAATGAAGAAATTAACTTCTTTTTTTCCATAAACAAGCTCTAAATCATGGTTGATGCACTCTGGATGTCCAATTTTTCTGTGCTGTCTATTTGAGATGAAATGAACATTGTGGACAGTTTTCAGCAAGTTGCAACATTGAAATGAAGAAATTAACTTCTTTTTTTCCATAAACAAGCTCTAAATCATGGTTGATGCACTCTGGATGTCCAATTTTTCTGTGCTGTCTATTTGAGATGAAATGAACATTGTGGACAGTTTTCAGCAAGTTGCAACATTGAAATGAAGAAATTAACTTCTTTTTTTCCATAAACAAGCTCTAAATCATGGTTGATGCACTCTGGATGTCCAATTTTTCTGTGCTGTCTATTTGAGATGAAATGAACATTGTGGACAGTTTTCAGCAAGTTGCAACATTGAAATGAAGAAATTAACTTCTTTTTTTCCATAAACAAGCTCTAAATCATGGTTGATGCACTCTGGATGTCCAATTTTTCTGTGCTGTCTATTTGAGATGAAATGAACATTGTGGACAGTTTTCAGCAAGTTGCAACATTGAAATGAAGAAATTAACTTCTTTTTTTCCATAAACAAGCTCTAAATCATGGTTGATGCACTCTGGATGTCCAATTTTTCTGTGCTGTCTATTTGAGATGAAATGAACATTGTGGACAGTTTTCAGCAAGTTGCAACATTGAAATGAAGAAATTAACTTCTTTTTTTCCATAAACAAGCTCTAAATCATGGTTGATGCACTCTGGATGTCCAATTTTTCTGTGCTGTCTATTTGAGATGAAATGAACATTGTGGACAGTTTTCAGCAAGTTGCAACATTGAAATGAAGAAATTAACTTCTTTTTTTCCATAAACAAGCTCTAAATCATGGTTGATGCACTCTGGATGTCCAATTTTTCTGTGCTGTCTATTTGAGATGAAATGAACATTGTGGACAGTTTTCAGCAAGTTGCAACATTGAAATGAAGAAATTAACTTCTTTTTTTCCATAAACAAGCTCTAAATCATGGTTGATGCACTCTGGATGTCCAATTTTTCTGTGCTGTCTATTTGAGATGAAATGAACATTGTGGACAGTTTTCAGCAAGTTGCAACATTGAAATGAAGAAATTAACTTCTTTTTTTCCATAAACAAGCTCTAAATCATGGTTGATGCACTCTGGATGTCCAATTTTTCTGTGCTGTCTATTTGAGATGAAATGAACATTGTGGACAGTTTTCAGCAAGTTGCAACATTGAAATGAAGAAATTAACTTCTTTTTTTCCATAAACAAGCTCTAAATCATGGTTGATGCACTCTGGATGTCCAATTTTTCTGTGCTGTCTATTTGAGATGAAATGAACATTGTGGACAGTTTTCAGCAAGTTGCAACATTGAAATGAAGAAATTAACTTCTTTTTTTCCATAAACAAGCTCTAAATCATGGTTGATGCACTCTGGATGTCCAATTTTTCTGTGCTGTCTATTTGAGATGAAATGAACATTGTGGACAGTTTTCAGCAAGTTGCAACATTGAAATGAAGAAATTAACTTCTTTTTTTCCATAAACAAGCTCTAAATCATGGTTGATGCACTCTGGATGTCCAATTTTTCTGTGCTGTCTATTTGAGATGAAATGAACATTGTGGACAGTTTTCAGCAAGTTGCAACATTGAAATGAAGAAATTAACTTCTTTTTTTCCATAAACAAGCTCTAAATCATGGTTGATGCACTCTGGATGTCCAATTTTTCTGTGCTGTCTATTTGAGATGAAATGAACATTGTGGACAGTTTTCAGCAAGTTGCAACATTGAAATGAAGAAATTAACTTCTTTTTTTCCATAAACAAGCTCTAAATCATGGTTGATGCACTCTGGATGTCCAATTTTTCTGTGCTGTCTATTTGAGATGAAATGAACATTGTGGACAGTTTTCAGCAAGTTGCAACATTGAAATGAAGAAATTAACTTCTTTTTTTCCATAAACAAGCTCTAAATCATGGTTGATGCACTCTGGATGTCCAATTTTTCTGTGCTGTCTATTTGAGATGAAATGAACATTGTGGACAGTTTTCAGCAAGTTGCAACATTGAAATGAAGAAATTAACTTCTTTTTTTCCATAAACAAGCTCTAAATCATGGTTGATGCACTCTGGATGTCCAATTTTTCTGTGCTGTCTATTTGAGATGAAATGAACATTGTGGACAGTTTTCAGCAAGTTGCAACATTGAAATGAAGAAATTAACTTCTTTTTTTCCATAAACAAGCTCTAAATCATGGTTGATGCACTCTGGATGTCCAATTTTTCTGTGCTGTCTATTTGAGATGAAATGAACATTGTGGACAGTTTTCAGCAAGTTGCAACATTGAAATGAAGAAATTAACTTCTTTTTTTCCATAAACAAGCTCTAAATCATGTTTGATGCACTCTGGATGTCCAATTTTCTGTGCTGTCTATTTGAGATGAAATGAACATTGTGGACAGTTTTCAGCAAGTTGCAACATTGAAATGAAGAAATTAACTTCTTTTTTTCCATAAACAAGCTCTAAATCATGGTTGATGCACTCTGGATGTCCAATTTTTCTGTGCTGTCTATTTGAGATGAAATGAACATTGTGGACAGTTTTCAGCAAGTTGCAACATTGAAATGAAGAAATTAACTTCTTTTTTTCCATAAACAAGCTCTAAATCATGGTTGATGCACTCTGGATGTCCAATTTTTCTGTGCTGTCTATTTGAGATGAAATGAACATTGTGGACAGTTTTCAGCAAGTTGCAACATTGAAATGAAGAAATTAACTTCTTTTTTTCCATAAACAAGCTCTAAATCATGGTTGATGCACTCTGGATGTCCAATTTTTCTGTGCTGTCTATTTGAGATGAAATGAACATTGTGGACAGTTTTCAGCAAGTTGCAACATTGAAATGAAGAAATTAACTTCTTTTTTTCCATAAACAAGCTCTAAATCATGGTTGATGCACTCTGGATGTCCAATTTTTCTGTGCTGTCTATTTGAGATGAAATGAACATTGTGGACAGTTTTCAGCAAGTTGCAACATTGAAATGAAGAAATTAACTTCTTTTTTTCCATAAACAAGCTCTAAATCATGGTTGATGCACTCTGGATGTCCAATTTTTCTGTGCTGTCTATTTGAGATGAAATGAACATTGTGGACAGTTTTCAGCAAGTTGCAACATTGAAATGAAGAAATTAACTTCTTTTTTTCCATAAACAAGCTCTAAATCATGGTTGATGCACTCTGGATGTCCAATTTTTCTGTGCTGTCTATTTGAGATGAAATGAACATTGTGGACAGTTTTCAGCAAGTTGCAACATTGAAATGAAGAAATTAACTTCTTTTTTTCCATAAACAAGCTCTAAATCATGGTTGATGCACTCTGGATGTCCAATTTTTCTGTGCTGTCTATTTGAGATGAAATGAACATTGTGGACAGTTTTCAGCAAGTTGCAACATTGAAATGAAGAAATTAACTTCTTTTTTTCCATAAACAAGCTCTAAATCATGGTTGATGCACTCTGGATGTCCAATTTTTCTGTGCTGTCTATTTGAGATGAAATGAACATTGTGGACAGTTTTCAGCAAGTTGCAACATTGAAATGAAGAAATTAACTTCTTTTTTTCCATAAACAAGCTCTAAATCATGGTTGATGCACTCTGGATGTCCAATTTTTCTGTGCTGTCTATTTGAGATGAAATGAACATTGTGGACAGTTTTCAGCAAGTTGCAACATTGAAATGAAGAAATTAACTTCTTTTTTTCCATAAACAAGCTCTAAATCATGGTTGATGCACTCTGGATGTCCAATTTTTCTGTGCTGTCTATTTGAGATGAAATGAACATTGTGGACAGTTTTCAGCAAGTTGCAACATTGAAATGAAGAAATTAACTTCTTTTTTTCCATAAACAAGCTCTAAATCATGGTTGATGCACTCTGGATGTCCAATTTTTCTGTGCTGTCTATTTGAGATGAAATGAACATTGTGGACAGTTTTCAGCAAGTTGCAACATTGAAATGAAGAAATTAACTTCTTTTTTTCCATAAACAAGCTCTAAATCATGGTTGATGCACTCTGGATGTCCAATTTTTCTGTGCTGTCTATTTGAGATGAAATGAACATTGTGGACAGTTTTCAGCAAGTTGCAACATTGAAATGAAGAAATTAACTTCTTTTTTTCCATAAACAAGCTCTAAATCATGGTTGATGCACTCTGGATGTCCAATTTTTCTGTGCTGTCTATTTGAGATGAAATGAACATTGTGGACAGTTTTCAGCAAGTTGCAACATTGAAATGAAGAAATTAACTTCTTTTTTTCCATAAACAAGCTCTAAATCATGGTTGATGCACTCTGGATGTCCAATTTTTCTGTGCTGTCTATTTGAGATGAAATGAACATTGTGGACAGTTTTCAGCAAGTTGCAACATTGAAATGAAGAAATTAACTTCTTTTTTTCCATAAACAAGCTCTAAATCATGGTTGATGCACTCTGGATGTCCAATTTTTCTGTGCTGTCTATTTGAGATGAAATGAACATTGTGGACAGTTTTCAGCAAGTTGCAACATTGAAATGAAGAAATTAACTTCTTTTTTTCCATAAACAAGCTCTAAATCATGGTTGATGCACTCTGGATGTCCAATTTTTCTGTGCTGTCTATTTGAGATGAAATGAACATTGTGGACAGTTTTCAGCAAGTTGCAACATTGAAATGAAGAAATTAACTTCTTTTTTTCCATAAACAAGCTCTAAATCATGGTTGATGCACTCTGGATGTCCAATTTTTCTGTGCTGTCTATTTGAGATGAAATGAACATTGTGGACAGTTTTCAGCAAGTTGCAACATTGAAATGAAGAAATTAACTTCTTTTTTTCCATAAACAAGCTCTAAATCATGGTTGATGCACTCTGGATGTCCAATTTTTCTGTGCTGTCTATTTGAGATGAAATGAACATTGTGGACAGTTTTCAGCAAGTTGCAACATTGAAATGAAGAAATTAACTTCTTTTTTTCCATAAACAAGCTCTAAATCATGGTTGATGCACTCTGGATGTCCAATTTTTCTGTGCTGTCTATTTGAGATGAAATGAACATTGTGGACAGTTTTCAGCAAGTTGCAACATTGAAATGAAGAAATTAACTTCTTTTTTTCCATAAACAAGCTCTAAATCATGGTTGATGCACTCTGGATGTCCAATTTTTCTGTGCTGTCTATTTGAGATGAAATGAACATTGTGGACAGTTTTCAGCAAGTTGCAACATTGAAATGAAGAAATTAACTTCTTTTTTTCCATAAACAAGCTCTAAATCATGGTTGATGCACTCTGGATGTCCAATTTTTCTGTGCTGTCTATTTGAGATGAAATGAACATTGTGGACAGTTTTCAGCAAGTTGCAACATTGAAATGAAGAAATTAACTTCTTTTTTTCCATAAACAAGCTCTAAATCATGGTTGATGCACTCTGGATGTCCAATTTTTCTGTGCTGTCTATTTGAGATGAAATGAACATTGTGGACAGTTTTCAGCAAGTTGCAACATTGAAATGAAGAAATTAACTTCTTTTTTTCCATAAACAAGCTCTAAATCATGGTTGATGCACTCTGGATGTCCAATTTTTCTGTGCTGTCTATTTGAGATGAAATGAACATTGTGGACAGTTTTCAGCAAGTTGCAACATTGAAATGAAGAAATTAACTTCTTTTTTTCCATAAACAAGCTCTAAATCATGGTTGATGCACTCTGGATGTCCAATTTTTCTGTGCTGTCTATTTGAGATGAAATGAACATTGTGGACAGTTTTCAGCAAGTTGCAACATTGAAATGAAGAAATTAACTTCTTTTTTTCCATAAACAAGCTCTAAATCATGGTTGATGCACTCTGGATGTCCAATTTTTCTGTGCTGTCTATTTGAGATGAAATGAACATTGTGGACAGTTTTCAGCAAGTTGCAACATTGAAATGAAGAAATTAACTTCTTTTTTTCCATAAACAAGCTCTAAATCATGGTTGATGCACTCTGGATGTCCAATTTTTCTGTGCTGTCTATTTGAGATGAAATGAACATTGTGGACAGTTTTCAGCAAGTTGCAACATTGAAATGAAGAAATTAACTTCTTTTTTTCCATAAACAAGCTCTAAATCATGGTTGATGCACTCTGGATGTCCAATTTTTCTGTGCTGTCTATTTGAGATGAAATGAACATTGTGGACAGTTTTCAGCAAGTTGCAACATTGAAATGAAGAAATTAACTTCTTTTTTTCCATAAACAAGCTCTAAATCATGTTTGATGCACTCTGGATGTCCAATTTTTCTGTGCTGTCTATTTGAGATGAAATGAACATTGTGGACAGTTTTCAGCAAGTTGCAACATTGAAATGAAGAAATTAACTTCTTTTTTTCCATAAACAAGCTCTAAATCATGGTTGATGCACTCTGGATGTCCAATTTTTCTGTGCTGTCTATTTGAGATGAAATGAACATTGTGGACAGTTTTCAGCAAGTTGCAACATTGAAATGAAGAAATTAACTTCTTTTTTTCCATAAACAAGCTCTAAATCATGGTTGATGCACTCTGGATGTCCAATTTTTCTGTGCTGTCTATTTGAGATGAAATGAACATTGTGGACAGTTTTCAGCAAGTTGCAACATTGAAATGAAGAAATTAACTTCTTTTTTTCCATAAACAAGCTCTAAATCATGGTTGATGCACTCTGGATGTCCAATTTTTCTGTGCTGTCTATTTGAGATGAAATGAACATTGTGGACAGTTTTCAGCAAGTTGCAACATTGAAATGAAGAAATTAACTTCTTTTTTTCCATAAACAAGCTCTAAATCATGTTTGATGCACTCTGGATGTCCAATTTTTCTGTGCTGTCTATTTGAGATGAAATGAACATTGTGGACAGTTTTCAGCAAGTTGCAACATTGAAATGAAGAAATTAACTTCTTTTTTTCCATAAACAAGCTCTAAATCATGTTGATGCACTCTGGATGTCCAATTTTTCTGTGCTGTCTATTTGAGATGAAATGAACATTGTGGACAGTTTTCAGCAAGTTGCAACATTGAAATGAAGAAATTAACTTCTTTTTTTCCATAAACAAGCTCTAAATCATGGTTGATGCACTCTGGATGTCCAATTTTTCTGTGCTGTCTATTTGAGATGAAATGAACATTGTGGACAGTTTTCAGCAAGTTGCAACATTGAAATGAAGAAATTAACTTCTTTTTTTCCATAAACAAGCTCTAAATCATGGTTGATGCACTCTGGATGTCCAATTTTTCTGTGCTGTCTATTTGAGATGAAATGAACATTGTGGACAGTTTTCAGCAAGTTGCAACATTGAAATGAAGAAATTAACTTCTTTTTTTCCATAAACAAGCTCTAAATCATGTTTGATGCACTCTGGATGTCCAATTTTTCTGTGCTGTCTATTTGAGATGAAATGAACATTGTGGACAGTTTTCAGCAAGTTGCAACATTGAAATGAAGAAATTAACTTCTTTTTTTCCATAAACAAGCTCTAAATCATGGTTGATGCACTCTGGATGTCCAATTTTTCTGTGCTGTCTATTTGAGATGAAATGAACATTGTGGACAGTTTTCAGCAAGTTGCAACATTGAAATGAAGAAATTAACTTCTTTTTTTCCATAAACAAGCTCTAAATCATGGTTGATGCACTCTGGATGTCCAATTTTTCTGTGCTGTCTATTTGAGATGAAATGAACATTGTGGACAGTTTTCAGCAAGTTGCAACATTGAAATGAAGAAATTAACTTCTTTTTTTCCATAAACAAGCTCTAAATCATGGTTGATGCACTCTGGATGTCCAATTTTTCTGTGCTGTCTATTTGAGATGAAATGAACATTGTGGACAGTTTTCAGCAAGTTGCAACATTGAAATGAAGAAATTAACTTCTTTTTTTCCATAAACAAGCTCTAAATCATGGTTGATGCACTCTGGATGTCCAATTTTTCTGTGCTGTCTATTTGAGATGAAATGAACATTGTGGACAGTTTTCAGCAAGTTGCAACATTGAAATGAAGAAATTAACTTCTTTTTTTCCATAAACAAGCTCTAAATCATGGTTGATGCACTCTGGATGTCCAATTTTTCTGTGCTGTCTATTTGAGATGAAATGAACATTGTGGACAGTTTTCAGCAAGTTGCAACATTGAAATGAAGAAATTAACTTCTTTTTTTCCATAAACAAGCTCTAAATCATGGTTGATGCACTCTGGATGTCCAATTTTTCTGTGCTGTCTATTTGAGATGAAATGAACATTGTGGACAGTTTTCAGCAAGTTGCAACATTGAAATGAAGAAATTAACTTCTTTTTTTCCATAAACAAGCTCTAAATCATGGTTGATGCACTCTGGATGTCCAATTTTTCTGTGCTGTCTATTTGAGATGAAATGAACATTGTGGACAGTTTTCAGCAAGTTGCAACATTGAAATGAAGAAATTAACTTCTTTTTTTCCATAAACAAGCTCTAAATCATGGTTGATGCACTCTGGATGTCCAATTTTTCTGTGCTGTCTATTTGAGATGAAATGAACATTGTGGACAGTTTTCAGCAAGTTGCAACATTGAAATGAAGAAATTAACTTCTTTTTTTCCATAAACAAGCTCTAAATCATGGTTGATGCACTCTGGATGTCCAATTTTTCTGTGCTGTCTATTTGAGATGAAATGAACATTGTGGACAGTTTTCAGCAAGTTGCAACATTGAAATGAAGAAATTAACTTCTTTTTTTCCATAAACAAGCTCTAAATCATGGTTGATGCACTCTGGATGTCCAATTTTTCTGTGCTGTCTATTTGAGATGAAATGAACATTGTGGACAGTTTTCAGCAAGTTGCAACATTGAAATGAAGAAATTAACTTCTTTTTTTCCATAAACAAGCTCTAAATCATGGTTGATGCACTCTGGATGTCCAATTTTTCTGTGCTGTCTATTTGAGATGAAATGAACATTGTGGACAGTTTTCAGCAAGTTGCAACATTGAAATGAAGAAATTAACTTCTTTTTTTCCATAAACAAGCTCTAAATCATGGTTGATGCACTCTGGATGTCCAATTTTTCTGTGCTGTCTATTTGAGATGAAATGAACATTGTGGACAGTTTTCAGCAAGTTGCAACATTGAAATGAAGAAATTAACTTCTTTTTTTCCATAAACAAGCTCTAAATCATGGTTGATGCACTCTGGATGTCCAATTTTTCTGTGCTGTCTATTTGAGATGAAATGAACATTGTGGACAGTTTTCAGCAAGTTGCAACATTGAAATGAAGAAATTAACTTCTTTTTTTCCATAAACAAGCTCTAAATCATGGTTGATGCACTCTGGATGTCCAATTTTTCTGTGCTGTCTATTTGAGATGAAATGAACATTGTGGACAGTTTTCAGCAAGTTGCAACATTGAAATGAAGAAATTAACTTCTTTTTTTCCATAAACAAGCTCTAAATCATGGTTGATGCACTCTGGATGTCCAATTTTTCTGTGCTGTCTATTTGAGATGAAATGAACATTGTGGACAGTTTTCAGCAAGTTGCAACATTGAAATGAAGAAATTAACTTCTTTTTTTCCATAAACAAGCTCTAAATCATGGTTGATGCACTCTGGATGTCCAATTTTTCTGTGCTGTCTATTTGAGATGAAATGAACATTGTGGACAGTTTTCAGCAAGTTGCAACATTGAAATGAAGAAATTAACTTCTTTTTTTCCATAAACAAGCTCTAAATCATGGTTGATGCACTCTGGATGTCCAATTTTTCTGTGCTGTCTATTTGAGATGAAATGAACATTGTGGACAGTTTTCAGCAAGTTGCAACATTGAAATGAAGAAATTAACTTCTTTTTTTCCATAAACAAGCTCTAAATCATGGTTGATGCACTCTGGATGTCCAATTTTTCTGTGCTGTCTATTTGAGATGAAATGAACATTGTGGACAGTTTTCAGCAAGTTGCAACATTGAAATGAAGAAATTAACTTCTTTTTTTCCATAAACAAGCTCTAAATCATGGTTGATGCACTCTGGATGTCCAATTTTTCTGTGCTGTCTATTTGAGATGAAATGAACATTGTGGACAGTTTTCAGCAAGTTGCAACATTGAAATGAAGAAATTAACTTCTTTTTTTCCATAAACAAGCTCTAAATCATGGTTGATGCACTCTGGATGTCCAATTTTTCTGTGCTGTCTATTTGAGATGAAATGAACATTGTGGACAGTTTTCAGCAAGTTGCAACATTGAAATGAAGAAATTAACTTCTTTTTTTCCATAAACAAGCTCTAAATCATGGTTGATGCACTCTGGATGTCCAATTTTTCTGTGCTGTCTATTTGAGATGAAATGAACATTGTGGACAGTTTTCAGCAAGTTGCAACATTGAAATGAAGAAATTAACTTCTTTTTTTCCATAAACAAGCTCTAAATCATGGTTGATGCACTCTGGATGTCCAATTTTTCTGTGCTGTCTATTTGAGATGAAATGAACATTGTGGACAGTTTTCAGCAAGTTGCAACATTGAAATGAAGAAATTAACTTCTTTTTTTCCATAAACAAGCTCTAAATCATGGTTGATGCACTCTGGATGTCCAATTTTTCTGTGCTGTCTATTTGAGATGAAATGAACATTGTGGACAGTTTTCAGCAAGTTGCAACATTGAAATGAAGAAATTAACTTCTTTTTTTCCATAAACAAGCTCTAAATCATGGTTGATGCACTCTGGATGTCCAATTTTTCTGTGCTGTCTATTTGAGATGAAATGAACATTGTGGACAGTTTTCAGCAAGTTGCAACATTGAAATGAAGAAATTAACTTCTTTTTTTCCATAAACAAGCTCTAAATCATGGTTGATGCACTCTGGATGTCCAATTTTTCTGTGCTGTCTATTTGAGATGAAATGAACATTGTGGACAGTTTTCAGCAAGTTGCAACATTGAAATGAAGAAATTAACTTCTTTTTTTCCATAAACAAGCTCTAAATCATGGTTGATGCACTCTGGATGTCCAATTTTTCTGTGCTGTCTATTTGAGATGAAATGAACATTGTGGACAGTTTTCAGCAAGTTGCAACATTGAAATGAAGAAATTAACTTCTTTTTTTCCATAAACAAGCTCTAAATCATGGTTGATGCACTCTGGATGTCCAATTTTTCTGTGCTGTCTATTTGAGATGAAATGAACATTGTGGACAGTTTTCAGCAAGTTGCAACATTGAAATGAAGAAATTAACTTCTTTTTTTCCATAAACAAGCTCTAAATCATGGTTGATGCACTCTGGATGTCCAATTTTTCTGTGCTGTCTATTTGAGATGAAATGAACATTGTGGACAGTTTTCAGCAAGTTGCAACATTGAAATGAAGAAATTAACTTCTTTTTTTCCATAAACAAGCTCTAAATCATGGTTGATGCACTCTGGATGTCCAATTTTTCTGTGCTGTCTATTTGAGATGAAATGAACATTGTGGACAGTTTTCAGCAAGTTGCAACATTGAAATGAAGAAATTAACTTCTTTTTTTCCATAAACAAGCTCTAAATCATGGTTGATGCACTCTGGATGTCCAATTTTTCTGTGCTGTCTATTTGAGATGAAATGAACATTGTGGACAGTTTTCAGCAAGTTGCAACATTGAAATGAAGAAATTAACTTCTTTTTTTCCATAAACAAGCTCTAAATCATGGTTGATGCACTCTGGATGTCCAATTTTTCTGTGCTGTCTATTTGAGATGAAATGAACATTGTGGACAGTTTTCAGCAAGTTGCAACATTGAAATGAAGAAATTAACTTCTTTTTTTTCCATAAACAAGCTCTAAATCATGGTTGATGCACTCTGGATGTCCAATTTTTCTGTGCTGTCTATTTGAGATGAAATGAACATTGTGGACAGTTTTCAGCAAGTTGCAACATTGAAATGAAGAAATTAACTTCTTTTTTTCCATAAACAAGCTCTAAATCATGGTTGATGCACTCTGGATGTCCAATTTTTCTGTGCTGTCTATTTGAGATGAAATGAACATTGTGGACAGTTTTCAGCAAGTTGCAACATTGAAATGAAGAAATTAACTTCTTTTTTTCCATAAACAAGCTCTAAATCATGGTTGATGCACTCTGGATGTCCAATTTTTCTGTGCTGTCTATTTGAGATGAAATGAACATTGTGGACAGTTTTCAGCAAGTTGCAACATTGAAATGAAGAAATTAACTTCTTTTTTTCCATAAACAAGCTCTAAATCATGGTTGATGCACTCTGGATGTCCAATTTTTCTGTGCTGTCTATTTGAGATGAAATGAACATTGTGGACAGTTTTCAGCAAGTTGCAACATTGAAATGAAGAAATTAACTTCTTTTTTTCCATAAACAAGCTCTAAATCATGGTTGATGCACTCTGGATGTCCAATTTTTCTGTGCTGTCTATTTGAGATGAAATGAACATTGTGGACAGTTTTCAGCAAGTTGCAACATTGAAATGAAGAAATTAACTTCTTTTTTTCCATAAACAAGCTCTAAATCATGGTTGATGCACTCTGGATGTCCAATTTTTCTGTGCTGTCTATTTGAGATGAAATGAACATTGTGGACAGTTTTCAGCAAGTTGCAACATTGAAATGAAGAAATTAACTTCTTTTTTTCCATAAACAAGCTCTAAATCATGGTTGATGCACTCTGGATGTCCAATTTTTCTGTGCTGTCTATTTGAGATGAAATGAACATTGTGGACAGTTTTCAGCAAGTTGCAACATTGAAATGAAGAAATTAACTTCTTTTTTTCCATAAACAAGCTCTAAATCATGGTTGATGCACTCTGGATGTCCAATTTTTCTGTGCTGTCTATTTGAGATGAAATGAACATTGTGGACAGTTTTCAGCAAGTTGCAACATTGAAATGAAGAAATTAACTTCTTTTTTTCCATAAACAAGCTCTAAATCATGGTTGATGCACTCTGGATGTCCAATTTTTCTGTGCTGTCTATTTGAGATGAAATGAACATTGTGGACAGTTTTCAGCAAGTTGCAACATTGAAATGAAGAAATTAACTTCTTTTTTTCCATAAACAAGCTCTAAATCATGGTTGATGCACTCTGGATGTCCAATTTTTCTGTGCTGTCTATTTGAGATGAAATGAACATTGTGGACAGTTTTCAGCAAGTTGCAACATTGAAATGAAGAAATTAACTTCTTTTTTTCCATAAACAAGCTCTAAATCATGGTTGATGCACTCTGGATGTCCAATTTTTCTGTGCTGTCTATTTGAGATGAAATGAACATTGTGGACAGTTTTCAGCAAGTTGCAACATTGAAATGAAGAAATTAACTTCTTTTTTTCCATAAACAAGCTCTAAATCATGGTTGATGCACTCTGGATGTCCAATTTTTCTGTGCTGTCTATTTGAGATGAAATGAACATTGTGGACAGTTTTCAGCAAGTTGCAACATTGAAATGAAGAAATTAACTTCTTTTTTTCCATAAACAAGCTCTAAATCATGGTTGATGCACTCTGGATGTCCAATTTTTCTGTGCTGTCTATTTGAGATGAAATGAACATTGTGGACAGTTTTCAGCAAGTTGCAACATTGAAATGAAGAAATTAACTTCTTTTTTTCCATAAACAAGCTCT
Organism: Oncorhynchus mykiss; assembly: GCF_013265735.2. Classification (NCBI taxonomy): domain Eukaryota; kingdom Metazoa; phylum Chordata; class Actinopteri; order Salmoniformes; family Salmonidae; genus Oncorhynchus; species Oncorhynchus mykiss. The sequence goes on along the minus strand of NC_048583.1, from coordinate 23,900,001 downwards.
AAATCATGGTTGATGCACTCTGGATGTCCAATTTTTCTGTGCTGTCTATTTGAGATGAAATGAACATTGTGGACAGTTTTCAGCAAGTTGCAACATTGAAATGAAGAAATTAACTTCTTTTTTTCCATAAACAAGCTCTAAATCATGGTTGATGCACTCTGGATGTCCAATTTTTCTGTGCTGTCTATTTGAGATGAAATGAACATTGTGGACAGTTTTCAGCAAGTTGCAACATTGAAATGAAGAAATTAACTTCTTTTTTTCCATAAACAAGCTCTAAATCATGGTTGATGCACTCTGGATGTCCAATTTTTCTGTGCTGTCTATTTGAGATGAAATGAACATTGTGGACAGTTTTCAGCAAGTTGCAACATTGAAATGAAGAAATTAACTTCTTTTTTTCCATAAACAAGCTCTAAATCATGGTTGATGCACTCTGGATGTCCAATTTTTCTGTGCTGTCTATTTGAGATGAAATGAACATTGTGGACAGTTTTCAGCAAGTTGCAACATTGAAATGAAGAAATTAACTTCTTTTTTTCCATAAACAAGCTCTAAATCATGGTTGATGCACTCTGGATGTCCAATTTTTCTGTGCTGTCTATTTGAGATGAAATGAACATTGTGGACAGTTTTCAGCAAGTTGCAACATTGAAATGAAGAAATTAACTTCTTTTTTTCCATAAACAAGCTCTAAATCATGGTTGATGCACTCTGGATGTCCAATTTTTCTGTGCTGTCTATTTGAGATGAAATGAACATTGTGGACAGTTTTCAGCAAGTTGCAACATTGAAATGAAGAAATTAACTTCTTTTTTTCCATAAACAAGCTCTAAATCATGGTTGATGCACTCTGGATGTCCAATTTTTCTGTGCTGTCTATTTGAGATGAAATGAACATTGTGGACAGTTTTCAGCAAGTTGCAACATTGAAATGAAGAAATTAACTTCTTTTTTTCCATAAACAAGCTCTAAATCATGGTTGATGCACTCTGGATGTCCAATTTTTCTGTGCTGTCTATTTGAGATGAAATGAACATTGTGGACAGTTTTCAGCAAGTTGCAACATTGAAATGAAGAAATTAACTTCTTTTTTTCCATAAACAAGCTCTAAATCATGGTTGATGCACTCTGGATGTCCAATTTTTCTGTGCTGTCTATTTGAGATGAAATGAACATTGTGGACAGTTTTCAGCAAGTTGCAACATTGAAATGAAGAAATTAACTTCTTTTTTTCCATAAACAAGCTCTAAATCATGGTTGATGCACTCTGGATGTCCAATTTTTCTGTGCTGTCTATTTGAGATGAAATGAACATTGTGGACAGTTTTCAGCAAGTTGCAACATTGAAATGAAGAAATTAACTTCTTTTTTTCCATAAACAAGCTCTAAATCATGGTTGATGCACTCTGGATGTCCAATTTTTCTGTGCTGTCTATTTGAGATGAAATGAACATTGTGGACAGTTTTCAGCAAGTTGCAACATTGAAATGAAGAAATTAACTTCTTTTTTTCCATAAACAAGCTCTAAATCATGGTTGATGCACTCTGGATGTCCAATTTTTCTGTGCTGTCTATTTGAGATGAAATGAACATTGTGGACAGTTTTCAGCAAGTTGCAACATTGAAATGAAGAAATTAACTTCTTTTTTTCCATAAACAAGCTCTAAATCATGGTTGATGCACTCTGGATGTCCAATTTTTCTGTGCTGTCTATTTGAGATGAAATGAACATTGTGGACAGTTTTCAGCAAGTTGCAACATTGAAATGAAGAAATTAACTTCTTTTTTTCCATAAACAAGCTCTAAATCATGGTTGATGCACTCTGGATGTCCAATTTTTCTGTGCTGTCTATTTGAGATGAAATGAACATTGTGGACAGTTTTCAGCAAGTTGCAACATTGAAATGAAGAAATTAACTTCTTTTTTTCCATAAACAAGCTCTAAATCATGGTTGATGCACTCTGGATGTCCAATTTTTCTGTGCTGTCTATTTGAGATGAAATGAACATTGTGGACAGTTTTCAGCAAGTTGCAACATTGAAATGAAGAAATTAACTTCTTTTTTTCCATAAACAAGCTCTAAATCATGGTTGATGCACTCTGGATGTCCAATTTTTCTGTGCTGTCTATTTGAGATGAAATGAACATTGTGGACAGTTTTCAGCAAGTTGCAACATTGAAATGAAGAAATTAACTTCTTTTTTTCCATAAACAAGCTCTAAATCATGGTTGATGCACTCTGGATGTCCAATTTTTCTGTGCTGTCTATTTGAGATGAAATGAACATTGTGGACAGTTTTCAGCAAGTTGCAACATTGAAATGAAGAAATTAACTTCTTTTTTTCCATAAACAAGCTCTAAATCATGGTTGATGCACTCTGGATGTCCAATTTTTCTGTGCTGTCTATTTGAGATGAAATGAACATTGTGGACAGTTTTCAGCAAGTTGCAACATTGAAATGAAGAAATTAACTTCTTTTTTTCCATAAACAAGCTCTAAATCATGTTGATGCACTCTGGATGTCCAATTTTTCTGTGCTGTCTATTTGAGATGAAATGAACATTGTGGACAGTTTTCAGCAAGTTGCAACATTGAAATGAAGAAATTAACTTCTTTTTTTCCATAAACAAGCTCTAAATCATGGTTGATGCACTCTGGATGTCCAATTTTTCTGTGCTGTCTATTTGAGATGAAATGAACATTGTGGACAGTTTTCAGCAAGTTGCAACATTGAAATGAAGAAATTAACTTCTTTTTTTCCATAAACAAGCTCTAAATCATGGTTGATGCACTCTGGATGTCCAATTTTTCTGTGCTGTCTATTTGAGATGAAATGAACATTGTGGACAGTTTTCAGCAAGTTGCAACATTGAAATGAAGAAATTAACTTCTTTTTTTCCATAAACAAGCTCTAAATCATGGTTGATGCACTCTGGATGTCCAATTTTTCTGTGCTGTCTATTTGAGATGAAATGAACATTGTGGACAGTTTTCAGCAAGTTGCAACATTGAAATGAAGAAATTAACTTCTTTTTTTCCATAAACAAGCTCTAAATCATGGTTGATGCACTCTGGATGTCCAATTTTTCTGTGCTGTCTATTTGAGATGAAATGAACATTGTGGACAGTTTTCAGCAAGTTGCAACATTGAAATGAAGAAATTAACTTCTTTTTTTCCATAAACAAGCTCTAAATCATGGTTGATGCACTCTGGATGTCCAATTTTTCTGTGCTGTCTATTTGAGATGAAATGAACATTGTGGACAGTTTTCAGCAAGTTGCAACATTGAAATGAAGAAATTAACTTCTTTTTTTCCATAAACAAGCTCTAAATCATGGTTGATGCACTCTGGATGTCCAATTTTTCTGTGCTGTCTATTTGAGATGAAATGAACATTGTGGACAGTTTTCAGCAAGTTGCAACATTGAAATGAAGAAATTAACTTCTTTTTTTCCATAAACAAGCTCTAAATCATGGTTGATGCACTCTGGATGTCCAATTTTTCTGTGCTGTCTATTTGAGATGAAATGAACATTGTGGACAGTTTTCAGCAAGTTGCAACATTGAAATGAAGAAATTAACTTCTTTTTTTCCATAAACAAGCTCTAAATCATGGTTGATGCACTCTGGATGTCCAATTTTTCTGTGCTGTCTATTTGAGATGAAATGAACATTGTGGACAGTTTTCAGCAAGTTGCAACATTGAAATGAAGAAATTAACTTCTTTTTTTCCATAAACAAGCTCTAAATCATGGTTGATGCACTCTGGATGTCCAATTTTTCTGTGCTGTCTATTTGAGATGAAATGAACATTGTGGACAGTTTTCAGCAAGTTGCAACATTGAAATGAAGAAATTAACTTCTTTTTTTCCATAAACAAGCTCTAAATCATGGTTGATGCACTCTGGATGTCCAATTTTTCTGTGCTGTCTATTTGAGATGAAATGAACATTGTGGACAGTTTTCAGCAAGTTGCAACATTGAAATGAAGAAATTAACTTCTTTTTTTCCATAAACAAGCTCTAAATCATGGTTGATGCACTCTGGATGTCCAATTTTTCTGTGCTGTCTATTTGAGATGAAATGAACATTGTGGACAGTTTTCAGCAAGTTGCAACATTGAAATGAAGAAATTAACTTCTTTTTTTCCATAAACAAGCTCTAAATCATGGTTGATGCACTCTGGATGTCCAATTTTTCTGTGCTGTCTATTTGAGATGAAATGAACATTGTGGACAGTTTTCAGCAAGTTGCAACATTGAAATGAAGAAATTAACTTCTTTTTTTCCATAAACAAGCTCTAAATCATGGTTGATGCACTCTGGATGTCCAATTTTTCTGTGCTGTCTATTTGAGATGAAATGAACATTGTGGACAGTTTTCAGCAAGTTGCAACATTGAAATGAAGAAATTAACTTCTTTTTTTCCATAAACAAGCTCTAAATCATGGTTGATGCACTCTGGATGTCCAATTTTTCTGTGCTGTCTATTTGAGATGAAATGAACATTGTGGACAGTTTTCAGCAAGTTGCAACATTGAAATGAAGAAATTAACTTCTTTTTTTCCATAAACAAGCTCTAAATCATGGTTGATGCACTCTGGATGTCCAATTTTTCTGTGCTGTCTATTTGAGATGAAATGAACATTGTGGACAGTTTTCAGCAAGTTGCAACATTGAAATGAAGAAATTAACTTCTTTTTTTCCATAAACAAGCTCTAAATCATGGTTGATGCACTCTGGATGTCCAATTTTTCTGTGCTGTCTATTTGAGATGAAATGAACATTGTGGACAGTTTTCAGCAAGTTGCAACATTGAAATGAAGAAATTAACTTCTTTTTTTCCATAAACAAGCTCTAAATCATGGTTGATGCACTCTGGATGTCCAATTTTTCTGTGCTGTCTATTTGAGATGAAATGAACATTGTGGACAGTTTTCAGCAAGTTGCAACATTGAAATGAAGAAATTAACTTCTTTTTTTCCATAAACAAGCTCTAAATCATGGTTGATGCACTCTGGATGTCCAATTTTTCTGTGCTGTCTATTTGAGATGAAATGAACATTGTGGACAGTTTTCAGCAAGTTGCAACATTGAAATGAAGAAATTAACTTCTTTTTTTCCATAAACAAGCTCTAAATCATGGTTGATGCACTCTGGATGTCCAATTTTTCTGTGCTGTCTATTTGAGATGAAATGAACATTGTGGACAGTTTTCAGCAAGTTGCAACATTGAAATGAAGAAATTAACTTCTTTTTTTCCATAAACAAGCTCTAAATCATGGTTGATGCACTCTGGATGTCCAATTTTTCTGTGCTGTCTATTTGAGATGAAATGAACATTGTGGACAGTTTTCAGCAAGTTGCAACATTGAAATGAAGAAATTAACTTCTTTTTTTCCATAAACAAGCTCTAAATCATGGTTGATGCACTCTGGATGTCCAATTTTTCTGTGCTGTCTATTTGAGATGAAATGAACATTGTGGACAGTTTTCAGCAAGTTGCAACATTGAAATGAAGAAATTAACTTCTTTTTTTCCATAAACAAGCTCTAAATCATGGTTGATGCACTCTGGATGTCCAATTTTTCTGTGCTGTCTATTTGAGATGAAATGAACATTGTGGACAGTTTTCAGCAAGTTGCAACATTGAAATGAAGAAATTAACTTCTTTTTTTCCATAAACAAGCTCTAAATCATGGTTGATGCACTCTGGATGTCCAATTTTTCTGTGCTGTCTATTTGAGATGAAATGAACATTGTGGACAGTTTTCAGCAAGTTGCAACATTGAAATGAAGAAATTAACTTCTTTTTTTCCATAAACAAGCTCTAAATCATGGTTGATGCACTCTGGATGTCCAATTTTTCTGTGCTGTCTATTTGAGATGAAATGAACATTGTGGACAGTTTTCAGCAAGTTGCAACATTGAAATGAAGAAATTAACTTCTTTTTTTCCATAAACAAGCTCTAAATCATGGTTGATGCACTCTGGATGTCCAATTTTTCTGTGCTGTCTATTTGAGATGAAATGAACATTGTGGACAGTTTTCAGCAAGTTGCAACATTGAAATGAAGAAATTAACTTCTTTTTTTCCATAAACAAGCTCTAAATCATGGTTGATGCACTCTGGATGTCCAATTTTTCTGTGCTGTCTATTTGAGATGAAATGAACATTGTGGACAGTTTTCAGCAAGTTGCAACATTGAAATGAAGAAATTAACTTCTTTTTTTCCATAAACAAGCTCTAAATCATGGTTGATGCACTCTGGATGTCCAATTTTTCTGTGCTGTCTATTTGAGATGAAATGAACATTGTGGACAGTTTTCAGCAAGTTGCAACATTGAAATGAAGAAATTAACTTCTTTTTTTCCATAAACAAGCTCTAAATCATGGTTGATGCACTCTGGATGTCCAATTTTTCTGTGCTGTCTATTTGAGATGAAATGAACATTGTGGACAGTTTTCAGCAAGTTGCAACATTGAAATGAAGAAATTAACTTCTTTTTTTCCATAAACAAGCTCTAAATCATGGTTGATGCACTCTGGATGTCCAATTTTTCTGTGCTGTCTATTTGAGATGAAATGAACATTGTGGACAGTTTTCAGCAAGTTGCAACATTGAAATGAAGAAATTAACTTCTTTTTTTCCATAAACAAGCTCTAAATCATGGTTGATGCACTCTGGATGTCCAATTTTTCTGTGCTGTCTATTTGAGATGAAATGAACATTGTGGACAGTTTTCAGCAAGTTGCAACATTGAAATGAAGAAATTAACTTCTTTTTTTCCATAAACAAGCTCTAAATCATGGTTGATGCACTCTGGATGTCCAATTTTTCTGTGCTGTCTATTTGAGATGAAATGAACATTGTGGACAGTTTTCAGCAAGTTGCAACATTGAAATGAAGAAATTAACTTCTTTTTTTCCATAAACAAGCTCTAAATCATGGTTGATGCACTCTGGATGTCCAATTTTTCTGTGCTGTCTATTTGAGATGAAATGAACATTGTGGACAGTTTTCAGCAAGTTGCAACATGAAACGAAGAAATTAACTTCTTTTTTTCCATAAACAAGCTCTAAATCATGGTTGATGCACTCTGGATGTCCAATTTTTCTGTGCTGTCTTATTTGAGATGAAATTAACATTGTGGACAGTTTTCAGCAAGTTGCAACATTGAAATGAAGAAATTAACTTCTTTTTTTCCATAAACAAGCTCTAAATCATGGTTGATGCACTCTGGATGTCAACGTTTTGCGGTCCTGTCTATTTGAGATGAAATGAACATTGTGGACAGTTTTCAGCAAGTTGCAACATGAAACGAAGAAATTAACTTCTTTTTTTCCATAAACAAGCTCTAAATCATGGTTGATGCACTCTGGATGTCCAATTTTTCTGTGCTGTCTTATTTGAGATGAAATTAACATTGTGGACAGTTTTCAGCAAGTTGCAACATTGAAATGAAGAAATTAACTTATTTTTTACCATAAACAAGCTCTAAATCATGTTTGATGCACTCTGGATGTCCAATTTTTCTGTGCTGTCTTATTTGAGATGAAATGAACATTGTGGACAGTTTTCAGCAAGTTGCAACATTGAAATGAAGAAATTAACTTCTTTTTTTCCATAAACAAGCTCTAAATCATGGTTGATGCACTCTGGATGTCAACGTTTTGCGGTGCTGTCTATTTGAGATGAAATGAACATTGTGGACAGTTTTCAGCAAGTTGCAACATGAAACGAAGAAATTAACTTCTTTTTTTCCATAAACAAGCTCTAAATCATGGTTGATGCACTCTGGATGTCCAATTTTTCTGTGCTGTCTTATTTGAGATGAAATTAACATTGTGGACAGTTTTCAGCAAGTTGCAACATTGAAATGAAGAAATTAACTTCTTTTTTTCCATAAACAAGCTCTAAATCATGGTTGATGCACTCTGGATGTCAACGTTTTGCGGTCCTGTCTATTTGAGATGAAATGAACATTGTGGACAGTTTTCAGCAAGTTGCAACATGAAACGAAGAAATTAACTTCTTTTTTTCCATAAACAAGCTCTAAATCATGGTTGATGCACTCTGGATGTCCAATTTTTCTGTGCTGTCTTATTTGAGATGAAATTAACATTGTGGACAGTTTTCAGCAAGTTGCAACATTGAAATGAAGAAATTAACTTCTTTTTTTCCATAAACAAGCTCTAAATCATGGTTGATGCACTCTGGATGTCAACGTTTTGCGGTGCTGTCTATTTGAGATGAAATGAACATTGTGGACAGTTTTCAGCAAGTTGCAACATGAAACGAAGAAATTAACTTCTTTTTTTCCATAAACAAGCTCTAAATCATGGTTGATGCACTCTGGATGTCCAATTTTTCTGTGCTGTCTTATTTGAGATGAAATGAACATTGTGGACAGTTTTCAGCAAGTTGCAACATTGAAATGAAGAAATTAACTTATTTTTTACCATAAACAAGCTCTAAATCATGTTTGATGCACTCTGGATGTCCAATTTTTCTGTGCTGTCTTATTTGAGATGAAATGAACATTGTGGACAGTTTTCAGCAAGTTGCAACATTGAAATGAAGAAATTAACTTCTTTTTTTCCATAAACAAGCTCTAAATCATGGTTGATGCACTCTGGATGTCAACGTTTTGCGGTGCTGTCTATTTGAGATGAAATGAACATTGTGGACAGTTTTCAGCAAGTTGCAACATGAAACGAAGAAATTAACTTCTTTTTTTCCATAAACAAGCTCTAAATCATGGTTGATGCACTCTGGATGTCCAATTTTTCTGTGCTGTCTTATTTGAGATGAAATTAACATTGTGGACAGTTTTCAGCAAGTTGCAACATTGAAATGAAGAAATTAACTTCTTTTTTTCCATAAACAAGCTCTAAATCATGGTTGATGCACTCTGGATGTCAACGTTTTGCGGTCCTGTCTATTTGAGATGAAATGAACATTGTGGACAGTTTTCAGCAAGTTGCAACATGAAACGAAGAAATTAACTTCTTTTTTTCCATAAACAAGCTCTAAATCATGGTTGATGCACTCTGGATGTCCAATTTTTCTGTGCTGTCTTATTTGAGATGAAATTAACATTGTGGACAGTTTTCAGCAAGTTGCAACATTGAAATGAAGAAATTAACTTCTTTTTTCCATAAACAAGCTCTAAATCATGGTTGATGCACTCTGGATGTCAACGTTTTGCGGTGCTGTCTATTTGAGATGAAATGAACATTGTGGACAGTTTTCAGCAAGTTGCAACATGAAACGAAGAAATTAACTTCTTTTTTTCCATAAACAAGCTCTAAATCATGGTTGATGCACTCTGGATGTCAACGTTTTGCGGTGCTGTCTATTTGAGATGAAATGAACATTGTGGACAGTTTTCAGCAAGTTGCAACATGAAACGAAGAAATTAACTTCTTTTTTTCCATAAACAAGCTCTAAATCATGGTTGATGCACTCTGGATGTCCAATTTTTCTGTGCTGTCTTATTTGAGATGAAATGAACATTGTGGACAGTTTTCAGCAAGTTGCAACATTGAAATGAAGAAATTAACTTCTTTTTTTCCATAAACAAGCTCTAAATCATGGTTGATGCACTCTGGATGTCCAATTTTTCTGTGCTGTCTTATTTGAGATTAAATGAACATTGTGGACAGTTTTCAGCAAGTTGCAACATTGAAATGAAGAAATTAACTTCTTTTTTTACCATAAACAAGCTCTAAATCATGGTTGATGCACTCTGGATGTCCAATTTTTCTGTGCTGTCTTATTTGAGATGAAATGAACATTGTGGACAGTTTTCAGCAAGTTGCAACATTGAAATGAAGAAATTAACTTCTTTTTTTCCATAAACAAGCTCTAAATCATGGTTGATGCACTCTGAATGTCCAATTTTTCTGTGCTGTCTTATTTGAGATGAAATGAACATTGTGGACAGTTTTCAGCAAGTTGCAACATTGAAATGAAGAAATTAACTTCTTTTTTACCATAAACAAGCTCTAAATCATGTTTGATGCACTCTGGATGTCCAATTTTTCTGTGCTGTCTATTTGAGATGAAATGAACATTGTGGACAGTTTTCAGCAAGTTGCAACATTGAAATGAAGAAATGAACTTCTTTTTTTCCATAAACAAGCTCTAAATCATGGTTGATGCACTCTGGATGTCCAATTTTTCTGTGCTGTCTATTTGAGATGAAATGAACATTGTGGACAGTTTTCAGCAAGTTGCAACATTGAAATGAAGAAATTAACTTATTTTTTACCATAAACAAGCTCTAAATCATGGTTGATGCACTCTGGATGTCCAATTTTTCTGTGCTGTCTTATTTGAGATGAAATGAACATTGTGGACAGTTTTCAGCAAGTTGCAACATTGAAATGAAGAAATTAACTTATTTTTTTCCATAAACAAGCTCTAAATCATGGTTGATGCACTCTGGATGTCAACGTTTTGCGGTGCTGTCTATTTGAGATGAAATGAACATTGTGGACAGTTTTCAGCAAGTTGCAACATGAAACGAAGAAATTAACTTCTTTTTTTCCATAAACAAGCTCTAAATCATGGTTGATGCACTCTGGATGTCCAATTTTTCTGTGCTGTCTTATTTGAGATGAAATGAACATTGTGGACAGTTTTCAGCAAGTTGCAACATTGAAATGAAGAAATTAACTTCTTTTTTTCCATAAACAAGCTCTAAATCATGGTTGATGCACTCTGGATGTCCAATTTTTCTGTGCTGTCTTATTTGAGATGAAATGAACATTGTGGACAGTTTTCAGCAAGTTGCAACATTGAAATGAAGAAATTAACTTATTTTTTACCATAAACAAGCTCTAAATCATGGTTGATGCACTCTGGATGTCCAATTTTTCTGTGCTGTCTATTTGAGATGAAATGAACATTGTGGACAGTTTTCAGCAAGTTGCAACATTGAAATGAAGAAATTAACTTATTTTTTTCCATAAACAAGCTCTAAATCATGTTTGATGCACTCTGGATGTCCACGTTTTGTTGTGCTGTCTATTTGAGATGAAATGAACATTGTGGACAGTTTTCAGCAAGTTGCAACATTGAAATGAAGAAATTAACTTCTTTTTTTCCATAAACAAGCTCTAAATCATGGTTGATGCACTCTGGATGTCCAATTTTTCTGTGCTGTCTTATTTGAGATGAAATGAACATTGTGGACAGTTTTCAGCAAGTTGCAACATGAAACGAAGAAATTAACTTCTTTTTTTCCATAAACAAGCTCTAAATCATGGTTGATGCACTCTGGATGTCCAATTTTTCTGTGCTGTCTTATTTGAGATGAAATGAACATTGTGGACAGTTTTCAGCAAGTTGCAACATTGAAATGAAGAAATTAACTTATTTTTTACCATAAACAAGCTCTAAATCATGTTTGATGCACTCTGGATGTCCAATTTTTCTGTGCTGTCTTATTTGAGATGAAATGAACATTGTGGACAGTTTTCAGCAAGTTGCAACATTGAAATGAAGAAATTAACTTCTTTTTTTCCATAAACAAGCTCTAAATCATGGTTGATGCACTCTGGATGTCAACGTTTTGCGGTGCTGTCTATTTGAGATGAAATGAACATTGTGGACAGTTTTCAGCAAGTTGCAACATGAAACGAAGAAATTAACTTCTTTTTTTCCATAAACAAGCTCTAAATCATGGTTGATGCACTCTGGATGTCCAATTTTTCTGTGCTGTCTTATTTGAGATGAAATGAACATTGTGGACAGTTTTCAGCAAGTTGCAACATTGAAATGAAGAAATTAACTTCTTTTTTTCCATAAACAAGCTCTAAATCATGGTTGATGCACTCTGGATGTCCAATTTTTCTGTGCTGTCTTATTTGAGATTAAATGAACATTGTGGACAGTTTTCAGCAAGTTGCAACATTGAAATGAAGAAATTAACTTATTTTTTACCATAAACAAGCTCTAAATCATGGCTGATGCACTCTGGATGTCCACGTTTTGCTGTGCTGTCTATTTGAGATGAAATGAACATTGTGGACAGTTTTCAGCAAGTTGCAACATTGAAATGAAGAAATTAACTTATTTTTTACCATAAACAAGCTCTAAATCATGTTTGATGCACTCTGGATGTCCAATTTTTCTGTGCTGTCTATTTGAGATGAAATGAACATTGTGGACAGTTTTCAGCAAGTTGCAACATTGAAATGAAGAAATTAACTTCTTTTTTTTCCATAAACAAGCTCTAAATCATGGTTGATGCACTCTGGATGTCCAATTTTTCTGTGCTGTCTATTTGAGATGAAATGAACATTGTGGACAGTTTTCAGCAAGTTGCAACATTGAAATGAAGAAATTAACTTCTTTTTTTTCCATAAACAAGCTCTAAATCATGGTTGATGCACTCTGGATGTCCAATTTTTATGTGCTGTCTATTTGAGATGAAATGAACATTGTGGACAGTTTTCAGCAAGTTGCAACATTGAAATGAAGAAATTAACTTCTTTTTTTCCATAAACAAGCTCTAAATCATGTTTGATGCACTCTGGATGTCCACGTTTTGCTGTGCTGTCTATTTGAGATGAAATGAACATTGTGGACAGTTTTCAGCAAGTTGCAACATGAAACGAAGAAATTAACTTCTTTTTTTCCATAAACAAGCTCTAAATCATGGTTGATGCACTCTGGATGTCCAATTTTTCTGTGCTGTCTTATTTGAGATGAAATGAACATTGTGGACAGTTTTCAGCAAGTTGCAACATTGAAATGAAGAAATTAACTTCTTTTTTTCCATAAACAAGCTCTAAATCATGGTTGATGCACTCTGGATGTCCAATTTTTCTGTGCTGTCTTATTTGAGATTAAATGAACATTGTGGACAGTTTTCAGCAAGTTGCAACATTGAAATGAAGAAATTAACTTCTTTTTTACCATAAACAAGCTCTAAATCATGGTTGATGCACTCTGGATGTCCACGTTTTGCTGTGCTGTCTATTTGAGATGAAATGAACATTGTGGACAGTTTTCAGCAAGTTGCAACATTGAAATGAAGAAATTAACTTCTTTTTTTCCATAAACAAGCTCTAAATCATGGTTGATGCACTCTGGATGTCCAATTTTTCTGTGCTGTCTTATTTGAGATGAAATGAACATTGTGGACAGTTTTCAGCAAGTTGCAACATTGAAATGAAGAAATTAACTTCTTTTTTACCATAAACAAGCTCTAAATCATGTTTGATGCACTCTGGATGTCCAATTTTTCTGTGCTGTCTATTTGAGATGAAATGAACATTGTGGACAGTTTTCAGCAAGTTGCAACATTGAAATGAAGAAATTAACTTCTTTTTTACCATAAACAAGATCTAAATCATGGTTGATGCACTCTGGATGTCCACGTTTTGCTGTGCTGTCTATTTGAAATGAAATGAACATTGTGGACAGTTTTCAGCAAGTTGCAACATTGAAATGAAGAAATTAACTTCTTTTTTTCCATAAACAAGCTCTAAATCATGGTTGATGCACTCTGGATGTCCAATTTTTCTGTGCTGTCTTATTTGAGATGAAATGAACATTGTGGACAGTTTTCAGCAAGTTGCAACATTGAAATGAAGAAATTAACTTCTTTTTTTACCATAAACAAGCTCTAAATCATGTTTGATGCACTCTGGATGTCCAATTTTTCTGTGCTGTCTATTTGAGATGAAATGAACATTGTGGACAGTTTTCAGCAAGTTGCAACATTGAAATGAAGAAATTAACTTCTTTTTTTTCCATAAACAAGCTCTAAATCATGGTTGATGCACTCTGGATGTCCAATTTTTCTGTGCTGTCTATTTGAGATGAAATGAACATTGTGGACAGTTTTCAGCAAGTTGCAACATTGAAATGAAGAAATTAACTTCTTTTTTTCCATAAACAAGCTCTAAATCATGTTTGATGCACTCTGGATGTCCACGTTTTGCTGTGCTGTCTATTTGAGATGAAATGAACATTGTGGACAGTTTTCAGCAAGTTGCAACATTGAAATGAAGAAATTAACTTCTTTTTTTCCATAAACAAGCTCTAAATCATGGTTGATGCACTCTGGATGTCCAATTTTTCTGTGCTGTCTTATTTGAGATGAAATGAACATTGTGGACAGTTTTCAGCAAGTTGCAACATTGAAATGAAGAAATTAACTTCTTTTTTTTCCATAAACAAGCTCTAAATCATGGTTGATGCACTCTGGATGTCCAATTTTTATGTGCTGTCTATTTGAGATGAAATGAACATTGTGGACAGTTTTCAGCAAGTTGCAACATGAAACGAAGAAATTAACTTTTTTTTTTTCCATAAACAAGCTCTAAATCATGGTTGATGCACTCTGGATGTCCACGTTTTGCTGTGCTGTCTATTTGAGATGAAATGAACATTGTGGACAGTTTTCAGCAAGTTGCAACATTGAAATGAAGAAATTAACTTCTTTTTTTCCATAAACAAGCTCTAAATCATGGTTGATGCACTCTGGATGTCCAATTTTTCTGTGCTGTCTTATTTGAGATGAAATGAACATTGTGGACAGTTTTCAGCAAGTTGCAACATTGAAATGAAGAAATTAACTTCTTTTTTACCATAAACAAGCACTAAATCATGTTTGATGCACTCTGGATGTCAAATTTTTCTGTGCTGTCTATTTGAGATGAAATGAACATTGTGGACAGTTTTCAGCAAGTTGCAACATTGAAATGAAGAAATTAACTTCTTTTTTTCCATAAACAAGCTCTAAATCATGGTTGATGCACTCTGGATGTCCAATTTTTCTGTGCTGTCTTATTTGAGATGAAATGAACATTGTGGACAGTTTTCAGCAAGTTGCAACATGAAACGAAGAAATTAACTTCTTTTTTTCCATAAACAAGCTCTAAATCATGGTTGATGCACTCTGGATGTCCAATTTTTCTGTGCTGTCTTATTTGAGATGAAATGAACATTGTGGACAGTTTTCAGCAAGTTGCAACATTGAAATGAAGAAATTAACTTCTGTTTTTCCATAAACAAGCTCTAAATCATGGTTGATGCACTCTGGATGTCCAATTTTTCTGTGCTGTCTTATTTGAGATGAAATGAACATTGTGGACAGTTTTCAGCAAGTTGCAACATTGAAATGAAGAAATTAACTTCTTTTTTACCATAAACAAGCTCTAAATCATGGTTGATGCACTCTGGATGTCCAATTTTTATGTGCTGTCTATTTGAGATGAAATGAACATTGTGGACAGTTTTCAGCAAGTTGCAACATTGAAATGAAGAAATTAACATATTTTTTTCCATAAACAAGCTCTAAATCATGGTTGATGCACTCTGGATGTCCAATTTTTATGTGCTGTCTATTTGAGATGAAATGAACATTGTGGACAGTTTTCAGCAAGTTGCAACATTGAAATGAAGAAATTAACTTCTTTTTTTCCATAAACAAGCTCTAAATCATGGTTGATGCACTCTGGATGTCCACGTTTTGCTGTGCTGTCTATTTGAGATGAAATGAACATTGTGGACAGTTTTCAGCAAGTTGCAACATTGAAATGAAGAAATTAACTTATTTTTTTCCATAAACAAGCTCTAAATCATGGTTGATGCACTCTGGATGTCCAATTTTTATGTGCTGTCTATTTGAGATGAAATGAACATTGTGGACAGTTTTCAGCAAGTTGCAACATTGAAATGAAGAAATTAACTTCTTTTTTTCCATAAACAAGCTCTAAATCATGGTTGATGCACTCTGGATGTCCACGTTTTGCTGTGCTGTCTATTTGAGATGAAATGAACATTGTGGACAGTTTTCAGCAAGTTGCAACATTGAAATGAAGAAATTAACTTCTTTTTTTTCCATAAACAAGCTCTAAATCATGGTTGATGCACTCTGGATGTCCAATTTTTCTGTGCTGTCTTATTTGAGATGAAATGAACATTGTGGACAGTTTTCAGCAAGTTGCAACATTGAAATTAAGAAATTAACTTCTTTTTTACCATAAACAAGCTCTAAATCATGTTTGATGCACTCTGGATGTCCAATTTTTCTGTGCTGTCTATTTGAGATGAAATGAACATTGTGGACAGTTTTCAGCAAGTTGCAACATTGAAATGAAGAAATTAACTTCTTTTTTTTCCATAAACAAGCTCTAAATCATGGTTGATGCACTCTGGATGTCCATTTTTTCTGTGCTGTCTATTTGAGATGAAATGAACATTGTGGACAGTTTTCAGCAAGTTGCAACATTGAAATGAAGAAATTAACTTCATTTTTTCCATAAACAAGCTCTAAATCATGTTTGATGCACTCTGGATGTCCACGTTTTGCTGTGCTGTCTATTTGAGATGAAATGAACATTGTGGACAGTTTTCAGCAAGTTGCAACATTGAAATGAAGAAATTAACTTCTTTTTTTCCATAAACAAGCTCTAAATCATGTTTGATGCACTCTGGATGTCCAATTTTTCTGTGCTGTCTATTTGAGATGAAATTAACATTGTGGACAGTTTTCAGCAAGTTGCAACATTGAAATGAAGAAATTAACTTCTTTTTTTTCCATAAACAAGCTCTAAATCATGGTTGATGCACTCTGGATGTCCAATTTTTATGTGCTGTCTATTTGAGATGAAATGAACATTGTGGACAGTTTTCAGCAAGTTGCAACATTGAAATGAAGAAATTAACATATTTTTTTCCATAAACAAGCTCTAAATCATGGTTGATGCACTCTGGATGTCCAATTTTTATGTGCTGTCTATTTGAGATGAAATGAACATTGTGGACAGTTTTCAGCAAGTTGCAACATTGAAATGAAGAAATTAACTTCTTTTTTTCCATAAACAAGCTCTAAATCATGGTTGATGCACTCTGGATGTCCACGTTTTGCTGTGCTGTCTATTTGAGATGAAATGAACATTGTGGACAGTTTTCAGCAAGTTGCAACATTGAAATGAAGAAATTAACTTATTTTTTTCCATAAACAAGCTCTAAATCATGGTTGATGCACTCTGGATGTCCAATTTTTATGTGCTGTCTATTTGAGATGAAATGAACATTGTGGACAGTTTTCAGCAAGTTGCAACATTGAAATGAAGAAATTAACTTCTTTTTTTCCATAAACAAGCTCTAAATCATGGTTGATGCACTCTGGATGTCCACGTTTTGCTGTGCTGTCTATTTGAGATGAAATGAACATTGTGGACAGTTTTCAGCAAGTTGCAACATTGAAATGAAGAAATTAACTTCTTTTTTTTCCATAAACAAGCTCTAAATCATGGTTGATGCACTCTGGATGTCCAATTTTTCTGTGCTGTCTTATTTGAGATGAAATGAACATTGTGGACAGTTTTCAGCAAGTTGCAACATTGAAATGAAGAAATTAACTTCTTTTTTACCATAAACAAGCTCTAAATCATGTTTGATGCACTCTGGATGTCCAATTTTTCTGTGCTGTCTATTTGAGATGAAATGAACATTGTGGACAGTTTTCAGCAAGTTGCAACATTGAAATGAAGAAATTAACTTCTTTTTTTTCCATAAACAAGCTCTAAATCATGGTTGATGCACTCTGGATGTCCATTTTTTCTGTGCTGTCTATTTGAGATGAAATGAACATTGTGGACAGTTTTCAGCAAGTTGCAACATTGAAATGAAGAAATTAACTTCATTTTTTCCATAAACAAG
Source organism: Oncorhynchus mykiss (assembly GCF_013265735.2). NCBI lineage: Eukaryota > Metazoa > Chordata > Actinopteri > Salmoniformes > Salmonidae > Oncorhynchus > Oncorhynchus mykiss. The sequence goes on along the minus strand of NC_048583.1, from coordinate 23,882,303 downwards.
CTCTAAATCATGTTTGATGCACTCTGGATGTCCACGTTTTGCTGTGCTGTCTATTTGAGATGAAATGAACATTGTGGACAGTTTTCAGCAAGTTGCAACATTGAAATGAAGAAATTAACTTCTTTTTTTCCATAAACAAGCTCTAAATCATGTTTGATGCACTCTGGATGTCCAATTTTTCTGTGCTGTCTATTTGAGATGAAATTAACATTGTGGACAGTTTTCAGCAAGTTGCAACATTGAAATGAAGAAATTAACTTCTTTTTTTTCCATAAACAAGCTCTAAATCATGGTTGATGCACTCTGGATGTCCAATTTTTATGTGCTGTCTATTTGAGATGAAATGAACATTGTGGACAGTTTTCAGCAAGTTGCAACATTGAAATGAAGAAATTAACTTCTTTTTTTCCATAAACAAGCTCTAAATCATGTTTGATGCACTCTGGATGTCCACGTTTTGCTGTGCTGTCTATTTGAGATGAAATGAACATTGTGGACAGTTTTCAGCAAGTTGCAACATTGAAATGAAGAAATTAACTTCTTTTTTTCCATAAACAAGCTCTAAATCATGGTTGATGCACTCTGGATGTCCAATTTTTCTGTGCTGTCTTATTTGAGATGAAATGAACATTGTGGACAGTTTTCAGCAAGTTGCAACATTGAAATGAAGAAATTAACTTCTTTTTTTCCATAAACAAGCTCTAAATCATGGTTGATGCACTCTGGATGTCCAATTTTTATGTGCTGTCTATTTGAGATGAAATGAACATTGTGGACAGTTTTCAGCAAGTTGCAACATGAAACGAAGAAATTAACTTCTTTTTTTTTCCATAAACAAGCTCTAAATCATGGTTGATGCACTCTGGATGTCCACGTTTTGCTGTGCTGTCTATTTGAGATGAAATGAACATTGTGGACAGTTTTCAGCAAGTTGCAACATTGAAATGAAGAAATTAACTTCTTTTTTTCCATAAACAAGCTCTAAATCATGGTTGATGCACTCTGGATGTCCAATTTTTCTGTGCTGTCTTATTTGAGATGAAATGAACATTGTGGACAGTTTTCAGCAAGTTGCAACATTGAAATGAAGAAATTAACTTCTTTTTTACCATAAACAAGCTCTAAATCATGTTTGATGCACTCTGGATGTCCAATTTTTCTGTGCTGTCTATTTGAGATGAAATGAACATTGTGGACAGTTTTCAGCAAGTTGCAACATTGAAATGAAGAAATTAACTTCTTTTTTTCCATAAACAAGCTCTAAATCATGGTTGATGCACTCTGGATGTCAACGTTTTGCGGTGCTGTCTATTTGAGATGAAATTAACATTGTGGACAGTTTTCAGCAAGTTGCAACATGAAACGAAGAAATTAACTTCTTTTTTTCCATAAACAAGCTCTAAATCATGGTTGATGCACTCTGGATGTCCAATTTTTCTGTGCTGTCTTATTTGAGATGAAATGAACATTGTGGACAGTTTTCAGCAAGTTGCAACATGAAACGAAGAAATTAACTTCTTTTTTTCCATAAACAAGCTCTAAATCATGGTTGATGCACTCTGGATGTCCAATTTTTCTGTGCTGTCTTATTTGAGATGAAATGAACATTGTGGACAGTTTTCAGCAAGTTGCAACATTGAAATGAAGAAATTAACTTCTTTTTTTACCATAAACAAGCTCTAAATCATGGTTGATGCACTCTGGATGTCCAATTTTTATGTGCTGTCTATTTGAGATGAAATGAACATTGTGGACAGTTTTCAGCAAGTTGCAACATGAAACGAAGAAATTAACTTCTTTTTTTTTTCCATAAACAAGCTCTAAATCATGGTTGATGCACTCTGGATGTCCACGTTTTGCTGTGCTGTCTATTTGAGATGAAATGAACATTGTGGACAGTTTTCAGCAAGTTGCAACATTGAAATGAAGAAATTAACTTCTTTTTTTCCATAAACAAGCTCTAAATCATGGTTGATGCACTCTGGATGTCCAATTTTTCTGTGCTGTCTTATTTGAGATGAAATGAACATTGTGGACAGTTTTCAGCAAGTTGCAACATTGAAATGAAGAAATTAACTTCTTTTTTACCATAAACAAGCTCTAAATCATGGTTGATGCACTCTGGATGTCCAATTTTTCTGTGCTGTCTTATTTGAGATGAAATGAACATTGTGGACAGTTTTCAGCAAGTTGCAACATGAAACGAAGAAATTAACTTCTTTTTTTCCATAAACAAGCTCTAAATCATGGTTGATGCACTCTGGATGTCCAATTTTTTTGTGCTGTCTTATTTGAGATGAAATGAACATTGTGGACAGTTTTCAGCAAGTTGCAACATTGAAATGAAGAAATTAACTTCTGTTTTTCCATAAACAAGCTCTAAATCATGGTTGATGCACTCTGGATGTCCAATTTTTCTGTGCTGTCTTATTTGAGATGAAATGAACATTGTGGACAGTTTTCAGCAAGTTGCAACATTGAAATGAAGAAATTCACTTCTTTTTTACCATAAACAAGCTCTAAATCATGGTTGATGCACTCTGGATGTCCAATTTTTATGTGCTGTCTATTTGAGATGAAATGAACATTGTGGACAGTTTTCAGCAAGTTGCAACATGAAACGAAGAAATTAACGTCTTTTTTTTTCCCATAAACAAGCTCTAAATCATGGTTGATGCACTCTGGATGTCCACGTTTTGCTGTGCTGTCTATTTGAGATGAAATGAACATTGTGGACAGTTTTCAGCAAGTTGCAACATTGAAATTAAGAAATTAACTTCTTTTTTTCCATAAACAAGCTCTAAATCATGGTTGATGCACTCTGGATGTCCAATTTTTCTGTGCTGTCTTATTTGAGATGAAATGAACATTGTGGACAGTTTTCAGCAAGTTGCAACATTGAAATGAAGAAATTAACTTCTTTTTTACCATAAACAAGCTCTAAATCATGGTTGATGCACTCTGGATGTCCAATTTTTCTGTGCTGTCTTATTTGAGATGAAATGAACATTGTGGACAGTTTTCAGCAAGTTGCAACATGAAACGAAGAAATTAACTTCTTTTTTTCCATAAACAAGCTCTAAATCATGGTTGATGCACTCTGGATGTCCAATTTTTCTGTGCTGTCTTATTTGAGATGAAATGAACATTGTGGACAGTTTTCAGCAAGTTGCAACATTGAAATGAAGAAATTAACTTCTGTTTTTCCATAAACAAGCTCTAAATCATGGTTGATGCACTCTGGATGTCCAATTTTTCTGTGCTGTCTTATTTGAGACGAAATGAACATTGTGGACAGTTTTCAGCAAGTTGCAACATTGAAATGAAGAAATTCACTTCTTTTTTACCATAAACAAGCTCTAAATCATGGTTGATGCACTCTGGATGTCCACGTTTTGCTGTGCTGTCTATTTGAGATGAAATGAACATTGTGGACAGTTTTCAGCAAGTTGCAACATTGAAATGAAGAAATTAACTTCTTTTTTTCCATAAACAAGCTCTAAATCATGGTTGATGCACTCTGGATGTCCAATTTTTCTGTGCTGTCTATTTGAGATGAAATGAACATTGTGGACAGTTTTCAGCAAGTTGCAACATTGAAATGAAGAAATTAACTTATTTCTTTCCATAAACAAGCTCTAAATCATGGTTGATGCACTCTGGATGTCCAATTTTTCTGTGCTGTCTATTTGAGATGAAATGAACATTGTCGACAGTTTTCAGCAAGTTGCAACATTGAAATGAAGAAATTAACTTCTTTTTTTCCATAAACAAGCTCTAAATCATGGTTGATGCACTCTGGATGTCCACGTTTTGCTGTGCTGTCTATTTGAGATGAAATGAACATTGTGGACAGTTTTCAGCAAGTTGCAACATTGAAATGAAGAAATTAACTTCTTTTTTTCCATAAACAAGCTCTAAATCATGGTTGATGCACTCTGGATGTCCAATTTTTCTGTGCTGTCTTATTTGAGATGAAATGAACATTGTGGACAGTTTTCAGCAAGTTGCAACATTGAAATGAAGAAATTAACTTCTTTTTTACCATAAACAAGCTCTAAATCATGGTTGATGCACTCTGGATGTCCAATTTTTCTGTGCTGTCTTATTTGAGATGAAATGAACATTGTGGACAGTTTTCAGCAAGTTGCAACATGAAACGAAGAAATTAACTTCTTTTTTTCCATAAACAAGCTCTAAATCATGGTTGATGCACTCTGGATGTCCAATTTTTCTGTGCTGTCTTATTTGAGATGAAATGAACATTGTGGACAGTTTTCAGCAAGTTGCAACATTGAAATGAAGAAATTAACTTCTGTTTTTCCATAAACAAGCTCTAAATCATGGTTGATGCACTCTGGATGTCCAATTTTTCTGTGCTGTCTTATTTGAGATGAAATGAACATTGTGGACAGTTTTCAGCAAGTTGCAACATTGAAATGAAGAAATTCACTTCTTTTTTACCATAAACAAGCTCTAAATCATGGTTGATGCACTCTGGATGTCCAATTTTTATGTGCTGTCTATTTGAGATGAAATGAACATTGTGGACAGTTTTCAGCAAGTTGCAACATGAAACGAAGAAATTAACTTCTTTTTTTTTTCCATAAACAAGCTCTAAATCATGGTTGATGCACTCTGGATGTCCACGTTTTGCTGTGCTGTCTATTTGAGATGAAATGAACATTGTGGACAGTTTTCAGCAAGTTGCAACATTGAAATGAAGAAATTAACTTCTTTTTTTCCATAAACAAGCTCTAAATCATGGTTGATGCACTCTGGATGTCCAATTTTTCTGTGCTGTCTTATTTGAGATGAAATGAACATTGTGGACAGTTTTCAGCAAGTTGCAACATTGAAATGAAGAAATTAACTTCTGTTTTTCCATAAACAAGCTCTAAATCATGGTTGATGCACTCTGGATGTCCAATTTTTCTGTGCTGTCTTATTTGAGATGAAATGAACATTGTGGACAGTTTTCAGCAAGTTGCAACATTGAAATGAAGAAATTCACTTCTTTTTTACCATAAACAAGCTCTAAATCATGGTTGATGCACTCTGGATGTCCAATTTTTATGTGCTGTCTATTTGAGATGAAATGAACATTGTGGACAGTTTTCAGCAAGTTGCAACATGAAACGAAGAAATTAACGTCTTTTTTTTCCCATAAACAAGCTCTAAATCATGGTTGATGCACTCTGGATGTCCACGTTTTGCTGTGCTGTCTATTTGAGATGAAATGAACATTGTGGACAGTTTTCAGCAAGTTGCAACATTGAAATTAAGAAATTAACTTCTTTTTTTCCATAAACAAGCTCTAAATCATGGTTGATGCACTCTGGATGTCCAATTTTTCTGTGCTGTCTTATTTGAGATGAAATGAACATTGTGGACAGTTTTCAGCAAGTTGCAACATTGAAATGAAGAAATTAACTTCTTTTTTACCATAAACAAGCTCTAAATCATGGTTGATGCACTCTGGATGTCCAATTTTTCTGTGCTGTCTTATTTGAGATGAAATGAACATTGTGGACAGTTTTCAGCAAGTTGCAACATGAAACGAAGAAATTAACTTCTTTTTTTCCATAAACAAGCTCTAAATCATGGTTGATGCACTCTGGATGTCCAATTTTTCTGTGCTGTCTTATTTGAGATGAAATGAACATTGTGGACAGTTTTCAGCAAGTTGCAACATTGAAATGAAGAAATTAACTTCTGTTTTTCCATAAACAAGCTCTAAATCATGGTTGATGCACTCTGGATGTCCAATTTTTCTGTGCTGTCTTATTTGAGACGAAATGAACATTGTGGACAGTTTTCAGCAAGTTGCAACATTGAAATGAAGAAATTCACTTCTTTTTTACCATAAACAAGCTCTAAATCATGGTTGATGCACTCTGGATGTCCACGTTTTGCTGTGCTGTCTATTTGAGATGAAATGAACATTGTGGACAGTTTTCAGCAAGTTGCAACATTGAAATGAAGAAATTAACTTCTTTTTTTCCATAAACAAGCTCTAAATCATGGTTGATGCACTCTGGATGTCCAATTTTTCTGTGCTGTCTATTTGAGATGAAATGAACATTGTGGACAGTTTTCAGCAAGTTGCAACATTGAAATGAAGAAATTAACTTATTTCTTTCCATAAACAAGCTCTAAATCATGGTTGATGCACTCTGGATGTCCAATTTTTCTGTGCTGTCTATTTGAGATGAAATGAACATTGTCGACAGTTTTCAGCAAGTTGCAACATTGAAATGAAGAAATTAACTTCTTTTTTTCCATAAACAAGCTCTAAATCATGGTTGATGCACTCTGGATGTCCACGTTTTGCTGTGCTGTCTATTTGAGATGAAATGAACATTGTGGACAGTTTTCAGCAAGTTGCAACATTGAAATGAAGAAATTAACTTCTTTTTTTCCATAAACAAGCTCTAAATCATGGTTGATGCACTCTGGATGTCCAATTTTTCTGTGCTGTCTTATTTGAGATGAAATGAACATTGTGGACAGTTTTCAGCAAGTTGCAACATTGAAATGAAGAAATTAACTTCTTTTTTACCATAAACAAGCTCTAAATCATGGTTGATGCACTCTGGATGTCCAATTTTTCTGTGCTGTCTTATTTGAGATGAAATGAACATTGTGGACAGTTTTCAGCAAGTTGCAACATGAAACGAAGAAATTAACTTCTTTTTTTCCATAAACAAGCTCTAAATCATGGTTGATGCACTCTGGATGTCCAATTTTTCTGTGCTGTCTTATTTGAGATGAAATGAACATTGTGGACAGTTTTCAGCAAGTTGCAACATTGAAATGAAGAAATTAACTTCTGTTTTTCCATAAACAAGCTCTAAATCATGGTTGATGCACTCTGGATGTCCAATTTTTCTGTGCTGTCTTATTTGAGATGAAATGAACATTGTGGACAGTTTTCAGCAAGTTGCAACATTGAAATGAAGAAATTCACTTCTTTTTTACCATAAACAAGCTCTAAATCATGGTTGATGCACTCTGGATGTCCAATTTTTATGTGCTGTCTATTTGAGATGAAATGAACATTGTGGACAGTTTTCAGCAAGTTGCAACATGAAACGAAGAAATTAACTTCTTTTTTTTTTCCATAAACAAGCTCTAAATCATGGTTGATGCACTCTGGATGTCCACGTTTTGCTGTGCTGTCTATTTGAGATGAAATGAACATTGTGGACAGTTTTCAGCAAGTTGCAACATTGAAATGAAGAAATTAACTTCTTTTTTTCCATAAACAAGCTCTAAATCATGGTTGATGCACTCTGGATGTCCAATTTTTCTGTGCTGTCTTATTTGAGATGAAATGAACATTGTGGACAGTTTTCAGCAAGTTGCAACATTGAAATGAAGAAATTAACTTCTTTTTTACCATAAACAAGCTCTAAATCATGGTTGATGCACTCTGGATGTCCAATTTTTCTGTGCTGTCTTATTTGAGATGAAATGAACATTGTGGACAGTTTTCAGCAAGTTGCAACATGAAACGAAGAAATTAACTTCTTTTTTTCCATAAACAAGCTCTAAATCATGGTTGATGCACTCTGGATGTCCAATTTTTCTGTGCTGTCTTATTTGAGATGAAATGAACATTGTGGACAGTTTTCAGCAAGTTGCAACATTGAAATGAAGAAATTAACTTCTGTTTTTCCATAAACAAGCTCTAAATCATGGTTGATGCACTCTGGATGTCCAATTTTTCTGTGCTGTCTTATTTGAGATGAAATGAACATTGTGGACAGTTTTCAGCAAGTTGCAACATTGAAATGAAGAAATTCACTTCTTTTTTACCATAAACAAGCTCTAAATCATGGTTGATGCACTCTGGATGTCCACGTTTTGCTGTGCTGTCTATTTGAGATGAAATGAACATTGTGGACAGTTTTCAGCAAGTTGCAACATTGAAATGAAGAAATTAACTTCTTTTTTTCCATAAACAAGCTCTAAATCATGGTTGATGCACTCTGGATGTCCAATTTTTCTGTGCTGTCTATTTGAGATGAAATGAACATTGTGGACAGTTTTCAGCAAGTTGCAACATTGAAATGAAGAAATTAACTTATTTCTTTCCATAAACAAGCTCTAAATCATGGTTGATGCACTCTGGATGTCCAATTTTTCTGTGCTGTCTATTTGAGATGAAATGAACATTGTGGACAGTTTTCAGCAAGTTGCAACATTGAAATGAAGAAATTAACTTATTTTTTACCATAAACAAGCTCTAAATCATGGTTGATGCACTCTGGGTGTCCAATTTTTCTGTGCTGTCTATTTGAGATGAAATGAACATTGTGGACAGTTTTCAGCAAGTTGCAACATTGAAATGAAGAAATTAACTTCTTTTTTTCCATAAACAAGCTCTAAATCATGTGTGATGCACTCTGGATGTCCACGTTTTTTTGTGCTGTCTATTTGAGATGAAATGAACATTGTGGACAGTTTTCAGCAAGTTGCAAAATTGAAATGAAGAAATTAACTTCTTTTTTTCCATAAACAAGCTCTAAATCATGGTTGATGCACTCTGGATGTCCAATTTTTCTGTGCTGTCTTATTTGAGATGAAATGAACATTGTGGACAGTTTTCAGCAAGTTGCAACATTGAAATGAAGAAATTCACTTCTTTTTTTTACCATAAACAAGCTCTAAATCATGTTTGATGCACTCTGGATGTCCAATTTTTCTGTGCTGTCTATTTGAGATGAAATGAACATTGTGGACAGTTTTCAGCAAGTTGCAACATTGAAATGAAGAAATTAACTTATTTCTTTCCATAAACAAGCTCTAAATCATGGTTGATGCACTCTGGATGTCCAATTTTTATGTGCTGTCTATTTGAGATGAAATGAACATTGTGGACAGTTTTCAGCAAGTTGCAACATTGAAATGAAGAAATTAACTTATTTTTTTACCATAAACAAGCTCTAAATCATGGTTGATGCACTCTGGATGTCCAATTTTTCTGTGCTGTCTATTTGAGATGAAATGAACATTGTGGACAGTTTTCAGCAAGTTGCAAAATTGAAATGAAGAAATTAACTTCTTTTTTTCCATAAACAAGCTCTAAATCATGGTTGATGCACTCTGGATGTCCAATTTTTCTGTGCTGTCTTATTTGAGATGAAATTAACATTGTGGACAGTTTTCAGCAAGTTGCAACATTGAAATGAAGAAATTAACTTCTTTTTTTCCATAAACAAGCTCTAAATCATGTTTGATGCACTCTGGATGTCCAAGTTTTTTTGTGCTGTCTATTTGAGATGAAATGAACATTGTGGACAGTTTTCAGCAAGTTGCAACATTGAAATGAAGAAATTAACTTCTTTTTTTCCATAAACAAGCTCTAAATCATGGCTGATGCACTCTGGATGTCCAATTTTTCTGTGCTGTCTTATTTGAGATGAAATTAACATTGTGGACAGTTTTCAGCAAGTTGCAACATGAAACGAAGAAATTAACTTCTTTTTTTCCATAAACAAGCTCTAAATCATGGTTGATGCACTCTGGATGTCCAATTTTTCTGTGCTGTCTTATTTGAGATGAAATGAACATTGTGGACAGTTTTCAGCAAGTTGCAACATTGAAATGAAGAAATGAACTTCTTTTTTTCCATAATCAAGCTCTAAATCATGGTTGATGCACTCTGGATGTCCAATTTTTATGTGCTGTCTATTTGAGATGAAATGAACATTGTGGACAGTTTTCAGCAAGTTGCAACATGAAACGAAGAAATTAACTTCTTTTTTTTTTCCATAAACAAGCTCTAAATCATGGTTGATGCACTCTGGATGTCCACGTTTTGCTGTGCTGTCTATTTGAGATGAAATGAACATTGTGGACAGTTTTCAGCAAGTTGCAACATTGAAATGAAGAAATTAACTTCTTTTTTTCCATAAACAAGCTCTAAATCATGGTTGATGCACTCTGGATGTCCAATTTTTCTGTGCTGTCTTATTTGAGATGAAATGAACATTGTGGACAGTTTTCAGCAAGTTGCAACATTGAAATGAAGAAATTAACTTCTTTTTTACCATAAACAAGCTCTAAATCATGTTTGATGCACTCTGGATGTCCAATTTTTCTGTGCTGTCTATTTGAGATGAAATGAACATTGTGGACAGTTTTCAGCAAGTTGCAACATTGAAATGAAGAAATTAACTTCTTTTTTTCCATAAACAAGCTCTAAATCATGTGTGATGCACTCTGGATGTCAACGTTTTGCGGTGCTGTCTATTTGAGATGAAATGAACATTGTGGACAGTTTTCAGCAAGTTGCAAAATTGAAATGAAGAAATTAACTTCTTTTTTTCCATAAACAAGCTCTAAATCATGGTTGATGCACTCTGGATGTCCAATTTTTCTGTGCTGTCTTATTTGAGATGAAATGAACATTGTGGACAGTTTTCAGCAAGTTGCAACATTGAAATGAAGAAATTCACTTCTTTTTTTACCATAAACAAGCTCTAAATCATGTTTGATGCACTCTGGATGTCCAATTTTTCTGTGCTGTCTATTTGAGATGAAATGAACATTGTGGACAGTTTTCAGCAAGTTGCAACATTGAAATGAAGAAATTAACTTATTTCTTTCCATAAACAAGCTCTAAATCATGGTTGATGCACTCTGGATGTCCAATTTTTCTGTGCTGTCTATTTGAGATGAAATGAACATTGTGGACAGTTTTCAGCAAGTTGCAACATTGAAATGAAGAAATTAACTTATTTTTTTCCATAAACAAGCTCTAAATCATGGTTGATGCACTCTGGATGTCCAATTTTTCTGTGCTGTCTTATTTGAGATGAAATTAACATTGTGGACAGTTTTCAGCAAGTTGCAACATTGAAATGAAGAAATTAACTTCTTTTTTTCCATAAACAAGCTCTAAATCATGTTTGACGCACTCTGGATGTCCACGTTTTTTTGTGCTGTCTATTTGAGATGAAATGAACATTGTGGACAGTTTTCAGCAAGTTGCAACATTGAAATGAAGAAATTAACTTCTTTTTTTCCATAAACAAGCTCTAAATCATGGCTGATGCACTCTGGATGTCCAATTTTTCTGTGCTGTCTTATTTGAGATGAAATTAACATTGTGGACAGTTTTCAGCAAGTTGCAACATGAAACGAAGAAATTAACTTCTTTTTTTCCATAAACAAGCTCTAAATCATGGTTGATGCACTCTGGATGTCCAATTTTTCTGTGCTGTCTTATTTGAGATGAAATGAACATTGTGGACAGTTTTCAGCAAGTTGCAACATTGAAATGAAGAAATGAACTTCTTTTTTTCCATAATCAAGCTCTAAATCATGGTTGATGCACTCTGGATGTCCAATTTTTATGTGCTGTCTATTTGAGATGAAATGAACATTGTGGACAGTTTTCAGCAAGTTGCAACATGAAACGAAGAAATTAACTTCTTTTTTTTTTCCATAAACAAGCTCTAAATCATGGTTGATGCACTCTGGATGTCCACGTTTTGCTGTGCTGTCTATTTGAGATGAAATGAACATTGTGGACAGTTTTCAGCAAGTTGCAACATTGAAATGAAGAAATTAACTTCTTTTTTTCCATAAACAAGCTCTAAATCATGGTTGATGCACTCTGGATGTCCAATTTTTCTGTGCTGTCTTATTTGAGATGAAATGAACATTGTGGACAGTTTTCAGCAAGTTGCAACATTGAAATGAAGAAATTAACTTCTTTTTTACCATAAACAAGCTCTAAATCATGTTTGATGCACTCTGGATGTCCAATTTTTCTGTGCTGTCTATTTGAGATGAAATGAACATTGTGGACAGTTTTCAGCAAGTTGCAACATTGAAATGAAGAAATTAACTTATTTCTTTCCATAAACAAGCTCTAAATCATGGTTGATGCACTCTGGATGTCCAATTTTTATGTGCTGTCTATTTGAGATGAAATGAACATTGTGGACAGTTTTCAGCAAGTTGCAACATTGAAATGAAGAAATTAACTTATTTTTTTACCATAAACAAGCTCTAAATCATGGTTGATGCACTCTGGATGTCCAATTTTTCTGTGCTGTCTATTTGAGATGAAATGAACATTGTGGACAGTTTTCAGCAAGTTGCAAAATTGAAATGAAGAAATTAACTTATTTTTTTCCATAAACAAGCTCTAAATCATGGTTGATGCACTCTGGATGTCCAATTTTTCTGTGCTGTCTTATTTGAGATGAAATTAACATTGTGGACAGTTTTCAGCAAGTTGCAACATTGAAATGAAGAAATTAACTTCTTTTTTTCCATAAACAAGCTCTAAATCATGTTTGATGCACTCTGGATGTCCACGTTTTTTTGTGCTGTCTATTTGAGATGAAATGAACATTGTGGACAGTTTTCAGCAAGTTGCAACATTGAAATGAAGAAATTAACTTCTTTTTTTCCATAAACAAGCTCTAAATCATGGCTGATGCACTCTGGATGTCCAATTTTTCTGTGCTGTCTTATTTGAGATGAAATTAACATTGTGGACAGTTTTCAGCAAGTTGCAACATGAAACGAAGAAATTAACTTCTTTTTTTCCATAAACAAGCTCTAAATCATGGTTGATGCACTCTGGATGTCCAATTTTTCTGTGCTGTCTTATTTGAGATGAAATGAACATTGTGGACAGTTTTCAGCAAGTTGCAACATTGAAATGAAGAAATGAACTTCTTTTTTTCCATAATCAAGCTCTAAATCATGGTTGATGCACTCTGGATGTCCAATTTTTATGTGCTGTCTATTTGAGATGAAATGAACATTGTGGACAGTTTTCAGCAAGTTGCAACATGAAACGAAGAAATTAACTTCTTTTTTTTTCCCATAAACAAGCTCTAAATCATGGTTGATGCACTCTGGATGTCCACGTTTTGCTGTGCTGTCTATTTGAGATGAAATGAACATTGTGGACAGTTTTCAGCAAGTTGCAACATTGAAATGAAGAAATTAACTTCTTTTTTTCCATAAACAAGCTCTAAATCATGGTTGATGCACTCTGGATGTCCAATTTTTCTGTGCTGTCTTATTTGAGATGAAATGAACATTGTGGACAGTTTTCAGCAAGTTGCAACATTGAAATGAAGAAATTAACTTCTTTTTTACCATAAACAAGCTCTAAATCATGTTTGATGCACTCTGGATGTCCAATTTTTCTGTGCTGTCTATTTGAGATGAAATGAACATTGTGGACAGTTTTCAGCAAGTTGCAACATTGAAATGAAGAAATTAACTTCTTTTTTTCCATAAACAAGCTCTAAATCATGGTTGATGCACTCTGGATGTCAACGTTTTGCGGTGCTGTCTATTTGAGATGAAATGAACATTGTGGACAGTTTTCAGCAAGTTGCAACATGAAACGAAGAAATTAACTTCTTTTTTTCCATAAACAAGCTCTAAATCATGGTTGATGCACTCTGGATGTCCAATTTTTCTGTGCTGTCTTATTTGAGATGAAATGAACATTGTGGACAGTTTTCAGCAAGTTGCAACATGAAACGAAGAAATTAACTTCTTTTTTTCCATAAACAAGCTCTAAATCATGGTTGATGCACTCTGGATGTCCAATTTTTCTGTGCTGTCTATTTGAGATGAAATGAACATTGTGGACAGTTTTCAGCAAGTTGCAACATTGAAATGAAGAAATTAACTTCTTTTTTTCCATAAACAAGCTCTAAATCATGGTTGATGCACTCTGGATGTCAACGTTTTGCGGTGCTGTCTATTTGAGATGAAATGAACATTGTGGACAGTTTTCAGCAAGTTGCAACATGAAACGAAGAAATTAACTTATTTTTTTCCATAAACAAGCTCTAAATCATGGTTGATGCACTCTGGATGTCCAATTTTTCTGTGCTGTCTTATTTGAGATGAAATGAACATTGTGGACAGTTTTCAGCAAGTTGCAACATGAAACGAAGAAATTAACTTCTTTTTTTCCATAAACAAGCTCTAAATCATGGTTGATGCACTCTGGATGTCCAATTTTTATGTGCTGTCTATTTGAGATGAAATGAACATTGTGGACAGTTTTCAGCAAGTTGCAACATTGAAATGAAGAAATTAACTTCTTTTTTTCCATAAACAAGCTCTAAATCATGGTTGATGCACTCTGGATGTCCAATTTTTCTGTGCTGTCTTATTTGAGATGAAATGAACATTGTGGACAGTTTTCAGCAAGTTGCAACATTGAAATGAAGAAATTAACTTCTTTTTTTACCATAAACAAGCTCTAAATCATGGTTGATGCACTCTGGATGTCCAATTTTTCTGTGCTGTCTATTTGAGATGAAATGAACATTGTGGACAGTTTTCAGCAAGTTGCAACATTGAAATGAAGAAATTAACTTCTTTTTTTCCATAAACAAGCTCTAAATCATGGTTGATGCACTCTGGATGTCAACGTTTTGCGGTGCTGTCTATTTGAGATGAAATTAACATTGTGGACAGTTTTCAGCAAGTTGCAACATGAAACGAAGAAATTAACTTCTTTTTTTCCATAAACAAGCTCTAAATCATGGTTGATGCACTCTGGATGTCCAATTTTTCTGTGCTGTCTTATTTGAGATGAAATGAACATTGTGGACAGTTTTCAGCAAGTTGCAACATGAAACGAAGAAATTAACTTCTTTTTTTCCATAAACAAGCTCTAAATCATGGTTGATGCACTCTGGATGTCCAATTTTTCTGTGCTGTCTTATTTGAGATGAAATGAACATTGTGGACAGTTTTCAGCAAGTTGCAACATTGAAATGAAGAAATTAACTTCTGTTTTTCCATAAACAAGCTCTAAATCATGGTTGATGCACTCTGGATGTCCAATTTTTCTGTGCTGTCTTATTTGAGATGAAATGAACATTGTGGACAGTTTTCAGCAAGTTGCAACATTGAAATGAAGAAATTCACTTCTTTTTTACCATAAACAAGCTCTAAATCATGGTTGATGCACTCTGGATGTCCACGTTTTGCTGTGCTGTCTATTTGAGATGAAATGAACATTGTGGACAGTTTTCAGCAAGTTGCAACATTGAAATGAAGAAATTAACTTCTTTTTTTCCATAAACAAGCTCTAAATCATGGTTGATGCACTCTGGATGTCCAATTTTTCTGTGCTGTCTATTTGAGATGAAATGAACATTGTGGACAGTTTTCAGCAAGTTGCAACATTGAAATGAAGAAATTAACTTATTTCTTTCCATAAACAAGCTCTAAATCATGGTTGATGCACTCTGGATGTCCAATTTTTCTGTGCTGTCTATTTGAGATGAAATGAACATTGTGGACAGTTTTCAGCAAGTTGCAACATTGAAATGAAGAAATTAACTTATTTTTTACCATAAACAAGCTCTAAATCATGGTTGATGCACTCTGGGTGTCCAATTTTTCTGTGCTGTCTATTTGAGATGAAATGAACATTGTGGACAGTTTTCAGCAAGTTGCAACATTGAAATGAAGAAATTAACTTCTTTTTTTCCATAAACAAGCTCTAAATCATGTGTGATGCACTCTGGATGTCCACGTTTTTTTGTGCTGTCTATTTGAGATGAAATGAACATTGTGGACAGTTTTCAGCAAGTTGCAAAATTGAAATGAAGAAATTAACTTCTTTTTTTCCATAAACAAGCTCTAAATCATGGTTGATGCACTCTGGATGTCCAATTTTTCTGTGCTGTCTTATTTGAGTTGAAATTAACATTGTGGACAGTTTTCAGCAAGTTGCAACATTGAAATGAAGAAATTAACTTCTTTTTTTCCATAAACAAGCTCTAAATCATGTTTGATGCACTCTGGATGTCCACGTTTTTTTGTGCTGTCTATTTGAGATGAAATGAACATTGTGGACAGTTTTCAGCAAGTTGCAACATTGAAATGAAGAAATTAACTTCTTTTTTTCCATAAACACGCTCTAAATCATGGTTGATGCACTCTGGATGTCCAATTTTTCTGTGCTGTCTTATTTGAGATGAAATTAACATTGTGGACAGTTTTCAGCAAGTTGCAACATGAAACGAAGAAATTAACTTATTTTTTTCCATAAACAAGCTCTAAATCATGGTTGATGCACTCTGGATGTCCAATTTTTCTGTGCTGTCTTATTTGAGATGAAATGAACATTGTGGACAGTTTTCAGCAAGTTGCAACATTGAAATGAAGAAATTCACTTCTTTTTTTACCATAAACAAGCTCTAAATCATGTTTGATGCACTCTGGATGTCCAATTTTTCTGTGCTGTCTATTTGAGATGAAATGAACATTGTGGACAGTTTTCAGCAAGTTGCAACATTGAAATGAAGAAATTAACTTATTTCTTTCCATAAACAAGCTCTAAATCATGGTTGATGCACTCTGGATGTCCAATTTTTATGTGCTGTCTATTTGAGATGAAATGAACATTGTGGACAGTTTTCAGCAAGTTGCAACATTGAAATGAAGAAATTAACTTATTTTTTTACCATAAACAAGCTCTAAATCATGGTTGATGCACTCTGGATGTCCAATTTTTCTGTGCTGTCTATTTGAGATGAAATGAACATTGTGGACAGTTTTCAGCAAGTTGCAACATTGAAATGAAGAAATTAACTTCTTTTTTTCCATAAACAAGCTCTAAATCATGTTTGATGCACTCTGGATGTCCACGTTTTTTTGTGCTGTCTATTTGAGATGAAATGAACATTGTGGACAGTTTTCAGCAAGTTGCAAAATTGAAATGAAGAAATTAACTTCTTTTTTTCCATAAACAAGCTCTAAATCATGGTTGATGCACTCTGGATGTCCAATTTTTCTGTGCTGTCTTATTTGAGATGAAATTAACATTGTGGACAGTTTTCAGCAAGTTGCAACATTGAAATGAAGAAATTAACTTCTTTTTTTCCATAAACAAGCTCTAAATCATGTTTGATGCACTCTGGATGTCCACGTTTTTTTGTGCTGTCTATTTGAGATGAAATGAACATTGTGGACAGTTTTCAGCAAGTTGCAACATTGAAATGAAGAAATTAACTTCTTTTTTTCCATAAACAAGCTCTAAATCATGGCTGATGCACTCTGGATGTCCAATTTTTCTGTGCTGTCTTATTTGAGATGAAATTAACATTGTGGACAGTTTTCAGCAAGTTGCAACATGAAACGAAGAAATTAACTTCTTTTTTTCCATAAACAAGCTCTAAATCATGGTTGATGCACTCTGGATGTCCAATTTTTCTGTGCTGTCTTATTTGAGATGAAATGAACATTGTGGACAGTTTTCAGCAAGTTGCAACATTGAAATGAAGAAATTAACTTCTTTTTTTCCATAAACAAGCTCTAAATCATGGTTGATGCACTCTGGATGTCCAATTTTTATGTGCTGTCTATTTGAGATGAAATGAACATTGTGGACAGTTTTCAGCAAGTTGCAACATTGAAATGAAGAAATTAACTTATTTCTTTCCATAAACAAGCTCTAAATCATGGTTGATGCACTCTGGATGTCCAATTTTTCTGTGCTGTCTATTTGAGATGAAATGAACATTGTGGACAGTTTTCAGCAAGTTGCAACATTGAAATGAAGAAATTAACTTATTTTTTACCATAAACAAGCTCTAAATCATGGTTGATGCACTCTGGGTGTCCAATTTTTCTGTGCTGTCTATTTGAGATGAAATGAACATTGTGGACAGTTTTCAGCAAGTTGCAACATTGAAATGAAGAAATTAACTTCTTTTTTTCCATAAACAAGCTCTAAATCATGTGTGATGCACTCTGGATGTCCACGTTTTTTTGTGCTGTCTATTTGAGATGAAATGAACATTGTGGACAGTTTTCAGCAAGTTGCAACATGAAACGAAGAAATTAACTTCTTTTTTTCCATAAACAAGCTCTAAATCATGGTTGATGCACTCTGGATGTCCAATTTTTCTGTGCTGTCTTATTTGAGATGAAATGAACATTGTGGACAGTTTTCAGCAAGTTGCAACATTGAAATGAAGAAATTAACTTCTTTTTTTCCATAAACAAGCTCTAAATCATGGTTGATGCACTCTGGATGTCCAATTTTTATGTGCTGTCTATTTGAGATGAAATGAACATTGTGGACAGTTTTCAGCAAGTTGCAACATTGAAATGAAGAAATTAACTTATTTCTTTCCATAAACAAGCTCTAAATCATGGTTGATGCACTCTGGATGTCCAATTTTTCTGTGCTGTCTATTTGAGATGAAATGAACATTGTGGACAGTTTTCAGCAAGTTGCAACATTGAAATGAAGAAATTAACTTATTTTTTACCATAAACAAGCTCTAAATCATGGTTGATGCACTCTGGGTGTCCAATTTTTCTGTGCTGTCTATTTGAGATGAAATGAACATTGTGGACAGTTTTCAGCAAGTTGCAACATTGAAATGAAGAAATTAACTTCTTTTTTTCCATAAACAAGCTCTAAATCATGTGTGATGCACTCTGGATGTCCACGTTTTTTTGTGCTGTCTATTTGAGATGAAATGAACATTGTGGACAGTTTTCAGCAAGTTGCAAAATTGAAATGAAGAAATTAACTTCTTTTTTTCCATAAACAAGCTCTAAATCATGGTTGATGCACTCTGGATGTCCAATTTTTCTGTGCTGTCTTATTTGAGATGAAATTAACATTGTGGACAGTTTTCAGCAAGTTGCAACATTGAAATGAAGAAATTAACTTCTTTTTTTCCATAAACACGCTCTAAATCATGGTTGATGCACTCTGGATGTCCAATTTTTCTGTGCTGTCTTATTTGAGATGAAATTAACATTGTGGACAGTTTTCAGCAAGTTGCAACATGAAACGAAGAAATTAACTTCTTTTTTTCCATAAACAAGCTCTAAATCATGGTTGATGCACTCTGGATGTCCAATTTTTCTGTGCTGTCTTATTTGAGATGAAATGAACATTGTGGACAGTTTTCAGCAAGTTGCAACATTGAAATGAAGAAATTAACTTCTTTTTTTCCATAAACAAGCTCTAAATCATGTTTGATGCACTCTGGATGTCCACGTTTTTTTGTGCTGTCTATTTGAGATGAAATGAACATTGTGGACAGTTTTCAGCAAGTTGCAACATTGAAATGAAGAAATTAACTTCTTTTTTTCCATAAACACGCTCTAAATCATGGTTGATGCACTCTGGATGTCCAATTTTTCTGTGCTGTCTTATTTGAGATGAAATTAACATTGTGGACAGTTTTCAGCAAGTTGCAACATGAAACGAAGAAATTAACTTCTTTTTTTCCATAAACAAGCTCTAAATCATGGTTGATGCACTCTGGATGTCCAATTTTTCTGTGCTGTCTTATTTGAGATGAAATGAACATTGTGGACAGTTTTCAGCAAGTTGCAACATTGAAATGAAGAAATTAACTTATTTTTTTCCATAAACAAGCTCTAAATCATGGTTGATGCACTCTGGATGTCCAATTTTTATGGGCTGTCTATTTGAGATGAAATGAACATTGTGGACAGTTTTCAGCAAGTTGCAACATGAAACGAAGAAATTAACTTCTTTTTTTCCATAAACAAGCTCTAAATCATGGTTGATGCACTCTGGATGTCCAATTTTTCTGTGCTGTCTTATTTGAGATGAAATGAACATTGTGGACAGTTTTCAGCAAGTTGCAACATTGAAATGAAGAAATTCACTTCTTTTTTTACCATAAACAAGCTCTAAATCATGTTTGATGCACTCTGGATGTCCAATTTTTCTGTGCTGTCTATTTGAGATGAAATGAACATTGTGGACAGTTTTCAGCAAGTTGCAACATTGAAATGAAGAAATTAACTTATTTCTTTCCATAAACAAGCTCTAAATCATGGTTGATGCACTCTGGATGTCCAATTTTTATGTGCTGTCTATTTGAGATTAAATGAACATTGTGGACAGTTTTCAGCAAGTTGCAACATTGAAATGAAGAAATTAACTTATTTTTTTTACCATAAACAAGCTCTAAATCATGGTTGATGCACTCTGGATGTCCAATTTTTCTGTGCTGTCTATTTGAGATGAAATGAACATTGTGGACAGTTTTCAGCAAGTTGCAACATTGAAATTAAGAAATTAACTTCTTTTTTTCCATAAACAAGCTCTAAATCATGTTTGATGCACTCTGGATGTCCACGTTTTTTTGTGCTGTCTATTTGAGATGAAATGAACATTGTGGACAGTTTTCAGCAAGTTGCAAAATTGAAATGAAGAAATTAACTTCTTTTTTTCCATAAACAAGCTCTAAATCATGGTTGATGCACTCTGGATGTCCAATTTTTCTGTGCTGTCTTATTTGAGATGAAATTAACATTGTGGACAGTTTTCAGCAAGTTGCAACATTGAAATGAAGAAATTAACTTCTTTTTTTCCATAAACAAGCTCTAAATCATGTTTGATGCACTCTGGATGTCCACGTTTTTTTGTGCTGTCTATTTGAGATGAAATGAACATTGTGGACAGTTTTCAGCAAGTTGCAACATTGAAATGAAGAAATTAACTTCTTTTTTTCCATAAACAAGCTCTAAATCATGGCTGATGCACTCTGGATGTCCAATTTTTCTGTGCTGTCTTATTTGAGATGAAATTAACATTGTGGACAGTTTTCAGCAAGTTGCAACATGAAACGAAAAAATTAACTTCTTTTTTTCCATAAACAAGCTCTAAATCATGGTTGATGCACTCTGGATGTCCAATTTTTCTGTGCTGTCTTATTTGAGATGAAATGAACATTGTGGACAGTTTTCAGCAAGTTGCAACATTGAAATGAAGAAATGAACTTATTTTTTTCCATAAACAAGCTCTAAATCATGGTTGATGCACTCTGGATGTCCAATTTTTATGTGCTGTCTATTTGAGATGAAATGAACATTGTGGACAGTTTTCAGCAAGTTGCAACATGAAACGAAGAAATTAACTTCTTTTTTTTTTCCATAAACAAGCTCTAAATCATGGTTGATGCACTCTGGATGTCCACGTTTTGCTGTGCTGTCTATTTGAGATGAAATGAACATTGTGGACAGTTTTCAGCAAGTTGCAACATTGAAATGAAGAAATTAACTTCTTTTTTTCCATAAACAAGCTCTAAATCATGGTTGATGCACTCTGGATGTCCAATTTTTCTGTGCTGTCTTATTTGAGATGAAATGAACATTGTGGACAGTTTTCAGCAAGTTGCAACATTGAAATGAAGAAATTAACTTCTTTTTTTACCATAAACAAGCTCTAAATCATGTTTGATGCACTCTGGATGTCCAATTTTTCTGTGCTGTCTATTTGAGATGAAATGAACATTGTGGACAGTTTTCAGCAAGTTGCAACATTGAAATGAAGAAATTAACTTCTTTTTTTCCATAAACAAGCTCTAAACCATGGTTGATGCACTCTGGATGTCAACGTTTTGCGGTGCTGTCTATTTGAGATGAAATGAACATTGTGGACAGTTTTCAGCAAGTTGCAACATGAAACGAAGAAATTAACTTCTTTTTTTCCATAAACAAGCTCTAAATCATGGTTGATGCACTCTGGATGTCCAATTTTTCTGTGCTGTCTTATTAGAGATGAAATGAACATTGTGGACAGTTTTCAGCAAGTTGCAACATGAAACGAAGAAATTAACTTCTTTTTTTCCATAAACAAGCTCTAAATCATGGTTGATGCACTCTGGATGTCCAATTTTTCTGTGCTGTCTTATTTGAGATGAAATTAACATTGTGGACAGTTTTCAGCAAGTTGCAACATTGAAATGAAGAAATTAACTTCTTTTTTTCCATAAACAAGCTCTAAATCATGGTTGATGCACTCTGGATGTCCAATTTTTATGTGCTGTCTATTTGAGATGAAATGAACATTGTGGACAGTTTTCAGCAAGTTGCAACATGAAACGAAGAAATTAACTTCTTTTTTTTTCCATAAACAAGCTCTAAATCATGGTTGATGCACTCTGGATGTCCACGTTTTGCTGTGCTGTCTATTTGAGATGAAATGAACATTGTGGACAGTTTTCAGCAAGTTGCAACATTGAAATGAAGAAATTAACTTCTTTTTTTCCATAAACAAGCTCTAAATCATGGTTGATGCACTCTGGATGTCCAATTTTTCTGTGCTGTCTATTTGAGATGAAATGAACATTGTGGACAGTTTTCAGCAAGTTGCAACATTGAAATGAAGAAATTAACTTCTTTTTTTCCATAAACAAGCTCTAAATCATGGTTGATGCACTCTGGATGTCCAATTTTTATGTGCTGTCTATTTGAGATGAAATGAACATTGTGGACAGTTTTCAGCAAGTTGCAACATGAAACGAAGAAATTAACTTCTTTTTTTTTCCATAAACAAGCTCTAAATCATGGTTGATGCACTCTGGATGTCCACGTTTTGCTGTGCTGTCTATTTGAGATGAAATGAACATTGTGGACAGTTTTCAGCAAGTTGCAACATTGAAATGAAGAAATTAACTTCTTTTTTTACCATAAACAAGCTCTAAATCATGTTTGATGCACTCTGGATGTCCAATTTTTCTGTGCTGTCTATTTGAGATGAAATGAACATTGTGGACAGTTTTCAGCAAGTTGCAACATTGAAATGAAGAAATTAACTTCTTTTTTTCCATAAACAAGCTCTAAATCATGGTTGATGCACTCTGGATGTCAACGTTTTGCGGTGCTGTCTATTTGAGATGAAATGAACATTGTGGACAGTTTTCAGCAAGTTGCAACATGAAACGAAGAAATTAACTTCTTTTTTTCCATAAACAAGCTCTAAATCATGGTTGATGCACTCTGGATGTCCAATTTTTCTGTGCTGTCTTATTTGAGATGAAATGAACATTGTGGACAGTTTTCAGCAAGTTGCAACATGAAACGAAGAAATTAACTTCTTTTTTTCCATAAACAAGCTCTAAATCATGGTTGATGCACTCTGGATGTCCAATTTTTCTGTGCTGTCTTATTTGAGATGAAATGAACATTGTGGACAGTTTTCAGCAAGTTGCAACATTGAAATGAAGAAATTAACTTCTTTTTTTTTCCATAAACAAGCTCTAAATCATGGTTGATGCACTCTGGATGTCCACGTTTTGCTGTGCTGTCTATTTGAGATGAAATGAACATTGTGGACAGTTTTCAGCAAGTTGCAACATTGAAATGAAGAAATTAACTTCTTTTTTTCCATAAACAAGCTCTAAATCATGGTTGATGCACTCTGGATGTCCAATTTTTCTGTGCTGTCTTATTTGAGATGAAATGAACATTGTGGACAGTTTTCAGCAAGTTGCAACATTGAAATGAAGAAATTAACTTATTTTTTACCATAAACAAGCTCTAAATCATGTTTGATGCACTCTGGATGTCCAATTTTTCTGTGCTGTCTATTTGAGATGAAATGAACATTGTGGACAGTTTTCAGCAAGTTGCAACATTGAAATGAAGAAATTAACTTCTTTTTTTCCATAAACAAGCTCTAAATCATGGTTGATGCACTCTGGATGTCAACGTTTTGCGGTGCTGTCTATTTGAGATGAAATGAACATTGTGGACAGTTTTCAGCAAGTTGCAACATGAAATGAAGAAATTAACTTCTTTTTTTCCATAAACAAGCTCTAAATCATGGTTGATGCACTCTGGATGTCCAATTTTTCTGTGCTGTCTTATTTGAGATGAAATGAACATTGTGGACAGTTTTCAGCAAGTTGCAACATGAAAAGAAGAAATTAACTTCTTTTTTTCCATAAACAAGCTCTAAATCATGTTTGATGCACTCAGGATGTCCAATTTTTATGTGCTGTCTATTTGAGATGAAATGAACATTGTGGACAGTTTTCAGCAAGTTGCAACATGAAATGAAGAAATTAACTTCTTTTTTTCCATAAACAAGCTCTAAATCATGGTTGATGCACTCTGGATGTCCACGTTTTTCTGTGCTGTCTATTTGAGATGAAATGAACATTGTGGACAGTTTTCAGCAAGTTGCAACATTGGAATACAGAAATTAACTTATTTTTTTCCATAAACAAGCTCTATAAATCATGGTTGATGCACTCTGGATGTCCAATTTTTCTGTGCTGTCTATTTGAGATGAAATGAACATTGTGGACAGTTTTCAGCAAGTTGCAACGTTGGAATGAAGAAATTAACTTCTTCTTTATGGAAAAATCCATAAACATTTCTAAATCATGGTTATCAAAATGTCACGCCAGGGGGAGACTACACGAAACACAGACCTTATTAGAAGTTAGAAGTTGTTCTAATATTCCAGATGCAAAAATGTATTTGGGAAAAAAACAAATGTAACCAACTGGGCTCCCGAGTGGTGCAGCGGTCTAAGGCACTGCATCTCAGTGCTAGAGGTTTCACTACAAGGCACCCTTGTTCAAATCCAGACTGTATCACAACCAGCCGTGATTGGGAGTTCCATAGGGTGGTGCACAATTCGGCTTAGTCCGGTTTTAGGCCGTAATTGTAAATAAGACTTTGTCCTTAATGACTTGCCTAGTTAAAAAAGTTTAAATACAAAATTGCTAGGTTTTATACCACTAGGTTTGATGGGTAATTGTGATGCGTCAACTGTTCCAGTCTATGGGCGTCAACAGGTAGCTAACATCACTTTCAACTGATGGGGTTGACAGGTCGTTGATTTGAAGCTATTCCATCGCTTTTCCCCTTCACTTCCAAGAGGATCAGCCAACATCAGCACAGCAGAAAATAAGTTGAGCAGTGGTAACATTGCAAATTATACTTTCATAATACGCTGGCTAGCTTGCTAGACAATCCAAAGAAAATCAATGTAATTAGCCATGTGCTATCTGATTAAGTGATTTGTAACTTTACAAGCTAGTGTTAGCTACGTTAGCCTAATCACTAATCTACTTGAAGAACACAAACTCTTGCATCTTTCATATCAAAGAAAAAGCGAGTTAGCGAAGGAGAGAGAGAAATAGGGGGAGGCACAGCCAGGCATAGTTAGGCATGTTTGCCACCCGGCATCGGTAATCGGTAATAAGATGTATGCTATCGCAATGCAGTATTTCACAATTTCTTAGCTTGCAATGTTTAGCACAAATTCACATACCTTTTAAGGGAACATTTTGACATTTCATGTATGGTTAGTGAGAAAGTCCATATTGCAAATGTACGGTCCGAAAACGTTTGTAAAATTCGCGGTCGGCGTCGGGCTGTGCGGTAGGGCCGGACCTACCGGGAAGTCATCGAATGAACTTTGTCGGACATTCGGTTTCCGTTTTATCACGGAAATTCCCACGAGGGCATAAGGAATCATATGGCAATTTGGCAAAACATCACGAATCACGACGGGGCCTTATCTCGAAAACTGAAAATATTTCGAAGCCGAAACTTGGTGAGCGTAGGTTTGGCATAATGGCCCCGAACAAGATGGCGTCTAGGCCTCAACGGTTTTTGAGTTATGGCCATTTTTCTGGGATTAAAGGTCCAAAATGGAAATAGAGAAATTATTTTTCCACTTCAGGTCAAAGTCAAGGAGCCTCCGGTGTCAATAAAAAAAGAACCAGCCATTTATCGGAACAATGACAAATTGGTGATGTTCACAAATAGGCGTTTTTTTCAACGGTTACAGATCCAGTTGCAGGGTGTTCATACGAATCTTTTTAAAGTGTGCTGCGGAGCTCTGCGAGATTTGTGATTTTTTCTATGATTTTCTGAAATAACACACACATAATAAACCCTCCGTAAATAACTCTTACTCTTAACGTAAAGACTTAAAACTCAGGATTATGTAAAGGCATACCCCAATCACGATATGAGTATATTTATAGCTTCCTGTGCCAACCGGAAGTGCCTTTAATTGGGTCACAGTGTCTGTTTCGAAGGGTTAAAAAAGTCACATCTCTCCAAAACTTCATATGTGTGACTAGGTAACCCTTCTGAACTGTAAATCAGTCATTTCTCCCAACAGATGTCAAAGAAAAGCTCCCTCACACACACACAGGAAGGATGGAGTGATAAAGTGCGGTGATTAAAGACCAGAGAGCAGGCAATGGCATTACCATAATCCCTAGGCCGTGCCGAGTTCAACGAGATATCCCGCTTGACCGTAGCTCACTCGGTCTAGGCGCAGCGACCATTAGAAAGTAGGCCCAAAATGAAGCCTGCCCCTCAACGTCATTTGATTTTGGGTGAGAGTGAGAGAACCGTTAGGGTGAGAAGAAAAATCCCACCACAGGAATGTTCCTAAGGTCCTCCCGATCCGTGCAAGCCTAACCTTAAAAGAAGGTGTTTACATCAAACATTTTGCATTGACTTCTCTCCCCATAGGAATACATTGCCTGCACTCCTAAATTCAACCTGAAGCCGATATGGGTTATGAATGCCGTATGAACCTGTCTTCGGTAACAGTCCATCAGGCCACTATGAGGTCTACCTGTGTTGATTCTAAGCTTCCTGGACCAACCGGAAGTGGTTAAAATCACCCTAAAAGTGTATATCCATACCCTGCCTGCAGTTTGATAGACATAGTGCATTCAACCCTGTGTAAATCAGTCAGTTCTTAACGTAAAGCCTTAAAACTCAGGATTCTGTAAAAGCATACCCCAATTTTTCCCCAAAAAATTCAAAGGAAAAATAAATCACACTAAACACAATTTGGAAGGAGGGACGTAATTGAGGTGCGTAGAGACAGACAGTGGCTGCAATAGTTAGCTTTGTTCGAGCTAAAAAAGAAACGTCAGACCTAGAGTTCCTAAAATGTAGAATCCTGTTCTAGACCTCATGACGATAGTGCGTGGTGAGTTAGGTGGTTCTATAGAAGGTTCTCGGACCGAGAAACAGCCTCGTACATTTGCAATACCTTCAATTCATTTTTGCATCATGAAAATGACGACATTTAGAAATGTCCCAGAGTCGCAAGACTACGTGCATTGCGAACGTCTCGGCCCATATAGACAGACCCCAACGTTTCTGTCCGATAGCTCATTCAAGGACCATGTAGCAAGTCATGGAAAATAGTGGATTTTCATCACCAATTAGGGTTTTTCTCGGACACCAAATGACCTATCGAGCCGAAACTTGGGATTTGGGGTCGCCTCAGCTAGGCCAACACATAACATAAGAAATGGACCCGCAGCTAGAACGTAACTACGTGTTTTATGTTTTTTTTATGGTTTGAACTGAAGGCGTTGTGAATTTTGGGCCAGCTCTGAAGTATGTCATAGTTGGCTACTAAACGAGTTGGAAAAAGTGGGTTTGGTGTCAGTTTGTATCAGTTTGGTGTCAGAATGATATCTAATTGACTGATGGACTCTTGTCCACTTGACTCTTGTCCATTTGCAATATGTTTAAACAGTGAGGTACCATCACCAAAAGCGTCATTCTGAAATCTACCCTAACGAGTGATTGAGATGAACCAGAATCACTGCATCACTGCATCATCCCGAGTTCATCGGGCCAGTCAATTTCACATTCCTGCAGGATTTTTATAGCATGACAAATTCGTGATGGTACCTGCCCATTAAAACATATTGCAAATGCACAGTGACTTTGAAAAAGTAAGTAAACATAAACAAATGGACATAATGAAATCACCCTTTTTTTATTTTTCAGTTACCAGTTGCACAACAATGCATGTGCATTTGCAATATGATTCTATAGTGAAAAAACATCACCAAAGTGACATTCTGAAATCAACCCTAACGAGCGATTGAGATGACCCAGAATCACTGCCCAGCCATCCCGAGTCCACCGGGCCAGTCAATTTCACATTCCTGCAGGATTTTTATAGCAGGACAAACTAACTTATGTAGCAGGCGAAACCCAGAGGACAAACCATTCAGATTTTGTTTTGTTGAGGTCACTCTCTTTTCAATGAATTTTCATTGGTAATCCAGATTTCTAAGGGACCTTCCTACCGCTTCCACTGGATGTCACCAGTCTTTAGAAATTGGTTGAGGTTTTTCCTTTGTGTAATGAAGAAGTAGCCCTGTTCAAAATGAGGGTCACTTCAAGTGTACTGTTAGATAGAGGCACGTGACCAGAAAGGTAGCGTCAGTTTGTTTTCTTCCTGTATTGAACACAGATCATCCCATCTTCAATTTTATCGACACACCTAAAGCTGTATTATAAAAGTAGTTTGAAATGTTTTGGCAAAGTTTACAGGTAGCTTTTGAGATATTTTGAATGTAAGTTCAAAATTGGAACCAGTGTTTTTCTGGATCAAATGCGCCAAATAAATTGACATTTTGGATATATATCAACGGAATTAATCGAACAAAAGGACCAAGGTGTCACGTCCTTAGTTCCTTTTTTATGTCTCTATTTTAGTTTGGTCAAGGCGTGATCCGATGTGGGCATTCTATGTTTTGTTCTGTGTGTTAGATTTCTATGTGTTTGGCCTGGTATGGTTCCCAATCAGAGGGAGCTGTCAGTCGTTGTCTCTGATTGAGAACCATACTTAGGCAGCCTGTTTTCCCACTATGGGTTGTGGGTAGTTGTTTTCTGTGTCTGTGTTTCACCATACTGTTTCGATTTTCATTGTTTCACTTTGGTTATTTTGTATTCAGTGTTCAGTTATATTTCATTAAAATGGACATTTACCACGCTGCGTTTTGGTCCGATCTTTCATACTCCTCCTCAGAGGAAGAAGATCGTTACATCAGAGGAAGAAAATCGTCAATAATAACATGCATGATTTATGTTTTTATTTCTGTGTTTTATGTCGTGCCTGCAGGGTATGCTTTCTCTCTTTGTTTACTATGCTCAGATAATAGCATCGTTTGCTTTCGCCAAAAATACATGTTGGCTGGATTCACAACAAGTGTATCTTTAATTTGGTATCTTACATGTGTGATTTCATGGAAGTTAGATTTTTATAGTAATTTATTTGAATGTAGCACTCTATGTCCCACATATCCCAGAGAGGTGAAATTGATTTCATGTAATGGACATACACAAAATAGTCCAAATTGGTGAAGTGAAATGAAAATTAATAACAGGTTTCAAAAAATTCTAAAAAATAAAAAACAGAAAAGTGTTGAGTGCATATATATTCACCCCCTTTACTATGAAGTTCCTAAATAAGGTCTGGTGCAACCAATTACTTCAGAAGTGACATAATTAGTTGAATAAAGTCCACCTGTGTGCAATCTAAGTGTCACATGATCTGTCACAGGATCTCAGTATATATACCTGTTCTGAAAGGCCCCAGAGTCTGCAACACCACTAGGCAAGGGGCACCGTGAAGACCAAGGAGATCTCCATACAGGTCAGGGACATAGTTGTGGAAGACTGGAATATGTTCTGGGATTCTTCTGGTGGCATTTGAGGAGTACACCACATAAGTCACTGGCCTCATCAATAATGACGTCGTCCCCACAATAACTGTTTGTACATACCCCAACCAGAAGTTGGGGCGGCAGGGTAGCCTAGTGGTTAGAGCGTTGAACTAGTAACCGGAAGGTTGCGAGTTCAAACCCCCGAGCTGACAAGGTACAAATCTGTCGTTCTGCCCCTGAACAGGCAGTTAACCCACTGTTCCCAGGCCGTCATTGAAAATAAGAATTTGTTCTTAACTGACTTGCCTGGTTAAATAAAGGTAAAATAAAAAATAAATAAATAAAAAAGTCATGGATTACAGGCAACATTTGCACTGAGCTAAAGGGTAGAGATGCCGCTTTCAAGGAGCGGGACTCTTATCCAGATGCTTATAAGAACTCCGGCTATGTCCTCCGATGAACCATCAAACATGCAAAGCGCCAGGACAGGACTAAGATCGAATTGTACTACACCGGCTGCAACGCTCGTCGGATGTGGCAGGGCTTGCAAACTATTACAGACTACAAGCATAGCCGAGAGCTGCCCAGTGACACGAGATAAACCAGACGAGCTGACCAGACGAGATATATAACTTCTATGGTCGCTTCGAGGCAAGTAACACTGAAACATGCATGAGAGCACCAGCTGTTCCGGACGACTGTGTGATCACAGCCGATGTGAGTAAGACCTTCACAAGGTCGCAGGGCCAGACGGATTACCAGGACGTGTACTAAGAGCATGCGCTGACCGACTGGCAAGTGTCTTCACTGACATGTTCAACCTCTCCCGGTCTGAGTCTGTAATATCAACATGTTTCAAGTAGACCACCATAGTCCCTGTGCCCAAGAACACTAAGGTAATCTGCCTAAATGACTACAAACCCATAGCACTCATGTCTGTAGCCATGAAATACTTTGAAAGGCTGTTCATGGCTCACATCAACACCATTATCCCATTATCCCAGAAACACTAGACCAACTCCAATTTGCATACCACCCCAACAGATCCAGAGATGATGCAATCTCCATTGCACTCCACATTGTCCTTTCACACTTGGACAAAAGAGACACCTATGTGAGAATGCTATTAATTGACTGAGTTCAACACCATAGTGCCCTCAAAGCTCATCACAAAGCTAAGGACACTGGGACTAAACACCTTCCTCTGCAACTGGATTCTGTACTTCCTGACGGGCTGCCCCCAGGTGGTAAGGGTAGGTAACAACATATACGCCACGCTGATCCTCAACACAGGGGCCCATCAGGGGTTCATGCTCAGTCCCCTCCTGTACTCCCTGTTCACTCATGACTGCATATCCAGGCATGACTCCAACACCATCATTACGTTTGCAAATGACACAACAGTGGTAGGCCTAATCAGCGGCAACGATGAGACAGCCTATAGGGAGGAGGTCAGAGACCTGACTGTGTGGTGCCAGGACAACAACCTCTCCTTCAATGTGATCAAGACAAATGAGATGATTGTGGATTACAGGAAAAGGAGGACAGAGCACGCCCCCATTCTCATCGATGGGGCTGTAGTTGAGCAGATTGAGAGCGTCATGTTCCTTGGCGTCGACATCACCAACAAACTAACATGGTCCAAGCTCACCAAGACAGTTGTGAATAGGGCACGACAAAACCTATTCCCTGTCAAGGAGACTGAAAAGATTTGGCGTGGGTCCTCATATCCTTAAAAGGTTTTTCCAGCTACACCATCGAGATCATCCTGACGGGTTGCATGGCTGGTATGGCAACTGCTCGGCCTAACAGAGGGTAGTGCGTGCGTCACCGGGGCGAAGCTTCCTGCCATCCAGGACATCTATACCAGGCGGTGTCAGAGGAAGACCCTAAAAATTGTCAAAGACTCCTGCCACCCTAGTCATAGACTTTTCTCTCTGCTACCACACAGCAAGCGGTACCGGAGCTCCAAGTCTAGGTCCAAGAGGCTTCTAAACAGCTTCTACCCCCAAGCCATAAGACTCCTGAACATCTAATCAAATGCCAACCTAGACTATTTGCATTGCCCCCCCCCTCCCCCTTCTACGATGCTGCTACTCCCTGTTATTATCTATGCATATTCACTTCAATAAGAATCGGGCCCTGTTTTTCAATTTTCGCCTAAAATGACATACCCAAATCTAACTGCCTGTAGCTCAGGCCCTGAAGCAAGGATATGCATTTTCTTGGTACCATTTGCAAGGAAACAGTTTGTGGAAATGTGAAAGGAATGTAAGTGAATATAACACATTAGATCTGGTAAAAGATAATACAAAGAAAAAAAAAAGAAAATTGTACCATCTTTGAAATGCAAGAGAAAGGCCATTATGTATTATTCCAGCCCAGCTGCAATTTAGATGTTGTCCACTAGATGGCAGCAGTGTGTGTGAAAAGTTTTAGACGGATCCAGTGAACCATTGCATTTCTGTTCAAAATGTTGTATCAAGACTGCCCAAATGTGCCTACTTTGTTTATTAATAACTTTTCCTGTTCAAAACTGTGCACTCTCCTTAAACAATGACATGGTATTCTTTCACTGTAATAGCTACTGCAAATTGGACCGTGCAGTTAGATTAACAAGAATTTAAGCTTTCTGCCAATATCAGATATGTATATGTCCTGGAAAATGTTCTTGTTACTTACAACCTCATGATAACCGCATTAGCCTACGTTAGCTCAACCAAACCTACATTCTCACCGATCCTGAAGAAGTTTTTAATAACTACTAATAACCTACATGTACATATTACTTCAATTACCTCGACACCGGTGCCTCCGCATATTGACACTACAGCGGTTCCTCTTTATTTATTTTTTATTCTTATCTGGTACTTTCTTAAAACTGCATTGTTGGTTAAGAACTTGTAAGTAAGCATGTGACAAATACAATTTGATTTGATTATTTAGCAGTGGTCATTCATCAGTGTTTTTATTTGGTTTGCTTTGGGAAAATGCCCTCCCAGAAAAGCAAAGATGTAAAGGAGTCTGATAGAACCATGGAAACCAAAAACGCCTCTTGGTCGTTTTTAAAGCTCTTACCAGGTACAGGGAGACACTTTTTGTGTCTGTTTGCTCTTCTGATGGTATGCTGTCTTTCTCTCTCAGTGGTTCTTCCTTTAAACGTTTTGAGCTTATGTCACAACCGTTAGTGGTAGATGGTGGCATTCTGTCATTGCACCACACTATCACAAGGGGGAGTTAGAACGCTGATCTATCGGTAGTCTAAACAGTGGCACAAATTGACTATATTTTTATAAATTAATGGAGGTGTTTTCTGTCTGAGAGTCTCTTTTCTCTGGCACTAGAGTCCTGCATCAGGCAACAACAACAAAAAAACGATCAGTGGTCCTGGAGTTAAGAGAGAACTTGGGTAAATACAATGGGGAATTACACTTGACATGTGGACTGACGATTTTCGAAAAATAGCCACATTGGGCTTTTGGTTTCTCTCCCTCTAAAAACAGAAATAAATCATTCTAAATAACAAATTGGTTTAATTTACCACAGTGTGAAAGAGTGATAGCCCCTATATAAAGTGAGTTTCTGAAACACAGAGTCCTTCTTTGCTGATGTGAAAAAGACATTTAATTTAAATTAAACAATCCATAGAAAGTTGGTTGCAAATTCAGCTTAATCCACCAGAAATACAACAAATATTGTGGTTAAACTCAAATATATTAATTGATAAAAAAAAAGCATTATACAGTATATTGGAACCTTTATCAAGTGGAACGGGGAAAAAGTAAGGAACTTGTCTGTCGGCCCTGTATTAAAGACCAAAATTGGTTAAATAAAATTGTGATAAATAAAAATATATACCAGTTTAAGATTGCAAAATAGTTGGGAAGAGATTTTCAACGTACCGAATCCATATTTTATGAATATATTATGAATTGACAAGCAATTTTTCGTTCCTCCCGAAAGCCCTAATCTGCTCACCTTAAATTAATAGAGATCCTGGTCATGGTGCTACAGTATGTTCTTACAACATAATCAAAGTGAGGACAATCGGCGATCTGCTATATACTTATGGCCTATTGTAACCAGGAGTCACCCCTTTCCAGTACTGCTCACTCCACCCCAAACTCCACCCTTAAACACAGTTACAATGAAACAATGAGCTCTTTATCTAAAAAAAAAAGACACCTAAGAGAACAGATGAAATTGACATAGTTGTCAACAAGCCAGTTTCTTTCTACGGTGCTACCCCTTTCCAGGGTTAAAACTGTAACCACCAGAAGACTTGAAAATGAGATTATGAACTCCGAGAATGAGAATGGTAAATAGCTGTAAGTAATACATTCATTCAATGCATTGGAATACAAAAGAATGATGGGCTATTAGCAGGACAATAGACTATTGCTAAGGAGGGTAGGAAACAGAGGGTAACCTTAGATATTCTCTGTAAGGTTTTACATTTCTAAATCAATATCACAGACCAGATTTGAATGAAAAATGCCCCTTAGATATTAATTTACAAAAGGATAGCCTAACATCTTGGCTGTGACAAAAAAATCCCCCCAATTTGCAATGTATTAAGTACTCTAAAGTTTTAAATTTCTAACTCCAAATCACATGCAACTGCAAAATGTCGGATCAAGTATAACTGTACAGTATTTGTTCATCAACATTTGTATGCTTTCGTCAATAAAATAGTGATAAAAATGCTAAACTGAGCAAAAAAAGAAACAGTTCTTGCTGTGAGATGTTACCCCACTCTTCCACCAAGGCAAGTTCCCGGACATTTCTGGTGGGAATGGCCCTAGCCCTCACCCTCCAATCCAACAGGTCCTGCTCAATGGGATTGACATCCGCGATCTTCATTCCTGTCTTGCAGGAAATCATGCACTGAACGAGGAGTATGGCTGGTGACATTGTCATGCTGGAGTGTCATGTCAGGATGAGCCTGCAGGAAGGGTACCACATGAGGGAGGAGGATTTCTTCCCTGTCACGCACAGCGTTGAGATTACAGTAAAACAGCTTCAGTAACAAATGCATTTTAACTTTCTTGGAGTAGAAATACGTTATACAGTGACATATTTTCCTAACGGAAACCCTTAGGAAACCCAGTACATTGTCTACAGTAACAAATGCATTTTCGTTTTTCTTGCAATGACAAGCTCAGTCCGATGATGTGACACACGGCCCCAGAACATGATGGACCCTCCACCTCCAAATCGATCCCGCTCCAGAGTACAGGCCTCGGTGTAACGCTCATTCCTTCAACGATAAACACGAATCCGACCGAGACAAAACCACGACTCGTCAGTGAAGAGCAGATTTTGCCAGTCCTGTCTGGTCCAGCGACGGTGAGTTTATGCCCATAGGCGACGTTGTTGCCGGTGATGTCTGGTGAGGACCTGCCTTACAACATGCCTACAAGCTTCTGTCAGCCTATTGCGGACAGTCTGAGCACTGATGGAGGGATTGTGCATTCCTGGTGTAACTCAGGCAGTTGTTGTTGCCATCCTGTACCTGTCCCGCAGGTGTGATGTTTGGATGTGCAGGTGTTATTACACGTGGTCTGCCACTGTGAGGACGTTCAGCTGTCTGTCCTGTCTCCCTGTAGCGCTGTGTTAGGCGTCTCACAGTACGGACATTGCAATTTATTGCCCTGGCCACATCTGCAGTCCTCATGCCTCCTTGCAGCATGCCTAAGGCACATTCATGCAGATGAGCAGGGTCCCTGGGCATCTTTCTTTTGGTGTTTGTCAGTGTCAGTAGAAAGGCCTCTTTAGTGTCCTAAGTTTTCATAACTGTGACCGTAATGCCTACCGTCTGTAAGCTGTTAGTGTCTTAACGACCGTTCCACAGGTGCATGTTAGTGAAATGACATGGAAATGGAGCCTTGAATAGAACAGACTATATATATGGTATAGATTGTTTAGAAAAGTAAGCTTAATTATTTTGATGACTATACATTTCTGAAGGTGTTTCTGCTGCCAGCTCTCTTTAGACCCTAAAGAAGGAGATGAGGGAGAGGCAGAGGCAAAGCCCAGTTCTAAGAAGCTCTTAAAAAAGAGGGACCCCAGCAGAGTAAGAACTTAGAGCTCAGTGCCCCCCTCTCTCTCTCGCTCTCACTCGCACAATGCACACTAGCCAATAACAAGCCAAAACTTGATGGAGAATTTTCGAATTCTCAAGTATGTATGCTGGCTTTCTACACAATTCCCCCTAAATCCATTTCACTGTTAGATCAACATGAGGTATACAAAGAAACTGGGCTTAGGCAGAATTAATTTACTAAGTAACAGTGTTGCAATATACAGACTAAGCTACTCTGTGATTTCTATTGTACCATTCACACTCTTAGTCTCTGTATTTTTTTCAGTATATTGCTACCTGAATTGTACCATGCGTAAAGAGTGCTACTTTGTAGCGAGAGAAATGCTGTTGCATGTTGTATCATGTGCTTTTGTCTTCCAGCCGCCCTATCAGGACAGTACCCTGAGGATGGCCCCGACTATTGTGTCTGGGTACCACTAATCTTATTTATATTCACTTGTTTATTCTTCTGTTAGTTCTTAGTTTATAGTTATTTCATCTTGTGAGTTCAATTACAGACCACCTGGCCCCTTGACTAGAGGTAAACTGTACTGTAGGTAGGGGTCAAAGACAACTCAATTTGGCTTGGCTTTGTTAATAAGCAAGGACATTAACCTTATCAAGTGTAGTTCATCCATTTAACAGAAATGTAATTTCAGTCAAGTTTTTGTTGTTGGTGAAGAACCTTCCCCAAGACATTAGACCTTTTTGTCTAAGCAATCTCACAGGCTTGTAAGCTGGCAGCTAGGTGACATTTACTGTAGAGTTTACAGCAAGAGTTTCTCTCACGCAATACAAGGCTAAGGAAATGTACAGTACAAAGCAAGATTATTGTCAACCTAGTGTTGTCCACTGCACCGTGTTCCTCATCTGGGACTTTATTGTGTGCTCTGACGCTCCTAAATTAGAAAAATAAGACTGTCCCTGACCTCCCTGGGATGACTGGGCGAGGGAGAAAGAGAAAAGGGAAGTAAAACGGGCTTTATGGCCAATTGTTTCTCTGCAAATTAGCTATAAACACTGACATGATTCATTGCCAAAACTCATTGTATGTAGCAACTAGCAAGTAATCCAGAACTACGTGCATTGCGAACGTCTCGGCCCATATAGACAGACGCCAACGTTTCTGTCCGATAGCTCATTCAAGGACCCCGTAGCAAGTCATGGAAAATAGTGGATTTTCATCACCAATTAGGGTTTTTCTCGGACACCAAATGACCTATCGAGCCGAAACTTGGGATTTGGGGTCGCCTCAGCTAGGCCAACACATAACATAAGAAATGGACCCGCAGCTAGAACGTAACTACGTGTTTTATGGTTTTTTTATGGTTTGAACTGAAGGCGTTGTGAATTTTGGGCCAGCTCTGAAGTATGTCATAGTTGGCTACTAAACGAGTTGGAAAAAGTGGGTTTGGTGTCAGTTTGTATCAGTTTGGTGTCAGAATGATATCTAATTGACTGATGGACTCTTGTCCACTTGACTCTTGTCCATTTGCAATATGTTTAAACAGTGAGGTACCATCACCAAAAGCGTCATTCTGAAATCTACCCTAACGAGCGATTGAGATGAACCAGAATCACTGCATCACTGCATCATCCCGAGTTCATCGGGCCAGTCAATTTCACATTCCTGCAGGATTTTTATAGCATGACAAATTCGTGATGGTACCTGCCCATTAAAACATATTGCAAATGCACAGTGACTTTGAAAAAGTAAGTAAACATAAACAAATGGACATAATGAAATCACCCTTTTTTTATTTTTGAGTTACCAGTTGCACAACAATGCATGTGCATTTGCAATATGATTCTATAGTGAAAAAACATCACCAAAGTGACATTCTGAAATCAACCCTAACGAGCGATTGAGATGACCCAGAATCACTGCCCAGCCATCCCGAGTCCACCGGGCCAGTCAATTTCACATTCCTGCAGGATTTTTATAGCAGGACAAACTAACTTATGTAGCAGGCGAAACCCAGAGGACAAACCATTCAGATTTTGTTTTTGTTGAGGTCACTCTCTTTTCAATGAATTTTCATTGGTAATCCAGATTTCTAAGGGACCTTCCTACCGCTTCCACTGGATGTCACCAGTCTTTAGAAATTGGTTGAGGTTTTTCCTTTGTGTAATGAAGAAGTAGCCCTGTTCAAAATGAGGGTCACTTCAAGTGTACTGTTAGATAGAGGCACGTGACCAGAAAGGTAGCGTCAGTTTGTTTTCTTCCTGTATTGAACACAGATCATCCCGTCTTCAATTTTATCGATACACCTAAAGCTGTATTATAAAAGTAGTTTGAAATGTTTTGGCAAAGTTTACAGGTAGCTTTTGAGATATTTTGAATGTAAGTTCAAAATTGGAACCAGTGTTTTTCTGGATCAAATGCGCCAAATAAATTGATATTTTGGATATATATCAACGGAATTAATCGAACAAAAGGACCAAGGTGTCACGTCCTTAGTTCCTTTTTTATGTCTCTATTTTAGTTTGGTCAAGGCGTGATCCGATGTGGGCATTCTATGTTTTGTTCTGTGTGTTAGATTTCTATGTGTTTGGCCTGGTATGGTTCCCAATCAGAGGGAGCTGTCAGTCGTTGTCTCTGATTGAGAACCATACTTAGGCAGCCTGTTTTCCCACTATGGGCTGTGGGTAGTTGTTTTCTGTGTCTGTGTTTCACCATACTGTTTCGATTTTCATTGTTTCACTTTGGTTATTTTGTATTCAGTGTTCAGTTATATTTCATTAAAATGGACATTTACCACGCTGCGTTTTGGTCCGATCTTTCATACTCCTCCTCAGAGGAAGAAGATCGTTACATCAGAGGAAGAAAATCGTCAATAATAACATGCATGATTTATGTTTTTATTTCTGTGTTTTATGTCGTGCCTGCAGGGTATGCTTTCTCTCTTTGTTTACTATGCTCAGATAATAGCATCGTTTGCTTTCGCCAAAAATACATGTTGGCTGGATTCACAACAAGTGTATCTTTAATTTGGTATCTTACATGTGTGATTTCATGGAAGTTAGATTTTTATAGTAATTTATTTGAATGTAGCACTCTATGTCCCACATATCCCAGAGAGGTGAAATTGATTTCATGTAATGGACATACACAAAATAGTCCAAATTGGTGAAGTGAAATGAAAATTAATAACAGGTTTCAAAAAATTCTAAAAAATAAAAAACAGAAAAGTGTTGAGTGCATATATATTCACCCCCTTTACTATGAAGTTCCTAAATAAGGTCTGGTGCAA
Source organism: Oncorhynchus mykiss (assembly GCF_013265735.2). NCBI lineage: Eukaryota > Metazoa > Chordata > Actinopteri > Salmoniformes > Salmonidae > Oncorhynchus > Oncorhynchus mykiss. Next base: position 23,843,709 of record NC_048583.1, on the reverse strand, counting down.
CCAATTACTTCAGAAGTGACATAATTAGTTGAATAAAGTCCACCTGTGTGCAATCTAAGTGTCACATGATCTGTCACAGGATCTCAGTATATATACCTGTTCTGAAAGGCCCCAGAGTCTGCAACACCACTAGGCAAGGGGCACCGTGAAGACCAAGGAGATCTCCATACAGGTCAGGGACATAGTTGTGGAAGACTGGAATATGTTCTGGGATTCTTCTGGTGGCATTTGAGGAGTACACCACATAAGTCACTGGCCTCATCAATAATGATGTCGTCCCCACAATAACTGTTTGTACATACCCCAACCAGAAGTCATGGATTACAGGCAACATTTGCACTGAGCTAAAGGGTAGAGATGCCGCTTTCAAGGAGCGGGACTCTTATCCAGATGCTTATAAGAACTCCGGCTATGTCCTCCGATGAACCATCAAACATGCAAAGCGCCAGGACAGGACTAAGATCGAATTGTACTACACCGGCTGCAACGCTCGTCGGATGTGGCAGGGCTTGCAAACTATTACAGACTACAAGCATAGCCGAGAGCTGCCCAGTGACACGAGATAAACCAGACGAGCTGACCAGACGAGATATATAACTTCTATGGTCGCTTCGAGGCAAGTAACACTGAAACATGCATGAGAGCACCAGCTGTTCCGGACGACTGTGTGATCACAGCCGATGTGAGTAAGACCTTCACAAGGTCGCAGGGCCAGACGGATTACCAGGACGTGTACTAAGAGCATGCGCTGACCGACTGGCAAGTGTCTTCACTGACATGTTCAACCTCTCCCGGTCTGAGTCTGTAATATCAACATGTTTCAAGTAGACCACCATAGTCCCTGTGCCCAAGAACACTAAGGTAATCTGCCTAAATGACTACAAACCCATAGCACTCATGTCTGTAGCCATGAAATACTTTGAAAGGCTGTTCATGGCTCACATCAACACCATTATCCCATTATCCCAGAAACACTAGACCAACTCCAATTTGCATACCACCCCAACAGATCCAGAGATGATGCAATCTCCATTGCACTCCACATTGTCCTTTCACACTTGGACAAAAGAGACACCTATGTGAGAATGCTATTCATTGACTACAGCTCATCGTTCAACACCATAGTGCCCTCAAAGCTCATCACAAAGCTAAGGACACTGGGACTAAACACCTTCCTCTGCAACTGGATTCTGTACTTCCTGACGGGCTGCCCCCAGGTGGTAAGGGTAGGTAACAACATATACGCCACGCTGATCCTCAACACAGGGGCCCATCAGGGGTTCATGCTCAGTCCCCTCCTGTACTCCCTGTTCACTCATGACTGCATATCCAGGCATGACTCCAACACCATCATTACGTTTGCAAATGACACAACAGTGGTAGGCCTAATCAGCGGCAACGATGAGACAGCCTATAGGGAGGAGGTCAGAGACCTGACTGTGTGGTGCCAGGACAACAACCTCTCCTTCAATGTGATCAAGACAAATGAGATGATTATGGATTACAGGAAAAGGAGGACAGAGCACGCCCCCATTCTCATCGATGGGGCTGTAGTTGAGCAGATTGAGAGCGTCATGTTCCTTGGCGTCGACATCACCAACAAACTAACATGGTCCAAGCTCACCAAGACAGTTGTGAATAGGGCACAACAAAACCTATTCCCTGTCAAGGAGACTGAAAAGATTTGGCGTGGGTCCTCATATCCTTAAAAGGTTTTTCCAGCTACACCATCGAGACCATCCTGACGGGTTGCATGGCTGGTATGGCAACTGCTCGGCCTAACAGAGGGTAGTGCGTGCGTCACCGGGGCGAAGCTTCCTGCCATCCAGGACATCTATACCAGGCGGTGTCAGAGGAAGACCCTAAAAATTGTCAAAGACTCCTGCCACCCTAGTCATAGACTTTTCTCTCTGCTACCACACAGCAAGCGGTACCGGAGCTCCAAGTCTAGGTCCAAGAGGCTTCTAAACAGCTTCTACCCCCAAGCCATAAGACTCCTGAACATCTAATCATATGCCAACCTAGACTATTTGCATTGCCCCCCCCCCCCCCCCCCTTCTACGATGCTGCTACTCCCTGTTATTATCTATGCATATTCACTTCAATAAGAATCGGGCCCTGTTTTTCAATTTTCGCCTAAAATGACATACCCAAATCTAACTGCCTGTAGCTCAGGCCCTGAAGCAAGGATATGCATTTTCTTGGTACCATTTGCAAGGAAACAGTTTGTGGAAATGTGAAAGGAATGTAAGTGAATATAACACATTAGATCTGGTAAAAGATAATACAAAGAAAAAAAAAAGAAAATTGTACCATCTTTGAAATGCAAGAGAAAGGCCATTATGTATTATTCCAGCCCAGCTGCAATTTAGATGTTGTCCACTAGATGGCAGCAGTGCGTGTGAAAAGTTTTAGACGGATCCAGTGAACCATTGCATTTCTGTTCAAAATGTTGTATCAAGACTGCCCAAATGTGCCTACTTTGTTTATTAATAACTTTTCCTGTTCAAAACTGTGCACTCTCCTTAAACAATGACATGGTATTCTTTCACTGTAATAGCTACTGTAAATTGGACCGTGCAGTTAGATTAACAAGAATTTAAGCTTTCTGCCAATATCAGATATGTATATGTCCTGGAAAATGTTCTTGTTACTTACAAACTCATGATAACCGCATTAGCCTACGTTAGCTCAACCAAACCTACATTCTCACCGATCCTGAAGAAGTTAATAACTACTAATAACCTACATGTACATATTACTTCAATTACCTCGACACCGGTGCCTCCGCATATTGACACTACAGCGGTTCCTCTTTATTTATTTTGTATTCTTATCTGGTACTTTCTTAAAACTGCATTGTTGGTTAAGAACTTGTAAGTAAGCATGTGACAAATACAATTTGATTTGATTATTTAGCAGTGGTCATTCATCAGTGTTTTTATTTGGTTTGCTTTGGGAAAATGCCCTCCCAGAAAAGCAAAGATGTAAAGGAGTCTGATAGAACCATGGAAACCAAAAACGCCTCTTGGTCGTTTTTAAAGCTCTTACCAGGTACAGGGAGACACTTTTTGTGTCTGTTTGCTCTTCTGATGGTATGCTGTCTTTCTCTCTCAGTGGTTCTTCCTTTAAACGTTTTGAGCTTATGTCACAACCGTTAGTGGTAGATGGTGGCATTCTGTCATTGCACCACACTATCACAAGGGGGAGTTAGAACGCTGATCTATCGGTAGTCTAAACTGTGGCACAAATTGACTATATTTTTATAAATTAATGGAGGTGTTTTCAGTCTGAGAGTCTCTTTTCTCTGGCACTAGAGTCCTGCATCAGGCAACAACAACAAAAAAACTATCAGTGGTCCTGGAGTTAAGAGAGAACTTGGGTAAATACAATGGGGAATTACACTTGACATGTGGACTGACGATTTTCGAAAAATAGCCACATTGGGCTTTTGGTTTCTCTCCCTCTAAAAACAGAAATAAATCATTCTAAATAACAAATTGGTTTAATTTACCACAGTGTTAAAGAGTGATAGCCCCTATATAAAGTGAGTTTCTGAAACACAGAGTCCTTCTTTGCTGATGTGAAAAAGACATTTAATTTAAATTAAACAATCCATAGAAAGTTGGTTGCAAATTCAGCTTAATCCACCAGAAATACAACAAATATTGTGGTTAAACTCAAATATATTAATTGATTAAAAAAAAGCATTATACAGTATATTGGAACCTTTATCAAGTGGAACGGGGAAAAAGTAAGGAACTTGTCTGTCGGCCCTGTATTAAAGACCAAAATTGGTGAAATAAAATTGTGATAAATAAAAATATATACCAGTTTAAGATTGCAAAATAGTTGGGAAGAGATTTTCGACGTACCGAATCCATATTTTATGAATATATTATGAATTGACAAGCAATTTTTCGTTCCTCCCGAAAGCCCTAATCTGCTCACCTTAAATTAATAGAGATCCTGGTCATGGTGCTACAGTATGTTCTTACAACATAATCAAAGTGAGGACAATCGGCGATCTGCTATATACTTATGGCCTATTGTAACCAGGAGTCACCCCTTTCCAGTACTGCTCACTCCACCCCAAACTCCACCCTTAAACACAGTTACAATGAAACAATGAGCTCTTTATCTAAAAAAAAAAGACACCTAAGAGAACAGATGAAATTGACATAGTTGTCAACAAGCCAGTTTCTTTCTACGGTGCTACCCCTTTCCAGGGTTAAAACTGTAACCACCAGAAGACTTGAAAATGAGATTATGAACTCCGAGAATGAGAATGGTAAATAGCTGTAAGTAATACATTCATTCAATGCATTGGAATACAAAAGAATGATGGGCTATTAGCAGGACAATAGACTATCGCTAAGGAGGGTATGAAACAGAGGGTAACCTTAGATATTCTCTGTAAGGTTTTACATTTCTAAATCAATATCACAGACCAGATTTGAATGAAAAATGCCCCTTAGATATTAATTTACAAAAGGATAGCCTAACATCTCGGCTGTGACAAAAAAATCCCCCCAATTTGCAATGTATTAAGTACTCTAAAGTTTTAAATTTCTAACTCCAAATCACATGCAACTGCAAAATGTCGGATCAAGTATAACTGTACAGTATTTGTTCATCAACATTTGTATGCTTTCGTCAATAAAATAGTGATAAAAATGCTAAACTGAGCAAAAAAAGAAACAGTTCTTGCTGTGAGATGTTACCCCACTCTTCCACCAAGGCAAGTTCCCGGACATTTCTGGTGGGAATGGCCCTAGCCCTCACCCTCCAATCCAACAGGTCCTGCTCAATGGGATTGACATCCGCGATCTTCATTCCTGTCTTGCAGGAAATCATGCACTGAACGAGGAGTATGGCTGGTGACATTGTCATGCTGGAGTGTCATGTCAGGATGAGCCTGCAGGAAGGGTACCACATGAGGGAGGAGGATTTCTTCCCTGTCACGCACAGCGTTGAGATTAGAGTAAAACAGCTTCAGTAACAAATGCATTTTAACTTTCTTGGAGTAGAAATACGTTATACAGTGACATATTTTCCTAACGGAAACCCTTAGGAAACCCAGTACATTGTCTACAGTAACAAATGCATTTTCGTTTTTCTTGCAATGACAAGCTCAGTCCGATGATGTGACACACGGCCCCAGAACATGATGGACCCTCCACCTCCAAATCGATCCCGCTCCAGAGTACAGGCCTCGGTGTAACGCTCATTCCTTCAACGATAAACACGAATCCGACCGAGACAAAACCACGACTCGTCAGTGAAGAGCAGATTTTGCCAGTCCTGTCTGGTCCAGCGACGGTGAGTTTATGCCCATAGGCGACGTTGTTGTCGGTGATGTCTGGTGAGGACCTGCCTTACAACATGCCTACAAGCTTCTGTCAGCCTATTGCGGACAGTCTGAGCACTGATGGAGGGATTGTGCATTCCTGGTGTAACTCAGGCAGTTGTTGTTGCCATCCTGTACCTGTCCCGCAGGTGTGATGTTCGGATGTGCAGGTGTTATTACACGTGGTCTGCCACTGTGAGGACGTTCAGCTGTCTGTCCTGTCTCCCTGTAGCGCTGTCTTAGGCGTCTCACAGTACGGACATTGCAATTTATTGCCCTGGCCACATCTGCAGTCCTCATGCCTCCTTGCAGCATGCCTAAGGCACATTCATGCAGATGAGCAGGGTCCCTGGGCATCTTTCTTTTGGTGTTTGTCAGTGTCAGTAGAAAGGCCTCTTTAGTGTCCTAAGTTTTCATAACTGTGACCGTAATGCCTACCGTCTGTAAGCTGTTAGTGTCTTAACGACCGTTCCACAGGTGCATGTTAGTGAAATGACATGGAAATGGAGCCTTGAATAGAACAGACTATATATATGGTATAGATTGTTTAGAAAAGTAAGCTTAATTATTTTGATGACTATACATTTCTGAAGGTGTTTCTGCTGCCAGCTCTCTTTAGACCCTAAAGAAGGAGATGAGGGAGAGGCAGAGGCAAAGCCCAGTTCTAAGAAGCTCTTAAAAAAGAGGGACCCCAGCAGAGTAAGAACTTAGAGCTCAGTGCCCCCCTCTCTCTCTCGCTCTCACTCGCACAATGCACACTAGCCAATAACAAGCCAAAACTTGATGGAGAATTTTCGAATTCTCAAGTATGTATGCTGGCTTTCTACACAATTCCCCCTAAATCCATTTCACTGTTAGATCAACATGAGGTATACAAAGAAACTGGGCTTAGGCAGAATTAATTTACTAAGTAACAGTGTTGCAATATACAGACTAAGCTACTCTGTGATTTCTATTGTACCATTCACACTCTTAGTCTCTGTATTTTTTTCAGTATATTGCTACCTGAATTGTACCATGCGTAAAGAGTGCTACTTTGTAGCGAGAGAAATGCTGTTGCATGTTGTATCATGTGCTTTTGTCTTCCAGCCGCCCTATCAGGACAGTACCCTGAGGATGGCCCCGACTATTGTGTCTGGGTACCACTAATCTTATTTATATTCACTTGTTTATTCTTCTGTTAGTTCTTAGTTTATAGTTATTTCATCTTGTGAGTTCAATTACAGACCACCTGGCCCCTTGACTAGAGGTAAACTGTACTGTAGGTAGGGGTCAAAGACAACTCAATTTGGCTTGGCTTTGTTAATAAGCAAGGACATTAACCTTATCAAGTGTAGTTCATCCATTTAACAGAAATGTAATTTCAGTCAAGTTTTTGTTGTTGGTGAAGAACCTTCCCCAAGACATTAGACCTTTTTGTCTAAGCAATCTCACAGGCTTGTAAGCTGGCAGCTAGGTGACATTTACTGTAGAGTTTACAGCAAGAGTTTCTCTCACGCAATACAAGGCTAAGGAAATGTACAGTACAAAGCAAGATTATTGTCAACCTAGTGTTGTCCACTGCACCGTGTTCCTCATCTGGGACTTTATTGTGTGCTCTGACGCTCCTAAATTAGAAAAATAAGACTGTCCCTGACCTCCCTGGGATGACTGGGCGAGGGAGAAAGAGAAAAGGGAAGTAAAACGGGCTTTATGGCCAATTGTTTCTCTGCAAATTAGCTATAAACACTGACATGATTCATTGCCAAAACTCATTGTATGTAGCAACTAGCAAGTAATCCAGAATTTGTTTCTTGGATGATTAGAGGGATAAATTTGCATCCGAGTGCCTACAGAGAAACGTATATGTCATTGGCAGACACTGAAAAGTTGGAGTGGTTAGATAGAATAATTATTTTTCCCCATACCTGTGATTAGGTAGGGCTTTGTTCGTGGAGCAGATGGCCAGAAACTTCATATATCAACAGGCCAACATACTAAATGTGTGATCTTGCGAGGCCACTAAGTATTCAAGCAGGAACTTAAGATTGGTCTTCTTTCTTATTGTACATGTTCGTGTTCAGACTAATATGCCTAAAACGTTGTCCTTCAAGTCTACAGGTCAGTCTGGGGATGGCCATACCCACCTCAACGGCTTCTGAACACAAGGCATAAATGTTTGACCCTTCTGTCGACTCCACCCACCTGCAAACTTATCAGCAACACACACACCGGTAACTGTCGCCTCAGTGTTTACCCCCTCTCCATATTGCATACAACTTATGTTTTAGCATATTTTAATTTATTTTTTGAGTAAATGGCAACATTGTAGAGGCTGAAACAGCCTGAAACTGGTAAAACATTCCATGTTTTCCTCATTGTGATTTTTATAGGGTAGCCAGTTTGCAGTTGACAGTTTGCAGTTACCGCGAGGTAACCATTGCCTCCTTTTTTCATGATAATTATGAAATTGAAACAACTTGGTGAATGTTTTGCATTACTTATCCTTGATCAATGTGAATAAACCATTATGGTTTAGATATCAGTCCTCAGATTCTGGTTAGGCTCTCCCCCTTGTACGTAACAAAGATAGCCTGCACTTAAACCTCTAACTGAAATTTGATTTGGCCCTATCGTATATACATAATATAGTGAAACATTTAGCTTTAGCGCAGATATTCACTCATCTGAGGTCAGCTTTGTTACTTTGGCTGCTCTCTTGCAGCTAAGCCCACCTGATGTCCGAACAGTATGGACTTCCTGCTGGGTTTCACTCTGTCGATTGCTGGCGTAACCCTCTTTCAAAGGAGAGTGAGCGGGGGGGAGAGGGAGGGAGTGCATTGAAGCAGCTTTGCAGGCCATCTGGACACTTGTGTGGCATTACCAGATAAAACGCAAGCTGATAATGAGTCGTCAACAGTAGTTTGTGTGTGTGTCCTCCCACTCCAAAGTCTCTTTTTAACCAGATCTTCATTACGAGTGAGTGATTCAGCGTTTGGCAGGCTGGTTTGTGTGTGAAATAGGGTTTTGTGTGTGTGTGTGGCAAGCTGCCTAGAGTAGGATTATTCTGCCTCAGAAATACCACATGGCATTTGTTCTCCTTCATTCTCTTCCTCTTTCTCCTCCTCCACCTCACTACTATTGTATCCTATCCCCTCCTTCAACTGAGACTTAAACCTGGAAGGTTAAAAGTATTACCCTTTCCAAAAGTCACATATTTTGTTACTTTTTATTTGTACAATAAAGTTGACCACACAGTACTTAGCCCACGGATTGTTCGGATTTCATCTTTGAAGGTTTGCAGTGAATACTAATTTCCCCTCAGAAATAGCTACATGTTTGTAGCCATTCATGCCGTCTCATCTCCAGTTCAACCACTCCATCCACATCTTCCACTCCATTTTCACACTCCCTCTCTTCCAAAGCTTCCACCATCCCCATCTGCCTCACTACAGGCCCTTTTCTCACAGCCAACCCAGTAGAGTGGTGCTGACGTCAGTGGCTCTCACACACACACACTGACGGTAAAAAGCTTGCAGGATTGGCTTGCACCGTTTGGTGAGATGTTCTATTGTGACCCAGTGAGGAGGGTTGTGAACCTTGCAGTCTTGGCAGGCTTTGATGTGATACAACACAAGTCCTGCCTTGGTCTACTACGCCACCACTCAACCTCTGCACATACAGAGACACACACTGGTGTTAAATACTCATATACTGTATGTTAATCTTGATTCTTAATATTAATATATATCTGCAGATGCCTTAGCTGCATATAACCCACATACCAGGCGCACAAGCTTTACACACTCTGAAAATACACACAGTTGCATAAACAAATACTGTATGCAAGCACATGCTGTAATCACATACATTCAAATCCCACTTCCCCACCCACTCCTAAGGTGTATTGAGAAGTGTCCTGCTGGACCTCCAGACAGCTTTGGCCCTTGGCTCTAGCTCCAGATGGGCTGATTGGAACCAAAAATTGGTCCTGGCATTTCTAACACACCACCCCATTTTATTCCTTGAGGCCCACATTATTAGCCAGAAAGTTATAATTTGGTGTGAAAAAAACAAACAAAGTTAAATAGGCCCACTAGGCTAAAAATGGACCAGTCTGCCCCTTGCTCCAGATCCACCTCTCTGTTTCATTTGATTTGTGATACAGCATGAAATCAAACCAGGGTCTATAGTGACACCTCTAGCACTGAGATGCAATTGCCTTTGACCACCGCGCCACTCCGGAGCTCTAAGCACCTGGCCCAGCACAGTTGAACCATGCTGCCTGACCTTCTATATCAGGGTTCCTCAACTGGCAGCCCGTGGGCCGAATAAAACCCGGGTGGTTTTATTTGGCCACCCAAGTTTTCAGAACAATGTTTTTTATCTCCAAAGTAATTTTAATTTGGGAAATCTGTTCTATTCCCACGAATAATAAAGATACGTGATGGTACACAAATGTAAGGGAATAACCCCCCTGAAATGGACAAAAATGAATGGCAAAACATTGGCATTGGACAAACCATATGTGGCGTTGATTCGTGTAAAGTTGATTACAAATGCCATATGGCAAATGCCAGTTGTAACACTTCAAAGAACCAACAAGTGGCGAGAGCGCTCCAACAGGGTTTTTCATATTGGAAATTGCAACCCAAGTCAACATCCAAAAGCAAAATTTTGAAAAAATGATTTTTTGGTCAAAAACGTATCACCCCTTAAAAAAGTGCTTTCTGGACCAGTTTTCAAAATTCTTTCGATTTTTTTTGTCAATTTTTGTCAATGTGTGAGAACTGTATGAATATACTTTTGTCCAATTTTATTATCATATTATTATTTTTTTAATTACTTGCACATAAGGCATATGTTTTGTCCATTTGCAATATGATTTCATAGGAAGTCAAAAGTCAAAAATGTCAGAATTTTGTAAAAAACTTCACACACCCTTAAAAAAGTGCTTTCTTGACCGTTTTTTGAAATTCTTTCGAGTTTTGTGTCAATTACACACGTATAAGAACTGTATCAACATACTTTAGTCGTATTTTATTATCATTATTATAATTTTTTATTTTTTTTACTTGTGCATAAGGCATATGTTTTGTCCATTTGTAATATGATTTAATAGGAAGTCAAAAGTCGAAAATGGGAACCCTCGTAAAAAAGTGCTTTCTGGACCGTTTTTCGAAATTGTTTCGATTTTAAGTCAATTAATCATGTGTAAGAACTGTATGAATATACTTTTGTAAAATGTTATTATCATAATTATCATTATTTTTACTTGTGCATAAGGAATATGATTTGTACATTTGCAATGTGATTTCATAGGAAGTCAAAAGTCAATGTCAAAAGTCACTTTTTTTCGGGCCAAAATTGACTGAACTGATGAACTCGGGATGGCCGGGCAGTGATAGTTGTTCCTTTCCATCACTCGTTGTGTTGATTTCATCATGTCCATTTGGTGATGTTTTTTCACTTTTGCAAAGTCACTGTGCATTTGCAATATGGTTCAATGGGCATGTACAATCACAAATTTGTCATGCTATAAATATCCTGCAGGAATGTGAAATTGACTGGCCCAACGAAATCGGGATGACTGGGCAGTGATTCTGGTTCATCTCAATCGCTCGTTAGGGTTGATTTCAGAATGTCACTTTGGTGATGGTACCTCACTGTTTAAACATATTGCAAATGGACAAGAGTCACCAGCAAGTCACCGTCCATCAGTCAATTAAATGTCATTCTGACACCAAACCCACTTTTTCCAACTCCTTTAGTAGCCAACTATCACATACTTCAGAGCTGGCCCAAAATTCACAACGCCTTCGGTTAAAACCATAAAAAAACCATAAAACACGTAGTTACGTTCCAGCTGCGGGTCCAGTTCAGATGTCATGTGTAGGTCTAGCTGAGTCGACCCCGAATCCCAAGTTTCGGCTCGATAGGTCATTTGGTGCCCGAGCAAGACCCTAATTGGTGCTGAAAATCCACTTTTTCCATGACTTGCTACGGGGTCCTTGAATGAGCTATCGGACAGAAACGTTGGGGTCCGTCTATATGGGCCAAGGTGGTCGTAATGCACCTAGTCTTGCAACTCTGGGACATTTCTAAATGTCGTCATTTTCGTGATGCAAAAATGAATTGAAGTCATTGCAAATGTACGAGGCTGTTTCTCGGTCCGAGAACCTTCTAGAGCCACCTAACTCACCACGCACTATCGACTTGAGGTCTAGAACAGGTTTCTAAAGTTTCGGAACTCTAGGTCTGACGGTTCTTTAAAAGTTACAACAAGATTAACTAATGCAGGCAGTGTATTTCTCTACGCACCCTAATTACGTCCCTCCTTCCAAGTTGTGTGTTAGTGTGATTTAGTTTTATGGGAAAAATGACTGATTTACAGTTCATGGGGGTTGCCTAATCACACATATGAAGTTTTGGACAGATCCCCATATTCCTATGGGGAGAGATGTCAATGCAAACTATTTGATGTAAACACCTTCTTTTAACTGTTAAGGGTTAATGCCACACGGTCAAGGTTTGCACGGATTGGGAGGACCTTAGGAACGTACCTGAGGTCGAATTGTGCTTCTCACCCTAACGGTTCTTTCACTGTCACCCAAAAGCAAATGACAATGTGGGGCAGGCTTCATTTTGGGCCTTCTTTTTTTCAAGGTCACTGCACTCAGAGCGAGCTACGGTCAAGCGGGGCGTCTCGTTGAACTCGGCACAGTCTGGAGACTATGGCGATGCCATTTTTTGTGTTGATTTCAGAATGCCATTTGGGTGATGGTCCCTCTCCGTTTAAACATATTGCAAATGTACAAAAGTCAACTAGCAAGTCAGTGTCCATCAGTCAATTAGATGTCATTATGACACCAAACTGATATCAATTGACACCAAACCCACTTTTTCCTACTCATTTAGAAGCCAACTATCGCATATGTCAGAGCAGGCCCATAATTCACAGCGCCTTCAGTTTAAAACATAATAAAAACGTAAAACACATAGTTACGTTCTAGCTGCGGGTCCAGTTCGGACATTATGTGTAGTCCTATGTGAGGCGACCCCGAATCCCGAGTTTCGGCTCGATAGGTCCTTCGGTGCCCGAGCAAAACCCTAATTGGTGCTGAAAATCCACTTTTTTACATGCCTTGCTACGGGGTCCTTGAATGAGCTATCGGACAGAAACGTTGGGGTCCGTCTCTATGGGCCGGGCCGGTTTCAATGCACCTAGCCTTGCGTCTCTGAGACTTTTCTAAATGTCGTCATTTTCGTAATGGTCAAAATTAATTGAAGTCATTGCAAATGTACGAGGCTGTTTCTCGGTCCGAGAACCTAATAGAGCCACCTAACTCACCACACACTATCGACCTGAGGTCTAGAACAGGTTTCTAAAGTTTCGGAACTCTAGGTCTGACGGTTCTTTTTTAGCTCGAACAAAGCTAACTATTGCAGCCACTGTCTGTCTCTACGCACCCCAATACGTCCCTCCTTCCAAGTTGTGTGTGTGTGTGATTTAGTTTTCCTTTGAAATTTTATGGGAAAAATGACTGATTTACAGTTCATGGGGGTTGCCTAATCACACATATGAAGTTTTGGAAAGATCTGACTTTTTTAACCCTTCGAAACAGCCCCTGAGACACCAATTATGGCACTTCCGGTTGGCACAGGAAGCTATAAATCAACACATATCCTCATTGGGGTATGTTTTTACAGAATCCTGAGTTTTAAGTCTTTACGTTAAGAATTGACTGATTTACACAGGGTTGAATGCACTGTGTCTATCAAACTGCAGGCAGGGTATGGATATACACTTTTAGGGTGATTTTAACCACTTCCGGTTGGTCCAGGGAGCTTAGAATCAACACAGGTAGACCTCATAGTGGCCTGATGGACTGTTACCGAAGACAGGTTCATACGGCATTCATAACCATTATAGGCTTCAGGTTGAATTTAGGGGTGCAGGCAATGTATTCCTATGGGGAGAGATGTCAATGCAAACTATTTGATGTAAACACCTTCTTTTAACTGTTAAGGGTTAATGCCACACGGTCAAGGTTTGCACTGATCGGGAGGACCTTAGGAACGTACCTGAGGTCGAATTGTGCTTCTCACCCTAACGGTTCTTTCACTGTCACCCAAAAGCAAATGACATTGTGGGGCAGGCTTCATTTTGGGCCTTCTTTTTTTCAAGGTCACTGCACTCAGAGCGAGCTACGGTCAAGCGGGGAGTCTCGTTGAACTCGGCACAGTCTGGAGACTATGGCGATGCCATTTTTTGTGTTGATTTCAGAATGCCATTTGGGTGATGGTCTCTCTCCGTTTAAACATATTGCAAATGTACAAAAGTCAACTAGCAAGTCAGTGTCCATCAGTCAATTAGATGTCATTATGACACTAAACTGATATCAATTGACACCAAACCCACTTGTTCCTACTCATTTAGAAGCCAACTATCGCATATGTCAGAGCAGGCCCATAATTCACAGCGCCTTCAGTTTAAAACATAATAAAAACGTAAAACACATAGTTACGTTCTAGCTGCGGGTCCAGTTCGGACATTATGTGTAGTCCTATGTGAGGCGACCCCGAATCCCGAGTTTCGGCTCGATAGGTCCTTCGGTGCCCGAGCAAAACCCTAATTGGTGCTGAAAATCCACTTTTTTACATGCCTTGCTACGGGGTCCTTGAATGAGCTATCGGACAGAAACGTTGGGGTCCGTCTCTATGGGCCGGGCCGGTTTCAATGCACCTAGCCTTGCGTCTCTGAGACTTTTCTAAATGTCGTCATTTTCGTAATGGTCAAAATTAATTGAAGTCATTGCAAATGTACGAGGCTGTTTCTCGGTCCGAGAACCTAATAGAGCCACCTAACTCACCACACACTATCGACCTGAGGTCTAGAACAGGTTTCTAAAGTTTCGGAACTCTAGGTCTGACGGTTCTTTTTTAGCTCGAACAAAGCTAACTATTGCAGCCACTGTCTGTCTCTACGCACCCCAATACGTCCCTCCTTCCAAGTTGTGTGTGTGTGTGATTTAGTTTTCCTTTGAAATTTTATGGGAAAAATGACTGATTTACAGTTCATGGGGGTTGCCTAATCACACATATGAAGTTTTGGAAAGATCTGACTTTTTTAACCCTTCGAAACAGCCCCTGAGACACCAATTATGGCACTTCCGGTTGGCACAGGAAGCTATAAATCAACACATATCCTCATTGGGGTATGTTTTTACAGAATCCTGAGTTTTAAGTCTTTACGTTAAGAATTGACTGATTTACACAGGGTTGAATGCACTGTGTCTATCAAACTGCAGGCAGGGTATGGATATACACTTTTAGGGTGATTTTAACCACTTCCGGTTGGTCCAGGGAGCTTAGAATCAACACAGGTAGACCTCATAGTGGCCTGATGGACTGTTACCGAAGACAGGTTCATACGGCATTCATAACCATTATAGGCTTCAGGTTGAATTTAGGGGTGCAGGCAATGTATTCCTATGGGGAGAGATGTCAATGCAAACTATTTGATGTAAACACCTTCTTTTAACTGTTAAGGGTTAATGCCACACGGTCAAGGTTTGCACTGATCGGGAGGACCTTAGGAACGTACCTGAGGTCGAATTGTGCTTCTCACCCTAACGGTTCTTTCACTGTCACCCAAAAGCAAATGACATTGTGGGGCAGGCTTCATTTTGGGCCTTCTTTTTTTCAAGGTCACTGCACTCAGAGCGAGCTACGGTCAAGCGGGGAGTCTCGTTGAACTCGGCACAGTCTGGAGACTATGGCGATGCCATTTTTTGTGTTGATTTCAGAATGCCATTTGGGTGATGGTCTCTCTCCGTTTAAACATATTGCAAATGTACAAAAGTCAACTAGCAAGTCAGTGTCCATCAGTCAATTAGATGTCATTATGACACCAAACTGATATCAATTGACACCAAACCCACTTGTTCCTACTCATTTAGAAGCCAACTATCGCATATGTCAGAGCAGGCCCATAATTCACAGCGCCTTCAGTTTAAAACATAATAAAAACGTAAAACACATAGTTACGTTCTAGCTGCGGGTCCAGTTCGGACATTATGTGTAGTCCTATGTGAGGCGACCCCGAATCCCGAGTTTCGGCTCGATAGGTCCTTCGGTGCCCGAGCAAAACCCTAATTGGTGCTGAAAATCCACTTTTTTACATGCCTTGCTACGGGGTCCTTGAATGAGCTATCGGACAGAAACGTTGGGGTCCGTCTCTATGGGCCGGGCCGGTTTCAATGCACCTAGCCTTGCGTCTCTGAGACTTTTCTAAATGTCGTCATTTTCGTAATGGTCAAAATTAATTGAAGTCATTGCAAATGTACGAGGCTGTTTCTCGGTCCGAGAACCTAATAGAGCCACCTAACTCACCACACACTATCGACCTGAGGTCTAGAACAGGTTTCTAAAGTTTCGGAACTCTAGGTCTGACGGTTCTTTTTTAGCTCGAACAAAGCTAACTATTGCAGCCACTGTCTGTCTCTACGCACCCCAATTACGTCCCTCCTTCCAAGTTGTGTGTGTGTGTGATTTAGTTTTCCTTTGAAATTTTATGGGAAAAATGACTGATTTACAGTTCATGGGGGTTGCCTAATCACACATATGAAGTTTTGGAAAGATCTGACTTTTTTAACCCTTCGAAACAGCCCCTGAGACACCAATTATGGCACTTCCGGTTGGCACAGGAAGCTATAAATCAACACATATCCTCATTGGGGTATGTTTTTACAGAATCCTGAGTTTTAAGTCTTTACGTTAAGAATTGACTGATTTACACAGGGTTGAATGCACTGTGTCTATCAAACTGCAGGCAGGGTATGGATATACACTTTTAGGGTGATTTTAACCACTTCCGGTTGGTCCAGGGAGCTTAGAATCAACACAGGTAGACCTCATAGTGGCCTGATGGACTGTTACCGAAGACAGGTTCATACGGCATTCATAACCATTATAGGCTTCAGGTTGAATTTAGGGGTGCAGGCAATGTATTCCTATGGGGAGAGATGTCAATGCAAACTATTTGATGTAAACACCTTCTTTTAACTGTTAAGGGTTAATGCCACACGGTCAAGGTTTGCACTGATCGGGAGGACCTTAGGAACGTACCTGAGGTCGAATTGTGCTTCTCACCCTAACGGTTCTTTCACTGTCACCCAAAAGCAAATGACATTGTGGGGCAGGCTTCATTTTGGGCCTTCTTTTTTTCAAGGTCACTGCACTCAGAGCGAGCTACGGTCAAGCGGGGAGTCTCGTTGAACTCGGCACAGTCTGGAGACTATGGCGATGCCATTTTTTGTGTTGATTTCAGAATGCCATTTGGGTGATGGTCTCTCTCCGTTTAAACATATTGCAAATGTACAAAAGTCAACTAGCAAGTCAGTGTCCATCAGTCAATTAGATGTCATTATGACACCAAACTGATATCAATTGACACCAAACCCACTTGTTCCTACTCATTTAGAAGCCAACTATCGCATATGTCAGAGCAGGCCCATAATTCACAGCGCCTTCAGTTTAAAACATAATAAAAACGTAAAACACATAGTTACGTTCTAGCTGCGGGTCCAGTTCGGACATTATGTGTAGTCCTATGTGAGGCGACCCCGAATCCCGAGTTTCGGCTCGATAGGTCCTTCGGTGCCCGAGCAAAACCCTAATTGGTGCTGAAAATCCACTTTTTTACATGCCTTGCTACGGGGTCCTTGAATGAGCTATCGGACAGAAACGTTGGGGTCCGTCTCTATGGGCCGGGACGGTTTCAATGCACCTAGCCTTGCGTCTCTGAGACTTTTCTAAATGTCGTCATTTTCGTAATGGTCAAAATTAATTGAAGTCATTGCAAATGTACGAGGCTGTTTCTCGGTCCGAGAACCTAATAGAGCCACCTAACTCACCACACACTATCGACCTGAGGTCTAGAACAGGTTTCTAAAGTTTCGGAACTCTAGGTCTGACGGTTCTTTTTTAGCTCGAACAAAGCTAACTATTGCAGCCACTGTCTGTCTCTACGCACCCCAATACGTCCCTCCTTCCAAGTTGTGTGTGTGTGTGATTTAGTTTTCCTTTGAAATTTTATGGGAAAAATGACTGATTTACAGTTCATGGGGGTTGCCTAATCACACATATGAAGTTTTGGAAAGATCTGACTTTTTTAACCCTTCGAAACAGCCCCTGAGACACCAATTATGGCACTTCCGGTTGGCACAGGAAGCTATAAATCAACACATATCCTCATTGGGGTATGTTTTTACAGAATCCTGAGTTTTAAGTCTTTACGTTAAGAATTGACTGATTTACACAGGGTTGAATGCACTGTGTCTATCAAACTGCAGGCAGGGTATGGATATACACTTTTAGGGTGATTTTAACCACTTCCGGTTGGTCCAGGGAGCTTAGAATCAACACAGGTAGACCTCATAGTGGCCTGATGGACTGTTACCGAAGACAGGTTCATACGGCATTCATAACCATTATAGGCTTCAGGTTGAATTTAGGGGTGCAGGCAATGTATTCCTATGGGGAGAGATGTCAATGCAAACTATTTGATGTAAACACCTTCTTTTAACTGTTAAGGGTTAATGCCACACGGTCAAGGTTTGCACTGATCGGGAGGACCTTAGGAACGTACCTGAGGTCGAATTGTGCTTCTCACCCTAACGGTTCTTTCACTGTCACCCAAAAGCAAATGACATTGTGGGGCAGGCTTCATTTTGGGCCTTCTTTTTTTCAAGGTCACTGCACTCAGAGCGAGCTACGGTCAAGCGGGGAGTCTCGTTGAACTCGGCACAGTCTGGAGACTATGGCGATGCCATTTTTTGTGTTGATTTCAGAATGCCATTTGGGTGATGGTCTCTCTCCGTTTAAACATATTGCAAATGTACAAAAGTCAACTAGCAAGTCAGTGTCCATCAGTCAATTAGATGTCATTATGACACCAAACTGATATCAATTGACACCAAACCCACTTGTTCCTACTCATTTAGAAGCCAACTATCGCATATGTCAGAGCAGGCCCATAATTCACAGCGCCTTCAGTTTAAAACATAATAAAAACGTAAAACACATAGTTACGTTCTAGCTGCGGGTCCAGTTCGGACATTATGTGTAGTCCTATGTGAGGCGACCCCGAATCCCGAGTTTCGGCTCGATAGGTCCTTCGGTGCCCGAGCAAAACCCTAATTGGTGCTGAAAATCCACTTTTTTACATGCCTTGCTACGGGGTCCTTGAATGAGCTATCGGACAGAAACGTTGGGGTCCGTCTCTATGGGCCGGGACGGTTTCAATGCACCTAGCCTTGCGTCTCTGAGACTTTTCTAAATGTCGTCATTTTCGTAATGGTCAAAATTAATTGAAGTCATTGCAAATGTACGAGGCTGTTTCTCGGTCCGAGAACCTAATAGAGCCACCTAACTCACCACACACTATCGACCTGAGGTCTAGAACAGGTTTCTAAAGTTTCGGAACTCTAGGTCTGACGGTTCTTTTTTAGCTCGAACAAAGCTAACTATTGCAGCCACTGTCTGTCTCTACGCACCCCAATACGTCCCTCCTTCCAAGTTGTGTGTGTGTGTGATTTAGTTTTCCTTTGAAATTTTATGGGAAAAATGACTGATTTACAGTTCATGGGGGTTGCCTAATCACACATATGAAGTTTTGGAAAGATCTGACTTTTTTAACCCTTCGAAACAGCCCCTGAGACACCAATTATGGCACTTCCGGTTGGCACAGGAAGCTATAAATCAACACATATCCTCATTGGGGTATGTTTTTACAGAATCCTGAGTTTTAAGTCTTTACGTTAAGAATTGACTGATTTACACAGGGTTGAATGCACTGTGTCTATCAAACTGCAGGCAGGGTATGGATATACACTTTTAGGGTGATTTTAACCACTTCCGGTTGGTCCAGGGAGCTTAGAATCAACACAGGTAGACCTCATAGTGGCCTGATGGACTGTTACCGAAGACAGGTTCATACGGCATTCATAACCATTATAGGCTTCAGGTTGAATTTAGGGGTGCAGGCAATGTATTCCTATGGGGAGAGATGTCAATGCAAACTATTTGATGTAAACACCTTCTTTTAACTGTTAAGGGTTAATGCCACACGGTCAAGGTTTGCACTGATCGGGAGGACCTTAGGAACGTACCTGAGGTCGAATTGTGCTTCTCACCCTAACGGTTCTTTCACTGTCACCCAAAAGCAAATGACATTGTGGGGCAGGCTTCATTTTGGGCCTTCTTTTTTTCAAGGTCACTGCACTCAGAGCGAGCTACGGTCAAGCGGGGAGTCTCGTTGAACTCGGCACAGTCTGGAGACTATGGCGATGCCATTTTTTGTGTTGATTTCAGAATGCCATTTGGGTGATGGTCTCTCTCCGTTTAAACATATTGCAAATGTACAAAAGTCAACTAGCAAGTCAGTGTCCATCAGTCAATTAGATGTCATTATGACACCAAACTGATATCAATTGACACCAAACCCACTTGTTCCTACTCATTTAGAAGCCAACTATCGCATATGTCAGAGCAGGCCCATAATTCACAGCGCCTTCAGTTTAAAACATAATAAAAACGTAAAACACATAGTTACGTTCTAGCTGCGGGTCCAGTTCGGACATTATGTGTAGTCCTATGTGAGGCGACCCCGAATCCCGAGTTTCGGCTCGATAGGTCCTTCGGTGCCCGAGCAAAACCCTAATTGGTGCTGAAAATCCACTTTTTTACATGCCTTGCTACGGGGTCCTTGAATGAGCTATCGGACAGAAACGTTGGGGTCCGTCTCTATGGGCCGGGACGGTTTCAATGCACCTAGCCTTGCGTCTCTGAGACTTTTCTAAATGTCGTCATTTTCGTAATGGTCAAAATTAATTGAAGTCATTGCAAATGTACGAGGCTGTTTCTCGGTCCGAGAACCTAATAGAGCCACCTAACTCACCACACACTATCGACCTGAGGTCTAGAACAGGTTTCTAAAGTTTCGGAACTCTAGGTCTGACGGTTCTTTTTTAGCTCGAACAAAGCTAACTATTGCAGCCACTGTCTGTCTCTACGCACCCCAATTACGTCCCTCCTTCCAAGTTGTGTGTGTGTGTGATTTAGTTTTCCTTTGAAATTTTATGGGAAAAATGACTGATTTACAGTTCATGGGGGTTGCCTAATCACACATATGAAGTTTTGGAAAGATCTGACTTTTTTAACCCTTCGAAACAGCCCCTGAGACACCAATTATGGCACTTCCGGTTGGCACAGGAAGCTATAAATCAACACATATCCTCATTGGGGTATGTTTTTACAGAATCCTGAGTTTTAAGTCTTTACGTTAAGAATTGACTGATTTACACAGGGTTGAATGCACTGTGTCTATCAAACTGCAGGCAGGGTATGGATATACACTTTTAGGGTGATTTTAACCACTTCCGGTTGGTCCAGGGAGCTTAGAATCAACACAGGTAGACCTCATAGTGGCCTGATGGACTGTTACCGAAGACAGGTTCATACGGCATTCATAACCATTATAGGCTTCAGGTTGAATTTAGGGGTGCAGGCAATGTATTCCTATGGGGAGAGATGTCAATGCAAACTATTTGATGTAAACACCTTCTTTTAACTGTTAAGGGTTAATGCCACACGGTCAAGGTTTGCACTGATCGGGAGGACCTTAGGAACGTACCTGAGGTCGAATTGTGCTTCTCACCCTAACGGTTCTTTCACTGTCACCCAAAAGCAAATGACATTGTGGGGCAGGCTTCATTTTGGGCCTTCTTTTTTTCAAGGTCACTGCACTCAGAGCGAGCTACGGTCAAGCGGGGAGTCTCGTTGAACTCGGCACAGTCTGGAGACTATGGCGATGCCATTTTTTGTGTTGATTTCAGAATGCCATTTGGGTGATGGTCTCTCTCCGTTTAAACATATTGCAAATGTACAAAAGTCAACTAGCAAGTCAGTGTCCATCAGTCAATTAGATGTCATTATGACACCAAACTGATATCAATTGACACCAAACCCACTTGTTCCTACTCATTTAGAAGCCAACTATCGCATATGTCAGAGCAGGCCCATAATTCACAGCGCCTTCAGTTTAAAACATAATAAAAACGTAAAACACATAGTTACGTTCTAGCTGCGGGTCCAGTTCGGACATTATGTGTAGTCCTATGTGAGGCGACCCCGAATCCCGAGTTTCGGCTCGATAGGTCCTTCGGTGCCCGAGCAAAACCCTAATTGGTGCTGAAAATCCACTTTTTTACATGCCTTGCTACGGGGTCCTTGAATGAGCTATCGGACAGAAACGTTGGGGTCCGTCTCTATGGGCCGGGCCGGTTTCAATGCACCTAGCCTTGCGTCTCTGAGACTTTTCTAAATGTCGTCATTTTCGTAATGGTCAAAATTAATTGAAGTCATTGCAAATGTACGAGGCTGTTTCTCGGTCCGAGAACCTAATAGAGCCACCTAACTCACCACACACTATCGACCTGAGGTCTAGAACAGGTTTCTAAAGTTTCGGAACTCTAGGTCTGACGGTTCTTTTTTAGCTCGAACAAAGCTAACTATTGCAGCCACTGTCTGTCTCTACGCACCCCAATACGTCCCTCCTTCCAAGTTGTGTGTGTGTGTGATTTAGTTTTCCTTTGAAATTTTATGGGAAAAATGACTGATTTACAGTTCATGGGGGTTGCCTAATCACACATATGAAGTTTTGGAAAGATCTGACTTTTTTAACCCTTCGAAACAGCCCCTGAGACACCAATTATGGCACTTCCGGTTGGCACAGGAAGCTATAAATCAACACATATCCTCATTGGGGTATGTTTTTACAGAATCCTGAGTTTTAAGTCTTTACGTTAAGAATTGACTGATTTACACAGGGTTGAATGCACTGTGTCTATCAAACTGCAGGCAGGGTATGGATATACACTTTTAGGGTGATTTTAACCACTTCCGGTTGGTCCAGGGAGCTTAGAATCAACACAGGTAGACCTCATAGTGGCCTGATGGACTGTTACCGAAGACAGGTTCATACGGCATTCATAACCATTATAGGCTTCAGGTTGAATTTAGGGGTGCAGGCAATGTATTCCTATGGGGAGAGATGTCAATGCAAACTATTTGATGTAAACACCTTCTTTTAACTGTTAAGGGTTAATGCCACACGGTCAAGGTTTGCACTGATCGGGAGGACCTTAGGAACGTACCTGAGGTCGAATTGTGCTTCTCACCCTAACGGTTCTTTCACTGTCACCCAAAAGCAAATGACATTGTGGGGCAGGCTTCATTTTGGGCCTTCTTTTTTTCAAGGTCACTGCACTCAGAGCGAGCTACGGTCAAGCGGGGAGTCTCGTTGAACTCGGCACAGTCTGGAGACTATGGCGATGCCATTTTTTGTGTTGATTTCAGAATGCCATTTGGGTGATGGTCTCTCTCCGTTTAAACATATTGCAAATGTACAAAAGTCAACTAGCAAGTCAGTGTCCATCAGTCAATTAGATGTCATTATGACACCAAACTGATATCAATTGACACCAAACCCACTTGTTCCTACTCATTTAGAAGCCAACTATCGCATATGTCAGAGCAGGCCCATAATTCACAGCGCCTTCAGTTTAAAACATAATAAAAACGTAAAACACATAGTTACGTTCTAGCTGCGGGTCCAGTTCGGACATTATGTGTAGTCCTATGTGAGGCGACCCCGAATCCCGAGTTTCGGCTCGATAGGTCCTTCGGTGCCCGAGCAAAACCCTAATTGGTGCTGAAAATCCACTTTTTTACATGCCTTGCTACGGGGTCCTTGAATGAGCTATCGGACAGAAACGTTGGGGTCCGTCTCTATGGGCCGGGACGGTTTCAATGCACCTAGCCTTGCGTCTCTGAGACTTTTCTAAATGTCGTCATTTTCGTAATGGTCAAAATTAATTGAAGTCATTGCAAATGTACGAGGCTGTTTCTCGGTCCGAGAACCTAATAGAGCCACCTAACTCACCACACACTATCGACCTGAGGTCTAGAACAGGTTTCTAAAGTTTCGGAACTCTAGGTCTGACGGTTCTTTTTTAGCTCGAACAAAGCTAACTATTGCAGCCACTGTCTGTCTCTACGCACCCCAATACGTCCCTCCTTCCAAGTTGTGTGTGTGTGTGATTTAGTTTTCCTTTGAAATTTTATGGGAAAAATGACTGATTTACAGTTCATGGGGGTTGCCTAATCACACATATGAAGTTTTGGAAAGATCTGACTTTTTTAACCCTTCGAAACAGCCCCTGAGACACCAATTATGGCACTTCCGGTTGGCACAGGAAGCTATAAATCAACACATATCCTCATTGGGGTATGTTTTTACAGAATCCTGAGTTTTAAGTCTTTACGTTAAGAATTGACTGATTTACACAGGGTTGAATGCACTGTGTCTATCAAACTGCAGGCAGGGTATGGATATACACTTTTAGGGTGATTTTAACCACTTCCGGTTGGTCCAGGGAGCTTAGAATCAACACAGGTAGACCTCATAGTGGCCTGATGGACTGTTACCGAAGACAGGTTCATACGGCATTCATAACCATTATAGGCTTCAGGTTGAATTTAGGGGTGCAGGCAATGTATTCCTATGGGGAGAGATGTCAATGCAAACTATTTGATGTAAACACCTTCTTTTAACTGTTAAGGGTTAATGCCACACGGTCAAGGTTTGCACTGATCGGGAGGACCTTAGGAACGTACCTGAGGTCGAATTGTGCTTCTCACCCTAACGGTTCTTTCACTGTCACCCAAAAGCAAATGACATTGTGGGGCAGGCTTCATTTTGGGCCTTCTTTTTTTCAAGGTCACTGCACTCAGAGCGAGCTACGGTCAAGCGGGGAGTCTCGTTGAACTCGGCACAGTCTGGAGACTATGGCGATGCCATTTTTTGTGTTGATTTCAGAATGCCATTTGGGTGATGGTCTCTCTCCGTTTAAACATATTGCAAATGTACAAAAGTCAACTAGCAAGTCAGTGTCCATCAGTCAATTAGATGTCATTATGACACCAAACTGATATCAATTGACACCAAACCCACTTGTTCCTACTCATTTAGAAGCCAACTATCGCATATGTCAGAGCAGGCCCATAATTCACAGCGCCTTCAGTTTAAAACATAATAAAAACGTAAAACACATAGTTACGTTCTAGCTGCGGGTCCAGTTCGGACATTATGTGTAGTCCTATGTGAGGCGACCCCGAATCCCGAGTTTCGGCTCGATAGGTCCTTCGGTGCCCGAGCAAAACCCTAATTGGTGCTGAAAATCCACTTTTTTACATGCCTTGCTACGGGGTCCTTGAATGAGCTATCGGACAGAAACGTTGGGGTCCGTCTCTATGGGCCGGGACGGTTTCAATGCACCTAGCCTTGCGTCTCTGAGACTTTTCTAAATGTCGTCATTTTCGTAATGGTCAAAATTAATTGAAGTCATTGCAAATGTACGAGGCTGTTTCTCGGTCCGAGAACCTAATAGAGCCACCTAACTCACCACACACTATCGACCTGAGGTCTAGAACAGGTTTCTAAAGTTTCGGAACTCTAGGTCTGACGGTTCTTTTTTAGCTCGAACAAAGCTAACTATTGCAGCCACTGTCTGTCTCTACGCACCCCAATACGTCCCTCCTTCCAAGTTGTGTGTGTGTGTGATTTAGTTTTCCTTTGAAATTTTATGGGAAAAATGACTGATTTACAGTTCATGGGGGTTGCCTAATCACACATATGAAGTTTTGGAAAGATCTGACTTTTTTAACCCTTCGAAACAGCCCCTGAGACACCAATTATGGCACTTCCGGTTGGCACAGGAAGCTATAAATCAACACATATCCTCATTGGGGTATGTTTTTACAGAATCCTGAGTTTTAAGTCTTTACGTTAAGAATTGACTGATTTACACAGGGTTGAATGCACTGTGTCTATCAAACTGCAGGCAGGGTATGGATATACACTTTTAGGGTGATTTTAACCACTTCCGGTTGGTCCAGGGAGCTTAGAATCAACACAGGTAGACCTCATAGTGGCCTGATGGACTGTTACCGAAGACAGGTTCATACGGCATTCATAACCATTATAGGCTTCAGGTTGAATTTAGGGGTGCAGGCAATGTATTCCTATGGGGAGAGATGTCAATGCAAACTATTTGATGTAAACACCTTCTTTTAACTGTTAAGGGTTAATGCCACACGGTCAAGGTTTGCACTGATCGGGAGGACCTTAGGAACGTACCTGAGGTCGAATTGTGCTTCTCACCCTAACGGTTCTTTCACTGTCACCCAAAAGCAAATGACATTGTGGGGCAGGCTTCATTTTGGGCCTTCTTTTTTTCAAGGTCACTGCACTCAGAGCGAGCTACGGTCAAGCGGGGAGTCTCGTTGAACTCGGCACAGTCTGGAGACTATGGCGATGCCATTTTTTGTGTTGATTTCAGAATGCCATTTGGGTGATGGTCTCTCTCCGTTTAAACATATTGCAAATGTACAAAAGTCAACTAGCAAGTCAGTGTCCATCAGTCAATTAGATGTCATTATGACACCAAACTGATATCAATTGACACCAAACCCACTTGTTCCTACTCATTTAGAAGCCAACTATCGCATATGTCAGAGCAGGCCCATAATTCACAGCGCCTTCAGTTTAAAACATAATAAAAACGTAAAACACATAGTTACGTTCTAGCTGCGGGTCCAGTTCGGACATTATGTGTAGTCCTATGTGAGGCGACCCCGAATCCCGAGTTTCGGCTCGATAGGTCCTTCGGTGCCCGAGCAAAACCCTAATTGGTGCTGAAAATCCACTTTTTTACATGCCTTGCTACGGGGTCCTTGAATGAGCTATCGGACAGAAACGTTGGGGTCCGTCTCTATGGGCCGGGACGGTTTCAATGCACCTAGCCTTGCGTCTCTGAGACTTTTCTAAATGTCGTCATTTTCGTAATGGTCAAAATTAATTGAAGTCATTGCAAATGTACGAGGCTGTTTCTCGGTCCGAGAACCTAATAGAGCCACCTAACTCACCACACACTATCGACCTGAGGTCTAGAACAGGTTTCTAAAGTTTCGGAACTCTAGGTCTGACGGTTCTTTTTTAGCTCGAACAAAGCTAACTATTGCAGCCACTGTCTGTCTCTACGCACCCCAATACGTCCCTCCTTCCAAGTTGTGTGTGTGTGCGATTTAGTTTTCCTTTGAAATTTTATGGGAAAAATGACTGATTTACAGTTCATGGGGGTTGCCTAATCACACATATGAAGTTTTGGAAAGATCTGACTTTTTTAACCCTTCGAAACAGCCCCTGAGACACCAATTATGGCACTTCCGGTTGGCACAGGAAGCTATAAATCAACACATATCCTCATTGGGGTATGTTTTTACAGAATCCTGAGTTTTAAGTCTTTACGTTAAGAATTGACTGATTTACACAGGGTTGAATGCACTGTGTCTATCAAACTGCAGGCAGGGTATGGATATACACTTTTAGGGTGATTTTAACCACTTCCGGTTGGTCCAGGGAGCTTAGAATCAACACAGGTAGACCTCATAGTGGCCTGATGGACTGTTACCGAAGACAGGTTCATACGGCATTCATAACCCATATAGGCTTCAGGTTGAATTTAGGGGTGCAGGCAATGTATTCCTATGGGGAGAGATGTCAATGCAAACTATTTGATGTAAACACCTTCTTTTAACTGTTAAGGGTTAATGCCACACGGTCAAGGTTTGCACTGATCGGGAGGACCTTAGGAACGTACCTGAGGTCGAATTGTGCTTCTCACCCTAACGGTTCTTTCACTGTCACCCAAAAGCAAATGACATTGTGGGGCAGGCTTCATTTTGGGCCTTCTTTTTTTCAAGGTCACTGCACTCAGAGCGAGCTACGGTCAAGCGGGGAGTCTCGTTGAACTCGGCACAGTCTGGAGACTATGGCGATGCCATTTTTTGTGTTGATTTCAGAATGCCATTTGGGTGATGGTCTCTCTCCGTTTAAACATATTGCAAATGTACAAAAGTCAACTAGCAAGTCAGTGTCCATCAGTCAATTAGATGTCATTATGACACCAAACTGATATCAATTGACACCAAACCCACTTGTTCCTACTCATTTAGAAGCCAACTATCGCATATGTCAGAGCAGGCCCATAATTCACAGCGCCTTCAGTTTAAAACATAATAAAAACGTAAAACACATAGTTACGTTCTAGCTGCGGGTCCAGTTCGGACATTATGTGTAGTCCTATGTGAGGCGACCCCGAATCCCGAGTTTCGGCTCGATAGGTCCTTCGGTGCCCGAGCAAAACCCTAATTGGTGCTGAAAATCCACTTTTTTACATGCCTTGCTACGGGGTCCTTGAATGAGCTATCGGACAGAAACGTTGGGGTCCGTCTCTATGGGCCGGGACGGTTTCAATGCACCTAGCCTTGCGTCTCTGAGACTTTTCTAAATGTCGTCATTTTCGTAATGGTCAAAATTAATTGAAGTCATTGCAAATGTACGAGGCTGTTTCTCGGTCCGAGAACCTAATAGAGCCACCTAACTCACCACACACTATCGACCTGAGGTCTAGAACAGGTTTCTAAAGTTTCGGAACTCTAGGTCTGACGGTTCTTTTTTAGCTCGAACAAAGCTAACTATTGCAGCCACTGTCTGTCTCTACGCACCCCAATACGTCCCTCCTTCCAAGTTGTGTGTGTGTGCGATTTAGTTTTCCTTTGAAATTTTATGGGAAAAATGACTGATTTACAGTTCATGGGGGTTGCCTAATCACACATATGAAGTTTTGGAAAGATCTGACTTTTTTAACCCTTCGAAACAGCCCCTGAGACACCAATTATGGCACTTCCGGTTGGCACAGGAAGCTATAAATCAACACATATCCTCATTGGGGTATGTTTTTACAGAATCCTGAGTTTTAAGTCTTTACGTTAAGAATTGACTGATTTACACAGGGTTGAATGCACTGTGTCTATCAAACTGCAGGCAGGGTATGGATATACACTTTTAGGGTGATTTTAACCACTTCCGGTTGGTCCAGGGAGCTTAGAATCAACACAGGTAGACCTCATAGTGGCCTGATGGACTGTTACCGAAGACAGGTTCATACGGCATTCATAACCCATATAGGCTTCAGGTTGAATTTAGGGGTGCAGGCAATGTATTCCTATGGGGAGAGATGTCAATGCAAACTATTTGATGTAAACACCTTATTTTAACTGTTAAGGGTTAATGCCACACGGTCAAGGTTTGCACTGATCGGGAGGACCTTAGGAACGTACCTGAGGTCGAATTGTGCTTCTCACCCTAACGGTTCTTTCACTGTCACCCAAAAGCAAATGACATTGTGGGGCAGGCTTCATTTTGGGCCTTCTTTTTTTCAAGGTCACTGCACTCAGAGCGAGCTACGGTCAAGCGGGGAGTCTCGTTGAACTCGGCACAGTCTGGAGACTATGGCGATGCCATTTTTTGTGTTGATTTCAGAATGCCATTTGGGTGATGGTCTCTCTCCGTTTAAACATATTGCAAATGTACAAAAGTCAACTAGCAAGTCAGTGTCCATCAGTCAATTAGATGTCATTATGACACCAAACCCACTTGTTCCTACTCATTTAGAAGCCAACTATCGCATATGTCAGAGCAGGCCCATAATTCACAGCGCCTTCAGTTTAAAACATAATAAAAACGTAAAACACATAGTTACGTTCTAGCTGCGGGTCCAGTTCGGACATTATGTGTAGTCCTATGTGAGGCGACCCCGAATCCCGAGTTTCGGCTCGATAGGTCCTTCGGTGCCCGAGCAAAACCCTAATTGGTGCTGAAAATCCACTTTTTTACATGCCTTGCTACGGGGTCCTTGAATGAGCTATCGGACAGAAACGTTGGGGTCCGTCTCTATGGGCCGGGACGGTTTCAATGCACCTAGCCTTGCGTCTCTGAGACTTTTCTAAATGTCGTCATTTTCGTAATGGTCAAAATTAATTGAAGTCATTGCAAATGTACGAGGCTGTTTCTCGGTCCGAGAACCTAATAGAGCCACCTAACTCACCACACACTATCGACCTGAGGTCTAGAACAGGTTTCTAAAGTTTCGGAACTCTAGATCTGACGGTTCTTTTTTAGCTCGAACAAAGCTAACTATTGCAGCCACTGTCTGTCTCTACGCACCCCAATACGTCCCTCCTTCCAAGTTGTGTGTGTGTGTGATTTAGTTTTCCTTTGAAATTTTATGGGAAAAATGACTGATTTACAGTTCATGGGGGTTGCCTAATCACACATATGAAGTTTTGGAAAGATCTGACTTTTTTAACCCTTCGAAACAACCCCTGAGACACCAATTATGGCACTTCCGGTTGGCACAGGAAGCTATAAATCAACACATATCCTCATTGGGGTATGTTTTTACAGAATCCTGAGTTTTAAGTCTTTACGTTAAGAATTGACTGATTTACACAGGGTTGAATGCACTGTGTCTATCAAACTGCAGGCAGGGTATGGATATACACTTTTAGGGTGATTTTAACCACTTCCGGTTGGTCCAGGGAGCTTAGAATCAACACAGGTAGACCTCATAGTGGCCTGATGGACTGTTACCGAAGACAGGTTCATACGGCATTCATAACCATTATAGGCTTCAGGTTGAATTTAGGGGTGCAGGCAATGTATTCCTATGGGGAGAGATGTCAATGCAAACTATTTGATGTAAACACCTTCTTTTAACTGTTAAGGGTTAATGCCACACGGTCAAGGTTTGCACTGATCGGGAGGACCTTAGGAACGTACCTGAGGTCGAATTGTGCTTCTCACCCTAACGGTTCTTTCACTGTCACCCAAAAGCAAATGACATTGTGGGGCAGGCTTCATTTTGGGCCTTCTTTTTTTCAAGGTCACTGCACTCAGAGCGAGCTACGGTCAAGCGGGGAGTCTCGTTGAACTCGGCACAGTCTGGAGACTATGGCGATGCCATTTTTTGTGTTGATTTCAGAATGCCATTTGGGTGATGGTCCCTCTCCGTTTAAACATATTGCAAATGTACAAAAGTCAACTAGCAAGTCAGTGTCCATCAGTCAATTAGATGTCATTATGACACCAAACTGATATCAATTGACACCAAACCCACTTTTTCCTACTAATTTAGAAGCCAACTATCGCATATGTCAGAGCAGGCCCATAATTCACAGCGCCTTCAGTTTAAAACATAATAAAAACGTAAAACACATAGTTACGTTCTAGCTGCGGGTCCAGTTCGGACATTATGTGTAGTCCTATGTGAGGCGACCCCGAATCCCGAGTTTCGGCTCGATAGGTCCTTCGGTGCCCGAGCAAAACCCTAATTGGTGCTGAAAATCCACTTTTTTACATGCCTTGCTACGGGGTCCTTGAATGAGCTATCGGACAGAAACGTTGGGGTCCGTCTCTATGGGCCGGGCCGGTTTCAATGCACCTAGCCTTGCGTCTCTGAGACTTTTCTAAATGTCGTCATTTTCGTAATGGTCAAAATTAATTGAAGTCATTGCAAATGTACGAGGCTGTTTCTCGGTCCAAAAACCTAATAGAGCCACCTAACTCACCACACACTATCGACCTGAGGTCTAGAACAGGTTTCTAAAGTTTCGGAACTCTAGGTCTGACGGTTCTTTTTTAGCTCGAACAAAGCTAACTATTGCAGCCACTGTCTGTCTCTACGCACCCCAATATGTCCCTCCTTCCAAGTTGTGTGTGTGTGTGATTTAGTTTTCCTTTGAAATTTTATGGGAAAAATGACTGATTTACAGTTCATGGGGGTTGCCTAATCACACATATAAAGTTTTGGAAAGATCTGACTTTTTTAACCCTTCGAAACAGCCCCTGAGACACCAATTATGGCACTTCCGGTTGGCACAGGAAGCTATAAATCAACACATATCCTCATTGGGGTATGTTTTTACAGAATCCTGAGTTTTAAGTCTTTACGTTAAGAATTGACTGATTTACACAGGGTTGAATGCACTATGTCTATCAAACTGCAGGCAGGGTATGGATATACACTTTTAGGGTGATTTTAACCACTTCCGGTTGGTCCAGGGAGCTTAGAATCAACACAGGTAGACCTCATAGTGGCCTGATGGACTGTTACCGAAGACAGGTTCATACGGCATTCATAACCCATATAGGCTTCAGGTTGAATTTAGGGGTGCAGGCAATGTATTCCTATGGGGAGAGATGTCAATGCAAACTATTTGATGTAAACACCTTATTTTAACTGTTAAGGGTTAATGCCACACGGTCAAGGTTAGGCTTGCACGGATCGGGAGGACTTTAGGAACGTACCTGAGGTCGAATTGTGCTTCTCACCCTAACGGTTCTTTCACTGTTTTAGATTAACTAACTTCTTAGTAATGACTCGGGACGTCGGTTTTGATACGAAAGCTTATTTTAGTAAGAATACTTGTTTACGTTACATTTAACAACATTTGTTTTGGTACAGAGCAATGCAGGTAAGATGCTATTGGAAAGTCAGCCACAATCACAAGCACCTGCACATAATTGGCGCGTTATCACTCATTCCTCTCGCAAGGCATTCTGGGACTTGCAGTCAAAAAGCGTAATTCAACACAACCCAATACAATTACATATGCAAATAAATCTAAAGAAATATCTTTAGATACAGCTCAAAGAATAAACTTAAACATTAACTCTGTAACACATTAAAGTTACAACATCCTCCCCCCCCGATGAACAATTGTGTTCATCTAGATCTCTAGGCAGTATATCAACTGAATAGGTCTCCTCAACAAAGTCCCTGAAGCAGTACGAACTGAACATGATCTAACTAAGCCATCTCGGCCTGGAAACAGTTCCTCAATCTTTCCTAGTTTCCAGGTTTGTCTGGGTAGGTTATCTTCTCCAATGAGTACAACGTCACCCGCTTTCAGTGGGGTGGGCTGTGGTGTGTCACAGCGGTGTGCTGACTTTAGATGCAGCAAGTAGTTCCTTCGCCAACTGTTCCAGAAACTGGTCACAAGTCTCTGCCTGTACTTCCATCAGCGTGTCATTTCCCCCTTGTTTAACGTTGGGTGCTGAGTGTCAGCTGGAAATGGCTTTGGAGGCAAAGAGGTTAGTATTTTACCCACCAGGAAGTGTGCTGGGGTCAGGGGTTGTGGTTCATCCACCTCATTGTGCACGAAGGTCAGAGGCCTAGAATTTAGGATAGCTTCAACCTCTGTCAGGACTGTGCATATCTCTTCAAAATTAAGTGAAGCTCTCCAAAGAACCTTTCGCAGGCATGTTTTTACTGACCTGACGAGTCTTTCCCAGAATCCGCCCCACCAGGCTGCTCGCTCTGCGATGAACCTCCAGGTGATGCCCCTTTCTGAGAAGAACGCCAAGAGTTGGGGCTCTTCGATTGCCTTCCACAGCTCTTTCAAGTCCTGATCAGCTCTCTTGAACGTTTTTGCATTGTCTGAGTAGATTACCTTGCATAATCCTCTCCTTGAGATTAATATTTTTAGAGCTAACAAGAATGTCTCTGTTGACTGATCTGAGACCAGTTCCAAATGCACTGCTCTGGTTACAGCACAAGCGAACAGTGCAATGTATTACTTCTTCACAGAACCATTTTCTTTCACATAGAGCGGTCCTGCAAAATCCACACCTGTGACTTCGAATGGTGGCGATTCAGTTATTCTGTCTTTTGGTAAAGGCGCAGTGACCTGCTGTCCGGCCCTTGCCTTGAATCTCTTGCACACTATACATCTTGCCACTGTGCTCTTGACTAGCTGCCTAGCACTCAAGATCCAGTATCGCTCTCTGATTTGTACTAGAGTGTCTCTTGCTCCAGAATGCATCACCTTCTCATGGTGGTACTGTGTCAGCATTTCTGAGTATCTGGACTTATTGGGCAGAACCCATGGGTGCTGCTCTCTGAATGTGAAGTTGGACTGTTGCAGTCTTCCTCCTACACTGAGTAGTTCGTGTTCGTCCAGGAAAGGTTTCAGTTCTCTGATTTTACAGTCATTGTTTAGGCTTTTTCCTGCCTTCAGTAGTTTGATCTCCTGTCCGAAACTCTGTTGTTGTGTTACCTTAATCCAGTACTTTTCTGCATCGAACAGTTCGTCAGCAGTCAGTTCACCTTGCATCTTTATGGTTGTACGAGCATTGGCTATGAATCTCTTTATCCAGGCGGTGACTCTGAACACTCTTTTCAGTTTGCTGTACCTTTCAAGCTCCAACACAGGTTCAGTGCTGTCTGTGCTGTTTGCCGCGAGTTGTACAGTAACCTGGCAACTGGACTTGAGTTCTATATTCACCTCATCCGGAACCTTGTTATCATCAGTCTCTTCGGACTGATGGGATGATGTCAGAATTCTGGGTCCATTCCACCATAGCTCGCTCTGTGTCAAGTTTCGAACAGTTTGTCCTCTTGTAGGGAGGTCAGCTGGATTAGTTTTCCCTTCAATATGTGACCATGACTCTGGATTGGTCAAGGACTGGATCTCCGTCACTCTGTTCGCAACAAACTGTTTCCATTTCTGAGCTGAGCTGCAAATCCAATGCAGCACGATCATCGAGTCTGTCCACATTTTGATCTGGTTTTCTTCCATTTTCAGTGTGGTCATCAAGTTGTTTGCTAGTCTCGCTCCAATCACAGCTCCCATGAGCTCCAGGCGTGGCAGCGTCATTTTCTTAAGTGGGGCTACCCTGGACTTGGATGCGACTAGACTTGTTGTTTCCCTGTCTTGTGACTCACCTTGCAAGTAAGCTACTGCACTGTAAGCCCTTTCACTTGCATCACAGAACACGTGTAGTTTCAGGGTGTGGTTATTCTGTGGCCGCATGTCTGTTCTGTACCACCTTGGTATGGTGAGCTGGTGTAACTGGGGTAGTTCTGAACACCACTGTTGCCATTCTCGTGTCAG
This sequence comes from Oncorhynchus mykiss, assembly GCF_013265735.2. Classification (NCBI taxonomy): domain Eukaryota; kingdom Metazoa; phylum Chordata; class Actinopteri; order Salmoniformes; family Salmonidae; genus Oncorhynchus; species Oncorhynchus mykiss. The sequence continues at coordinate 23,809,457 of NC_048583.1, read as the reverse complement.
ATCAGGTGGTAATTCTTCGTCCCAGCTGAGTCCCCTCTCCCACATTTCCTGGAACATGCACTTGATCCTGATGGTGAAGGGAGTTAAGAAACCAAGAGGGTCGAAGATACGTGCAGACGACTGCAGAACACTTCTCTTTGTGTTTTCCTTTTGCTTTAGAATGCTCAGTAGTGGCCTGAGGTCAAACACAAAGTCATCCGTTTCCGGCCTCCATACTAAACCTAAAACCTTCAGCACTACTCCTTGTGTTTGTAACGTCAACGGGTGGTCAGTTGTCGTACTCTCCTCCCATTTTGTTTTCAATTCAGGAGAATTGGTCATCCACTTGCAGAGGTCCATGCCTGCAATCGACAGCATTCGCTTTGCAGTTGTTGTCACAAGGTAAGCCTCTTCAACATTGCGTGAACTTGCAATGAAGTCATCTACGTGGAGTGACTCGCTCAGTATCTCTACAACTTCTGGTTGTTCTGTTTCATATTGTTTCAGGTGCTTCCTGATTGTAGCTGCCAGCAAAAATGGACTTGGGGAAGCTCCAAATACCACTCTTTTCATCCTCAGCACACGCAGCTCCTCCTCATTTTCTCCCCTTGGTGGGCCAGTGAGCCATAGAAATCTCACGGCGTCTCTGTCTCTCTCTGCTAGGGATATATGCAGGAAAGCTTTCTTGATGTCTGCCATGAATGCGATCTCATGTAGTCTGAACTTTATCAGAACGCTGAGCAGATCCGGATTCAGGTTCGGTCCTGTGAGTAGACAGTCATTGAGAGATGGACAGCCATCTTCATGGGACGAGGCATCAAACACCACTCTCAGTTTTGTTGTCACCTTATCTTCTCGGAGTACTGCATGGTGAGGTAAGTAGTATTTTACGTTGTCTGCACTTGATGCGTTGTCCTTGGGCACGTCCTCTGCCATATCTTGTTGTAAGTAGTCTTCTACTTCATTGTATCTGCTGTACAACGTCACATCCTTCTTCAGTCTTTTCTTCAGACCTTCAAACCGTTTCTTGACGATTCTATAGTTGTTTTGGAGTTCTGGCATTTCTCGTTTCCATGGCAACTTCACGTGGTATCGCCCATCTTTGAAGGTGGTTGTTTCCTCAAACCTTTGTAGAGCCTCGGTTTCCTCTGGGTTCTGTGTTTTCTCGCTTAGAATACCCAGAGACTCAAGCTCCCAGAATGCATGCAGTTGCTTGGAGACTAATGTGTCTTCATCAAGTGGGATGAACATGCAAGTTGCCTCGGCGACACTTGACATGGACACGGGTCCCTGCACCGACCATCCAAAGGTGCTCTCTAAAGCAACTAGCGTCTCGTCAGTCAGTCGCTCCACTCTGCCTGATACTATCTGCCAGTAGTAGTCTGCTCCTATCAGGACAGAGAGTTCAGGATCATTGTCATCTCCTGGAAAGTCTGCGAGCTGCAGTCCCCTTTTACTGAGCTCATGCTGAATCCGTTCACCAGGAGCCTTCATCACAGCTGTGCACACTTGTGGGGTTTCAATTGCCTCTATCTCTATTCTCTGCTGTTTGTCCCAGACATTCTCCAAGATGACTTTCACTGTGTTGCGTTGGGATGTTGCTGGGGCAGAGGAGCCAAACGTGTGAAGAGTGAGTGCCTCTTGTCTGATTACTGGTAGCTTCAAGCCCTTCACAAGGTTTTCATGTATGAAGCTTCTCTGACTGCCTCCATCTAGTAAGCAACGAGCTATCTTCCTGCCCGATGGGCCTTCTACCCATGCCTTTGCCGTTTGTAGCAACACAGTGTTCTGTCCATCTGGTTTCATCTTCACTGAATGGGGAATAACTGAGGAAACAACAGCATCTACAGAAACAGTAGGGGGTTGCACCTCACTCCTCTTACTGGTACAAACCGCAAAGTGATGTCTGCTTCCACATGTTGCACATGACACATCTTTGACTTTACAGAATTTTGCTATGTGTCTCTGTCCTAAACATACAAAGCATCTTCCCATGTTCTTTAGTTTCTCTTTGCGTGTAGCAATATTGTAGTCAGGGCAGTTTTCTGATTTGTGGTCTGCACTGTCACAAAATAGACACGTTTGCTGTTCCTTCTGGCTGGCTGTATGCAGTGCTGCAGCAGAGGGCATGTTGGGTCTTTTTGGTTTCATTTCATTGGAGAAGCATGACTTGTTCCATGGTTTGCTCTCTTTCTGTTGGTTGTATGATCTTGTCATTGGTAGCGCTCTCTCCCTGCTCTGAACCTCTTTCTGTAGGAAACTGATAATCTCAGACACTTTCCATTCATCATCTACTCCCCTCTGACGACTATAGTCAAGAGCTATGTCCTCTGGAATCATCTGCAGTAAGATTGGGAATAGTAGGCTTCCATAGGATTCTGACACTACACCCAGTGATTCCAGGCTCCTAATCTGAATTTCACATTCATCATATAGCTGCCTCAATGCATTTAGATCAGAGGATTTCTTCACAGGTGTGAGATTCAGCAGCTTTGACATATGATCACTAATCACAAGATCTTTCCTTCCAAATCTGCTCTTGAGTAGAGTGATTGCATTATCATAGTTACTGTCTGTTAACATCAGTCCTGCTACTGCCTTTGCAGCTGGTCCAGTGAGATATGTTTTCAGATAGGTAAACTTCTCTTTTTTACACAGTGAATCATTGTTGTGAATAGCAGTCTCATATTGGCTCCAAAACTCCTGCCACATACTGACATCTCCATAGAATTTCTCAATAATCAACTTCGGTAGCCTTACTGATTTTCTCTGTGATATGTTTGAGTTAGCGTCACTCACCCGGGCTGGTAGTGGATTGACGTCCTGTTTCTTCGTTATCACTCTTTGTGCACGGCTCTTCAGCATGATAATGCATTCTTTGTAATCCTCCGTGCATGCAATCTCTGCCTCCAATCCGTCCAATGGCGTTAACTGTTCAATTCCACGATCGAGTTCAAACAAACTGTCCTCCTTAGCTGATAGCAATTCCAACAATGTACTCAAGTGATCGGTATCCGGATTTGACTGGGATATTTCCAAGTCAATCTGATTCAAAATCCGTGTTGTTGCGCCTCGAATGGTACCCCGCTTTCGTCTCATTCTTTCTGCTTCATGCCGACGTTCCTCCTCAGCCATTTCAGCCACTTCTTCGTCGCAGCTCATATCCCGGGTTTCGGCACCAAATTTTAGATGAACTAACTTCTTAGTAATGACTCGGGACGTCGGTTTTGATACGAAAGCTTATTTTAGTAAGAATACTTGTTTACATTACATTTAACAACAATTGTTTTGGTACAGAGCAATGCAGGTAAGATGCTATCGGAAAGTCAGCCACAATCACAAGCACCTGCACATAATTGGCGCGTTATCACTCATTCCTCTCGCAAGGCATTCTGGGACTTGCAGTCAAAAAGCGTAATTCAACACAACCCAATACAATTACATATGCAAATAAATCTAAAGAAATATCTTTAGATACAGCTCAAAGAATAAACTTAAACATTAACTCTGTAACACATTAAAGTTACAACACACTGTCACCCAAAAGCAAATGACATTGTGGGGCAGGCTTCATTTTGGGCCTTCTTTTTTTCAAGGTCACTGCACTCAGAGCGAGCTACGGTCAAGCGGGGCGTCTCATTGAACTCGGCACAGTCTGGAGACTATGGTGATGCCATTTTTTGTGTTGATTTCAGAATGCCATTTTGGTGATGGTCCCTCTCCGTTTAAACATATTGCAAATGTACAAAAGTCAACTAGCAAGTCAGTGTCCATCAGTCAATTAGATGTCATTATGACACCAAACTGATACCAATTGACACCAAACCCACTTTTTCCAACTCATTTAGAAGCCAACTATCACATGTGCCAGAGCAGGCCCATAATTCACAGCGCCTTCAGTTTAAAACATAATAAAAACGTAAAACACATAGTTACGTTCTAGCTGCGGGTCCAGTTCGGACATTATGTGTAGGCCTATGTGAGGCGTCCCCGAATCCCGAGTTTCGGCTCGATAGGTCCTTCGGTGCCCGAGCAAAACCCTAATTGGTGCTGAAAATCCACGTTTTTCCATGCCTTGCTACGGGGTCCTTGAATGAGCTATCGGACAGAAACGTTGGGGTCCGTCTCTATGGGCCGAGACGGTTTCAATGCACCTAGCCTTGCGTCTCTGAGACTTTTCTAAATGTCGTCATTTTTTTTTTGTTGCCCCACTGTATAGCATTTACATAAGTATTCAGACCCTTTATTCAGTACTTTGTTGAAGCACCTTTGGCAACGATTACAACCTCGAGTCTTCTTGGGGTATGATGCTACAAGCTTGGTACACCTGTATTTGGGGAGTTTCTCCCATTCATCTGCAGATCCTCTCAAGCTCTGTCAGGTTGGAGGGGAGTGTCCCTGCACAGCTATTTTCAGCTCTCTCCAGAGTCTTGGCTGTGTGCTTAGAGTCATTGTCTCTTTTGTAAGGTGAACCTTTGCCCCAAGTCTGAGGTCCTGAGCAGGTTTTCATCAAGGGTCTCTCTGTATATTTCTCCGTTCATCTTTCCTTCGTTCCTGACTAGTCTCCCCACAGCATGACGCTGCCACCACCATGCTTCACCATAGGGATAAAAATGGACCAGTCCATAAAGGCCTTATTGGTGGGGTGTTGCAGAGATGGTTGTCCTTCTGCAAGGTTCTCCCATCTACACAGAGGAGCACTGTCAGCGATCGTAGGGTTATTTTTGCTTTGTCATTATGGTGTATTGTGTGTAGATGAGGGAACATTTTGAATGCATTTTAGAAAACAGCTGTAACAATGTGGAAAATGGGAAGGAGTCTAAATAATTTCCAAATGCACTGTATATTGTATATTGACGCAAATGTAGAAATGTAAAAATAAAAATCACTCCTAAGAATCAAGAGGCCACAGGGCGTTTATTTGTTCAGAAATAATGCGAGGGACACAGAAACATCACAGCAGTCACTTTAGAAGAGCTTGGTTACGGTGACAACACTGTTTTGAGCTCAACATGTCCATCACGGTATACATTCATATGCATAAATAGGTTGTCATGTCACTTGAGAAAAGGTTTTTCATATCTGTCCTCTGATTACCCTAGCATAACGACTCTACAGTTGACTACTTTCAGTTTTACATTCAATCCATCAGGAATGTCATTCAGAAGCATAATGTTGGTTGTCTCATACAAGAAAAGAAGGTATGGGTTAGAAATCTCATGTCATTCTAGTAGATTTCTTATACTTCCCTTAAATGCTTACATACTGTTCTTTTCTACACCTCAGCACAGTGAAATGCATGCAGGAAAAGAGGACAATGGTTTTCCTCTACAGTGAAAATCAAACTCAGACAGGTTGAAGCAAAAAAAAATGTTTTAAGTGTTTTAAGGTTAACGCAAACTACGATCATACATGCCGTAGTAGCTTATTACCTGGACAATTCAAATAACATCCACAAAATAGTAATGCAGACAGACATCTACTTTACTTTCAAATGACTGCATGTGTCAGGGATGCCCTCTGTCACCACAACCTATTCATGTGTATTAGGACAGATTGTCAGGCCAGTTTCCCTCTAACTGGTTGATACACACAAAGAAATCGACTCTACATGTATTGTGCAGTGTACAGCTTGCAATGTATCAAGAACCCCTCTGTTAATGAGTGGTCCTAATGAGCTTTTTCCAGTCTAGAAAATGAACCTGTCTTGAGTTTGATTGACCCTTGATTGTCATCAAGATGCATTTTATATTCACAAGAGAACTGTATCGGAGTAGTCTGAACGCTTTCCAATGCTTGTGTTGTCCTTTGAAAATATATTTGATAGTGAAGTCCATTTTCTGAACAGACATCCAAAAGACAGCTGTTAATGTATGAAATATCTGAAGTGTCCTTGGAACTAAGAGCTTGAGTGAAGCGGTGTATTTTCAAAGAGACTTCTATTGCAGCCTTATCATTCCCCAGTACATACAATCTGCATGTCTCACATCATCATTCAATATCAGGGTTAAGATCACCCCATTCTTGGTGTATTAGATGCTTGTGTTTGTTGAGCAGTTGTCCGAGCAAGAGCATGACTTGACAGAGTGGGATTACCTGAGAGTACAATATTGACCTTTCAAACATTGGCTTTGTCAAATTATCCTATCGGCCATTATTACTCATTATTTAGCACAGTCTCATCTTCAAAGCTGAGACAAGTTATAGCCTGGGGGTCTCCTATACGGTCAATAAGTGTGTGGGGGGTCTGTTGGTGTTATCCCCTCACACACATGGGCGGTCTTCGGACGGAGTCAGTGGACTGCAAGGAGGGACCGTGCTGAGGGACCGGAAGGCAAAAATGGAGGGATCGTAGGCATACCTGGGTAGAGGGCGAGTGCCAGTCAAGTTCTGTGGACAGAAAAAGAGACAGTATGGTTAACCAAAGGAAGGAATAGTTAGTGTTTTGGCTAATCTGTTTTTTAATCCTCTATGATTCTGGGTAGATGGAAAGAGCAGGGCTTACCCTGCTTCCCTAGGCATTAGTTAGTGGTAATATACTGGTCAGCCACCCCTACTGTAGCTAGGTCAGAGTTAGAGGCTAATGTGATGCTAGCTGGTGCCCTCTTTAAAGAGCTAAGATTCACAGTAGGCAGAAGATAACTATTTATGGGATGGAGCCCTTTCATTCAACTAGTCTGGATGGGGTAGAAACTAAGGCAACCATTTACACCGAGTTGTCCCTATGCCACGGAGATACCCTGGAACGACTTTGGTAATCATTCCATTGCATCCAGAATAACTGCAGATAGGGTACATAAAGCAATAATTGAAACTCAATTTCTCACTAAAATCTGCTTCAACTGAGCTTAGAACAATTACTTTAGTGACTTTGAATAGTGACGCCAAGAACTGAAACATTCCTGTTAAGTATATCTGATATTTCTGCAAGTGAATGACAAATGTAACCAAAACCACAGACATGCAGGAAGAGAACTGAATGGAAAAGTATGATATTTCATTTCTACATTTTCAGTGAGACTTTATATTCATAACAGGGCTAGTGACATAACACTCTTCCACTGCATACTGTACAGAGCCCTGGGCAGGACTCTCACTCTTCTCTGTTGTGAAGGACTGCAGGGTATGTCTAAAATTAGCCCAAGTCGTTTTCCCCTCGACAGGAAATTGCTTTGTGTAATTTGGCAGTGAGGCAGCACTTTCTCCGGCCTACTCAGGGGGGTAGTGGAAGTTCTAGGGTGAAAGATTGACCTACAGTATCACAAGGCCCCACACACTGTAATCAGGAACTGGCCTCCGTGGATAGAGGGCAAACAGAGTAAAATGAGAGAGTCTGGGGTTTGTGCGATTCATTCTATCATTTCATCATCCTCCTGCCTCTCTTTTAATCCCTCTCTCAACCTGAACCCATTTCTCCACCCCACCAAACATCCCTTCAGTATCATATTTCTCTGCCTTCTCCATCACCTCAATATACTGTACATGCTGTTACTGTAATGTGCTGACTTCCACATCAAGTGTAAAGTGCATTAAAAGTTAAACAAAGCTCTGCTCTACAATTCCTTTGGGTAAGTTTTTCTGACCAGCAGCTCTAATAAGATGTAATTTGTCTCCTCTTCACTCCCGTATCCTGACCTGAGCCTGGATCAAAGCACACTAATACTGCCAGCTAGCACGATAACACTAACTTTAAATGGACACATTGAGGTGCTGCCAGTCTCACGCCTCTTAACAGGAGTCTTTCATCCAGCTCTGCATCCCTCTGTCTCGAACTTGCTCTTCCACTCACAATCCCCCCCTCTCTCTTCCACCTCCTCTTCGGGGGCTGAAACCAGACACTGCTCTTGGCGGCTACATCCCTGAGAAAGAGCTCTCTCCACCTCCTCCTACTCTCTCCCACCCCAGAGTTGAAGTTTCAGGAGTAGGGGAGAGTGGGGTAAATTGAGGTGAAGGGTTAGTTAAGCCAACCCTTGTTACTAGGAAAGCATAAACAAAATGGAGTCTGAAGGAAGAAACCACATGGAAAAAGTGGTAAACAAGTTGTCCAAAAAACAGACTTTCACAAAGTCAGAAGTCTAAACCAAAGTAGATCGTTGTAAGATTGTTTTGTTCATCAGTTGGTGTCTTGACAAGCTTCAAAATGAAATCCTAAACCTAGCATGAAAGTGCATTGTTGTAGTTGTGTCGGCTAATAGTCAAATTGTTTGCCTTGGGGTAAGTTGAGCCAATGGCCACCATACCCAATACAAATGATTACATAAATCAGTTTTTGTGATAATATGCATAGTATTTTTGCAATAGCTCATGCATTTGAACTCAAGATTTTTATGTTACAGACAATTGTTACATCATGCCCCGTATTTTATTTTATTTATCCGTTATTTTAGCAGGTAAGTAGACTGACAACACGTTCTCATTTGCAGCAACATCCTGGGGAATAGTTACAGGGGAGAGGAGGCGGATTAAATTAGGCAATTGTAAACTGGGGATTATTAGGTGACTGATGGTTTGAGGGCCAGATTGGGTATTTAGCCAGGACACCGGGGTTACTCTTACGATAAGTGCCACGGGATCTTTAATGACCTCAGAGAGTCAGGACACTCGTTTAACATCCCATCCAAAAGATGGCACCCTACACAGGGCAGTGTCCCCAATCACTGCCCTGGGGCAATGGGATATATATATTTTTTTAGACCAGAGGAAAGAGTGCCTCCTACTGGCCCTCCAACACCACTTCCAGCAGCATCTGGTCTCCTATCCAGGAACTGACCAGAACCAACCCTGCTTAGTATCAGAAGCAAGCCAGCAGTGGTATGCAGGGTGGTATGCTGCTGGCTTATTGAAACGTAAAACAATCATGGGTCTAGCTCCCCTTGAGGTTCTTGAGAGTCCATTTGAGCAGCAGCAAGGGATGAAAAAATGATACTGACGAGGTACATTGACAAAAAAGAAAATGAACATGTACAGTGCATCCGGAAAGTATTCTGACCCCTGGACTTTTTCCACATTTTGATATGTTGTAGTCTCATTCTAAAATGGACAAAAACAATCTACACACAATACCCCATAATGACAAAGCAAAAACAGGTTTTTAGACCCTTTATTCAGGACTGTTGAAGTACCTTTGGCAGCGAAAACAGTCTCGAGTCTTCTTGGGTATGACGCTTCAAGCTTGGCACACCTGTATTTGGGGAGTTTCTCCCATTCTTCTCTGCAGATCCTCTCAAGCTCTCTCAGGTTGGATGGGCAATGTTGCTGCACAGCTATTTTCAGGTTTCTCCAGAGAAAGTGAACCATCGCCCCAGTCTGAGGTCCTGAGCAGATTTTCATCAAGCATCTCTGGTTCATCTTTCCCTCGATCCTGACTAGTCTCCCAGTCCCTGCAGCTCAAAAACATCCCCACTGCATGATGCTGCCAACACCATGCTTCACCGTAGGGATGGTGCCAGGTTTCCTCCAGACGTGATGTTTGGCATTCAGGCCAAAGAGATCAATCTTGGTTTCATCAAACCAGACAATCTTGTTTCTCATGGTCTGAGAGTCTTTAGTTGCCTTTTGGCAAACTCCAAGCGGGCTGTCATGTGCTTTTTACTGAGGAGTGGCTTCCGTCTGGCCACTATCATAAAGGCTTGATTGGTGGGGTGCTGCAGAGATGGTAGTCCTTTTGGAAGGTTCTCCCATCTCCACAGAAGAACTCTGGCTCGGTCAGAGTGACCATCAGGTTCTTGGTCACCTCACCGGCCTTCCTCCCCCGATTGCTCAGTTTGGCCGGGCTGCCAGCTCTAGGAAGAGTCTTGGTGGTTCTAAACTTCTTTGGAGGCCACTATGTTCTTGGGGACCTTCAATGCGGCAGAATATTTTTGGTACTCTTCCTCAGATCTGTGAATGGACACAATCCTGTCACGGAGTTCTACAGACAATTCCTTCGACCTCATGTCTTGGTTTTTGCTCTGACTTGAACGGTCAACTGTGGGACCTTATATAGACAGGTGTGTGTGCCTTTCAAATCATGGCAATCAATTGAATTTACCACAGGTGGACTCCAATCAAGTTGCAGAAACATCAAGGACAATCAATCGAAACAGGATGCACCTGAGCTTAATTTCGAGTCTCATAGTAAGGGGTCTGAATACTTAAAAAAAAAATGTAATAGTAAATAAAAAATCTTAACCCATTTTCACTTAATGTGGTATTGTGTGTAGATTGCATGAAATAATTTTTTCCCCTCATTTTAGAATAAGGCTGTAAACGTAACAAAATGTGGAAAAAAGTCAAGGGGTCTGAATACTTTCCGAATGCACTGTACCTGTGCAAAAGAGAGGCTCTGATGACATGGAGTCTGAGCTTGCTAAACATATTAAGAATCACACGAACCAGTTTCATGGACTTAGGCAACATCTCTGCATTTGAGGCTGCTATGAATTGGCATATCCCTGTCCCAGACAACTGGTCAAGAAATGAAGGGTACGTCTCAACAGAGATCTATATCTGCATGAAGGAATACATTTAAGATATACAATATACCACACCCCCATTCCATGAAACAGAGGAGACTGGTGGCAGGAGCTATAGAACGGGCTCGTTGTAATGGTTCCTCCCACCAGCCTCCTCTGCCACGAACAAAACCTTTTACCTACCATCACCCAGTTATCTCAAGACTGCTCAAATTACCCTGTCCCTATACTGACCCCATACCTGGGGTAAGTTTTGCCAAGAGACCACTTTTTTGGGACAAGACATGTTTTGTTTACATTAATTCTTATTATTTCCAGGGATACACAGCATCCTGAAATCTAGTGTCTCTCCTGGTTCCATGCCAGGAAAGAGAGAGAGAATTAGGTTAATGGAGAAAAAAGGAGGGCGAAAGAGCAAGAGAGAAAGACAGAGGCAGGGAGAAAGGGAGAAGAGACGTGCAGGGGGAGTTAAAGGGGAGAGTAGCAAGGAGTGCGAGCACGGGGAGGAGGGAGGGTGAGAGAGAGTGGTGAAGAGGAAGAACATAAGTAACAAGAGGTGGAGAGAGAAAGAAAGCATCGTGCATCCCCAAAATCGCTCCAAAGATCTATACTGTACTAGAAAATGCTGTGTCTGGAAAATAACCATTACCAAGAGTCATCATTAACAACAAAAACAACAATGAGAGGAGGAGATCATGAACAACAACACAGAGCAGCCCGTCGGGCTAAAAATGGAAAGTGACTTCATCCCTGGTGATACACCACAGGGTAACCACAGACACTCCTCCATCTCTCCTCTTCTTCTACCACTTTGAAAGATGAGCTTCAATTATTTATTTCAGTCAGAGCTTAGACACAGCAAAAGTAGCGTTCAACCACATAGAAAGGGTTAGCCTATGAGTGCAAAATTGTAACCCGAGTGTGTCTGTGCTGACACTAATGGTGTGTCATAAACGTGTGTTTGCAATCCCCACAGAGAATCCAGTCACTTTCCCGCCACACTCTATGCATCCTTCTGGACTGTGCTGGTTTGTGCCAAAATGCCCATGTGCCATTGACTCAACTCGAGCTGCCTAGCCTGCCTCCCCCCACCACTTACACAACCCGTGGCCCACACACACTTACCCTGCTGGTGACACATGGCGCTCCAAAAACACCCTAGAGTGGTCTCAGCACTGAGATAATTTTTAGAGCTAGTGTATGTAGCTTGCATCTTCGCTGAGCCATTGCAATTTAATATCCTTTAACTAGTGTCACTTGCCTTAAAAAAACCCTTGGTTCAGAAATAAACAATGCCCAGTGATGACAGTATATAGTAATTTCGGACCTAAAGGGAAGTCAATTGTAAGTTTTAAGCTGTGATGAAAGGATAATTGCTTGCTGTTTAATATAGAGTTTCTGCTTTCTTGTTAGAGTAGACATAGTGGCTGTAGCAGAGGGTCATAGAAACCAGTGCCGGTTAACATTTAAAAAAGCTCACAGCGTGAAATAGCTCACAATCAATGATTATGATTGACTGTGATCTTTTTCACACTTATAACAAAATTACACCGACACTTGTCGGGTAACTTTAGCAACTGGGTGGAATGGCGAGATTTAGCCATTTGTGTGTTAACATTGCGATTGCTGCAAGCCTGTTAGCTTGTTGTGAACACTCCTGTGTAGATGGCTGCGCTAGTTTGGATGTCTCGTCTCACCCTCCCTCCCTACGTTAGCGAGCTAGCGTAATAAGTTGTCAGCTGGTTGATTTGGCTTGTTCTCAGGTGTGCAGTTGTATCTTGCTTGTTTAGCTAAATGAACAAATGTAAAGCTCTTTTTCAGACAAAGTATAAACAACTTTCACCTAGCTTGCTAGTAATGCTTATTTCATTAATTAAATGTTAGCTATGCTAATATAATGATCCTAGCTAGTCATAGTTGTCAGTGGGAGATTTCCTAAAATGAAGACACTTTTTAGGCTTATAGCCAGCTAATACACCTCCAGAAACCCTACACAAGGCAGGATTGCTGGTCAGCTAAATATCATCGTTGCATCTACCAACTAGCAGCTAGGTACTGTGTCAATGTAAAGCCATTCCTAAAATGCTCCCTCCACCAGTCCTAAATCACTCTCTCCCCCTTGGTCCTATCCCCTCGATGTTTGCAGATCTGTAGGGTCTTGGCAGGTAGGCTATAAGCACTGCAATTATGGATCTCACACCTTACAGAGCTACAGAAACAAATGGTTAGGGCCAAGGGGAGGGGTAGGAAGCGATTTGGGACCGGACATAAGTGTTGAGACTCTACCAATCACACTAAGTTACACTGAGTTACCCTTATTGTGTCTCTCTGTCCTCCCTCCAGATAATAAGACAACCAACTTTGTATGTCTAGCAGATTGGATGTTAGCCTACCACGTCAAGCTCAACATTGACAAGAGAAGCTGCTCTTCCTGCCTGGAAAGGCTGCCTGCTCCAAGGCTCTGTCACAGATAACAACAACCCCTAGCCAACTGTGTAAAACTCCCTTCGCTGGCTCCCATCGGCAGTGTGCATGAAATTCAAATCCCTGTTCCTTGCTTTTAGGGCAGCAAGGGGAATCGCTCTGCCCCAATCTTTGTCAGCACTGCCAAACCTATTGTTCTTCATATTGCCATTATACATGTAGCATGTCTCATGAAAAAGTTGCATGTCTTAAACTCTACCCATTTTTTTTGTTTATCCTGTAGCTGACATAAGTTGGAGGTGCGACAGGCAGAGATACCCAGAAGGTAAACACCCATCTGTAGAACCTGTCAAGAATATTTAGATCAGTGTTTCTTAACCCTGTTCCTGGGGACCCAAAGGGGTGCACATTTGTTTTTAATTTAGCGCTGCACACCTGTTTGAAATCATCAAAGCTTGATAATGGGAAAAGGGGAAAACTAGTCAGTTGTACAACTGAATGAGTCTTCTGCAATTAACCCAACCCCTCTGAATCCAAGAGGTGCGGGGGGCCGCCATAATCGTCATTCACGTCTTCCGGGGAACAGTGGGTTAACTGCCTTTCTCAGGGGCAGAACGACAGATTTCTTTTACCTTGTTAGCTCTGGGATTCGATCCAGCAACCTTTCGGTTACTGGCCCAACGTTCTAACCATAATAAGTTGATAATTTGTGTCAGCTGTGTAGTGCCAGGCCAAAAACTAAAATGGGGTTGTTGACACGGCAGCACCACTGTAGATAGCAAAATAGTGTAGAAGCCAGGGACGCTGGCAAAGGTGTGGCGAGCTGACATTTGCCCCGCTCTTTTCAATCAGGTGTGGCAGACAAGTTTCAGTACTTTCAATACAGCTGACATGATTTCATACCTCATGATAATAGCCAATTTAATTAGTCGTATCTTAGATAAAGTGGAAGCCCACTAAATTGTAGGGTAAATACATAGCTGAAATGGACTTATCCCTAAAAAGGGAATATTTTCCATAATTTCCAATGTTGCCCTGATCCCATCCCTACAATTTACTTTCATTAGTTGTGTTTAAACGTAATTGTGTTAGAATACCACTCACTGTTTGCATCGTTGTTTGTCCTAGCGTGCACAAGCTCTGGCAGCGTTAGGTCTTGTCCTCTTCTCAGACCACCCCACAGTCCATTCGGAGGAGCAGCCTGATCCTGTGCCCAACCGCTCTGCCTCTCCTGGGCGTTAAGTGTCCTTGCTGCATCCCTGGTCATTCACTTCATTCATCCTCACTGTGTCATTACTTTCATCATACTTTTGCCTCCTTTACGATCGCATTTTCAGTTTTTTGTTCACCACATGGTCTCACCACATTCTACCTCTTGCTTGTATTAGTAATATCTAGGTTTAAAAACTTATTATGTTAGTTTTTCCTGATATTCTTCACAAGCAATACTAAGTTGGAGTTTTACACATTTCTTGGAAGTCATGGCTTCAAGCCTGACTAATATGTCTTAGTATGAGCAGAGGGATTTAATAATTTGTTTGAAGACATAAGGAAAGCAGATGTAAATTTAAAAAAAACTTTTGAATTGTATTATTCATGTCTTTTGGCTTTGTTGTTATTGTTTTGTGTTAAATTGGGGAATGTATTCTCTTCCTCCCCCACCACCCTTTAAATAAAAAACGGTCACATATTTCAGTGTTGTTGTTTGCTGTCATTAACCTAACATTAAGCTGGTCCAGTGGGTAAGTGTAACAGTAAAAGCATGACACATTGTATTGGGGTGGGCTGTTGTTATAGCTAGACAGTTTTTTTTGCCTAGGCAGCAAGAATACACTTCATCTTTGACTTATCTAGTGTCATCAATAACAGCTATTAGACAGCAGATCATTATGAGACATGGGAAATGTTCATGTACATTTTTGCTTTTGGTCTGATACCTGCCAGGATGAATAGTTTTCTTCCAGATAGCCTGTAATGTGTTCCTTATAACCTGAAATAAAATCAACCTACTAATTAAGCATATGGCCATGGACTAACAAAGGACACCAAGGAAGGTCTTGTTTTCTCCATGGCATTATCGAGACAAACCTGGAAAAAACAACAAAGTTGAGTCTTCAGTTCCACATTACGCCAGTAAAGGTCATTTGTAACATAAAATGAGAGGACTTTAACAGATGATTTTGGTGAAATTGTACTACCATGGCAATCATCGTAGTGTTGATCCATAGCAAGCTATATACCTCAATGGTTGATAGATGATTACTTGGCTTTACCACAAATGTTTTTATTTGTATTTACTTTCCATTCAAGGATTGCTCCAGCAGAGGCAACCATGGTAGACTATTGTTAAGTCTGAAAGACGGTGGGTTGCGGTCACATACTCTTGACTGCATAAGGAACGTCAGGGCTAGTTGTGGTCATGCAAACAGCGAGCTGGTATATAATATTATGGACAGAATGGCAACTGGCTAGATCAATACATTTGGTTATCAAAATAACATATTTGAACAATGTCAAATCAAAGTGACTGTAGTGGAGATGTGGGTGAGAGGAGAGCGATCCGCACAAGTGCAGTGGCACTGCTACGAGCTCAGCCATCTACACAGTTTTCACAACTAGGTAACAGGTTTGTGGCTAAATCGCTATGCTAACGCATAAACTCGCACCATTCTGACCAGTTGCTAAAGTTACCCGACGCTAGCTAGCTAGCCAGCCCCGACAGAATAGCAAAATAATCAATAATATATTTAAAAAGTGATAATTTCTTATTTATTCAAGTTAAGTGTCAATTTCAATCAGGCACTGATGTTATCCACCTAAGCAACAAGATGAAGCAGAAGCAATTGACCAGTGAGAATTCTCAAGCCATGAGCTTTTTCACACTTTCATGTCACAATCACAGGCAATCATAAGTGTAAAAATGTTCACAATAATAAGCCTTCACATGGAGTATTTTTTACATGACACTGGTGTCAGATTCTATCCCAGCATGCATTTGGAGGGGCATCAACAGTGTAGCGAGACAGACTTGTTCACGGGGCTGTATGATCCCTCAGTCTTATCGCGACTTTAATGGACACGGCCAGCTTGACTGGGTATTATCGCTTGGTTTGAAAGGATAAGGACTCCGTGTGTTTGTGTTTGAATTTTTTATATCCTATATTTAACAAAAAATAAGAACAAATTCTTATTTACAACGACCAATTGTGCACTAGCCCTTATGGGACTCCCAATCATGGCCGATTGTTATACAGCCTGGAATTGAACCAGAGTCTGTAGTGACGCCTCTAGCACGGCGATGCACTGCCTTAGACCACTGTGCCACTCGGGAGCCCAAATTTTCCTATCCTTGTGGGGACCAGAAGATTCATCTAAACTCACCTGAATCTTTATGGCCCGTGTTTTCCCACCACAGTTCTTTTTAAGGAGCATTTTCTGAGGGGAAGAAATGAGAAACAATTATCAGCAAACATCCCTCTTTAAACCAACTTTATCCCTCAGCATTCTGTCCCATGTCTTACTGAAACATTTCAAAACACACCTGAATAATAATTACAATAAATAATTAATTGATTTGTATACCCCATTTCATACAAAGAATGCAGCTTAAACTGCATACTTCGAGGGCAGTTTACAGTGCCTTGCAAAAGTATTCACCCCCACAGCCGTTTTTCCAAGTAGGAAAAATGCCAAGGGGGTGAATACTTTCGCAAGCCACTGTATTCTGTCGAGAGCAGCCAATGGGTTTCATTGACAATTAGAGGTAAATCCATTTGATGATGTCACAGCAACTGACCACTGTGAGTCAATTAAGAATTATTAAATCAAGAAAGTGACGGAAGTGCAGCTGCTGCTAAACCAAACAAGGCAGCTTATAAAAGCTTATAATATCCTGTCAAAGACTACTTCCCAGTCCAAGTTAGAATGTAAACGCAAGTCTCCTGCTGTTGTGGAGGGAGGGAGATTTGGTACAGTGGCTTGCATTTTTCCTATTTTGTTGCCTTTCAACTGGAATTACATTTTTTTTTTTTTTTTTGGGGGGGGGGGGGGGGGTTGTATCATTTCATTTAAACATGCCTACCACTGCAACATATTTTTTTTTTATTGTGAGACAAACAATAAATAAGACAAAAAAACAGAACTTGAGCGTGCATAACTATTCAACACCCCCAAAGTCAATACTTTGTAGAGCCACCTTTTGCAGCAATTACAGCTGCAAGTCTCTTGGGGTATGTCTCTATAAGCTTGGCACATCTAGCCACTCTGATTTTTGCCCATTCTTCAAGGCAAAACTGCTCCAGCTCCTTCAAATCGGATGGGTCCCGCTGGTGTACAGCAATCTTTGTCATACCGCAGGTTCTCAATTGGATTGAGGTCTGGGCTCTGACTAGGCCATTCCAAGACATTTAAATGTTTTCCCTTACACCACTCGAGTGTTGCTTTAGTAGTATGCTTAGGGTCATTGTCCTGCTGGAAGATAATCCTCCGTCCCAGTCTCAAATCTCTGGAAGACAAACTCAAGAACTTCCCTGTATTTAGCACCATCCATCATTTCTTAAATTCTGACCAGTTTCCCAGTCGCTGCTGATGAAAAACATCCCACAGCATGATGCCGCCACCACCATGCTTCACTGTGGAGATGGTATTTTCGGGGTGATGAGGTGTTGGGTTTGTGCCAGACATTTTCCTTGATGGCCAAAAAGCAAACATTTGTCTCATCTGACCAGAGTACCTTCTTCCATATGTTTGGGGAGTCTCTCACATGCCTTTTGGAGCACACCAAATGTGTTTGCTTATTTTTTTTAAGCAATGGCTTTTGTATGGCCACTCTTCTGTAAAGCCCAGCTCTGTGGAGTGTTCGGCTTAAAGTGGTCCTATGGACAGATACTCCAACCTCCGCTGTGGAGCTTTGCAGCTCCTTCAGGATTATCTTTGATCTCTTTGTTGCCTCTCTGATTAATACCCTCCTTGCCTGGTCCGTGAGTTTTGGTGGGCGGCCCTCTCTTGGCAGGTTTGTTGTGGTGCCATAATCTTTCAATTTTTAAATAATGGATTTAATGGTGCTCCGTGGGATGTTCAACATTTTGGATATTTATTTATAACCCAACCCTGATCTGTACTTCTCCACAACTTTGTCCCTGACCTGTTTGGAGAGCTCCTTGGTCTTCATGGTGCTGCTTGCTTGGTGGTGCCTTTTGCTTAGTGGTGTTACAGACTCTGGGGCCTTTTGAAACAGGTGTATATATACACTGAGATCATGTGACACTTCAATAAAGTCCACCTGTGTGCAATGTAACTAATTATGTGACTTCTGAAGGTAATTGGTTGCACCAGATCTTATTTAGGGGCTTCATAGCCAAGTGGGTGAATACATGTGCACACGTTATTTTTTTCATTTCACTTCATCAATTTGGACTATTTTGTGTATGTCCATTACATGAAATCCAAATAAAAATCTATTTAAATTACAGGTTGTAATGCAAAAAATAGGAAAAACGCCAAGGGGGATGAATACTTTTGCAAGGTACTGTATGGACCTCACATGCCCAACAACGTTTGTACAGTGTGTTTAGTAGTTGAAAGTTTGGTGATTAATAGCTCTTAAATGTGCTCTGTATCATCCCTGAAACCGTATATGCATCTCTGTCATTTGAGGACCATAAAGGAAATTCTGATATTTTTCTCGAGGCGCACAGTTATGAACTTAATGCATATCTGACAGACCAATAATTTGTGACCAGACAGGTAAAAAAGACATCTGCCACAAACAGTTTGCTTTGACAATCGTTCCCTACAGACAATGGGTCGTGCCACATCTGAGCAATTGGGTTCGGATTACCGTGAGCACGGTGGATTAGTAGTAGAGATAAACAGCCGTGTGACCCTTTTGACCCGTTTAAGAATATTACAAAGATTTTTTTTAATTTAACCTTTAACTATGCAAGTCAGTTAAGTTATGGCAAGCCGATCCCCGAGGGGAACTCCACCCCCCCATTCAGCTGAAAAGGTGGCGCAGGGAATTCAAAAATATTCTTTAGAAATATTTAACTTTCACACATTAACAAGTCCAATACAGCAAATGAAAGATAAACATCTTGTTCATCTACCCATCATGTCCGATTTTTAAAAGTGTTTTACAGCGAAAACACATCATATATTTTTTTAGACCACCACCAAAGGAAAAACACAGCCATTTTTCCCAGCCAAAGATAGAGTCACAAAAGCAGGATTAGAGATAAAATGAATCACTAACCTTTTGAAAATCTTCATCAGATGACACACATATGACATGTTATACAATACATTTATGTTTTGTTCGATAATATGCATATTTATATCCACAAATCTCGGTTTACATTGACGCCATGATCAGAAATGCCTCCAAAATATCCGGAGGAATTATAGAAAGCTACGCCAGATAACAGAAATACTCATCATAAACTTTGACTAAAGATACATGTTCTACATATAATTAAAGATACACTGGTTCTTAATGCAACCGCTGTGTCAGATTTTTTAAAAACGTTACGAAAATTTCTCTGCCATGTTGGAGTCAACAGAAATACGAAATTACATCATAAATATTCCCTTACCTTTGATGATCTTTCATCAGAATGCAGTGCAAGGAGTCCTAGTTTCACAATAAATCGTTGTTTTGTTCCATAATGTCCAATTAGCTGCATTTGCTAGCACTTTCAGCTCAAGTGCCCAAAAGCTGACGCTGGTCCAGGACAACTCGCACGAAAACTTCAAAAATATATATTCCAGGTCGAATAAACTGGTCAAACTAAGTAGAGAATCAATCTTCAGGATGTTATTTTCATATATATCCAATAACGTTCCAACCGGATCATACGTTTTCATCTGCAGCCAAATGGAACGACGGTGGCACCCACAGAGAAATGCGCCACAGGGAAATTGCATTCTGCCAAGACCTTGACTATTTCCCCTCCCATTCGGTCAAAGTTCACACCAGAAGCTACATTCCACGTTCTACTGAATGAGGACATCTAGTGGAAGGCGTAGGAAGTGCTACCAGATCCATCTCTTGTTGGGAAAGGAAGGGGCGATGACGTCAAATTTGACCCACATTCAGAATTTCACTTCTTGTTTGGAAGATTGCCTGCCCTATGAGTTCTGTTATACTCACAGACATAATTCAAACAGTTTTAGAAACTTCAGAGTGTTTTCTATCCAATAGTAATAATAATATGCATATATTAGCAATCTAGGACAGAGTAGGATGCAGTTCACTATGGGCACGCAATTCATCCAAAGTGAAAATACTGCCCCCTATCCCCAAACAAGTTTTAAAAACAAATTCTTATTTACAATGACGGCCTAGGAACAGTGGGTTAACTGCCTTGTTCAGGGGCAGAACGACATATTTTTACGTTGTCAGGAAAATGACTGTACATTATGTCACACTTATGTTGTATGCTGATTTTATTCACTTGCTTCTCCTTTTATTTTAGCAGCCTATTGCAAAGGTGCTACTACTATTAGTCGTTGTTGAGGTGTTTGGATTCATGGTATGTCCTAGCACCGTGCGCTGGCAATACTATTACTTTCCTTTAAAGAGTTGTGCTAACAGTGTTTAACTCCATCTGTCGGCAAAGTGACTACAATATCCTTGATTTGGTACAGAATTGTAGCATAGTGGGAGTGGGGGGCTCTAGTGGGAGTGGGGGGCTCGAGGTGGCAAATTTCGGGAAACATACAGTGCCTTGCGAAAGTATTCGGCCCCCTTGAACTTTGCGACCTTTTGCCACATTTCAGGCTTCAAACATAAAGATATAAAACTTTATTTTTTTGTGAAGAATCAACAACAAGTGGGACACAATCATGAAGTGGAACGACATTTATTGGATATTTCAAACTTTTTTAACAAATCAAAAACTGAAAAATTGGGTGTGCAAAATTATTCAGCCCCCTTAAGTTAATACTTTGTAGCGCCACCTTTTGCTGCGATTACAGCTGTAAGTCGCTTGGGGTATGTCTCTATCAGTTTTGCACATCGAGAGACTGACATTTTTTCCTATTCCTCCTTGCAAAACAGCTCGAGCTCAGTGAGGTTGGATGGAGAGCATTTGTGAACAGCAGTTTTCAGTTCTTTCCACAGATTCTCGATTGGATTCAGGTCTGGACTTTGACTTGGCCATTCTAACACCTGGATATGTTTATTTTTGAACCATTCCATTGTAGATTTTGCTTTATGTTTTGGATCATTGTCTTGTTGGAAGACAAATCTCCGTCCCAGTCTCAGGTCTTTTGCAGACTCCATCAGGTTTTCTTCCAGAATGGTCCTGTATTTGGCTCCATCCATCTTCCCATCAATTTTAACCATCTTCCCTGTCCCTGCTGAAGAAAAGCAGGCCCAAACCATGAAGCTGCCACCACCATGTTTGACAGTGGGGATGGTGTGTTCAGCTGTGTTGCTTTTACGCCAAACATAAGGTTTTGCATTGTTGCCAAAAAGTTCAATTTTGGTTTCATCTGACCAGAGCACCTTCTTGCACATGTTTGGTGTGTCTCCCAGGTGGCTTGTGGCAAACTTTAAACAACACTTTTTATGGATATCTTTAAGAAATGGCTTTCTTCTTGCCACTCTTCCATAAAGGCCAGATTTGTGCAATATACGACTGATTGTTGTCCTATGGACAGAGTCTCCCACCTCAGCTGTAGATCTCTGCAGTTCATCCAGAGTGATCATGGGCCTCTTGGCTGCATCTCTGATCAGTCTTCTCCTTGTATGAGCTGAAAGTTTAGAGGGACGGCCAGGTCTTGGTAGATTTGCAGTGGTCTGATACTCCTTCCATTTCAATATTATCGCTTGCACAGTGCTCCTTGGGATGTTTAAAACTTGGGAAATCTTTTTGTATCCAAATCCGGCTTTAAACTTCTTCACAACAGTATCTCGCACCTGCCTGGTGTGTTCCTTGTTCTTCATGATGCTCTCTGCGCTTTTAACGGACCTCTGAGACTATCACAGTGCAGGTGCATTTATACGGAGACTTGATTGCACACAGGTGGATTGTATTTATCATCATTAGTCATTTAGGTCAACATTGGATCATTCAGAGATCCTCACTGAACTTCTGGAGAGAGTTAGCTGCACTGAAAGTAAAGGGGCTGAATAATTTTGCACGCCCAATTTTTCAGTTTTTGATTTGTTAAAAAAGTTTGAAATATCCAATAAATGTCGTTCCACTTCATGATTGTGTCCCACTTGTTGTTGATTCTTCACAAAAAAATACAGTTTTATATCTTTATGTTTGAAGCCTGAAATGTGGCAAAAGGTCGCAAAGTTCAAGGGGGCCGAATACTTTCGCAAGGCACTGTAGTTGCAAAATGTACTCTAGGTTCTTTTAATGGAGAGAAAGTGCTGTCCACTAAAATAGTTTGTGAGGAAGAAAAGAGAAAGGTTGAGATGCAGGAAAATACTTTTTAGACAGTTCAGACATGAAAGAAGCAAAACAGAGGTAGATAACATTTGATATGAAGGATGGAGAAGTCTAGACATTTATTTAGATTGATAATTTGGAGACACCAAGAACGCATCCCAAATGGCACCCCATTCCCTATACAGTACTTACTTCTGACCAGGGTCCATAGGGACACACATTTGGAGTTGCCCAGAAAAGGGTTAATGGGAGAGTATTGTCTGGCAGCTACCTCTGAAGACCCCCCTAATTGTTTTCCCTCCAGCATCTCCCATTCCCCTTGACTGAGCTCACATACACACATAAAGATGTAGAAACACACACAGACACACACTCAGATGCCGATCAGACAGAAACACATAACCTCATCCTTTCCTTTTATTTCCCCTAGCCCCTGTCACTACCCACTGTCTCTCATCTGTTCCCTTGTTCCAAAAACACCCATGGACATATGGACCCCTCAAATCCTCCCCTACACACAGACGCATACACACACTTCCAATATCATAGTCTGTGCCAATGTGGCTATTGGATTTTAACGATCACTGGACCAGCTTCTCTGTGACTCATTAGTCATTGTCGTTTTCTGTTGTTTATTTAATCCTCTCCTTCTGCCTTGCTGGCTTTTGTGAGAAACGAGGGCAGACATCTGCCGTCCGTGCCTCCCTCATCTCTCCGGACCACCGAGGTGGCAAGCGCCGGGCAATGGATTGTGTGGGTGTGTGTGTGCAGGAGAGCAACGCTATTGTGTCCCTTTACCTAATCCCAAACTCAATGTAATGAAGCATAGTCTACAGTCTGGCTAGTGGTACAAGGCTACCCTAAAGTAAAGCCTAGTTATTCAGTGTCCTTAATACAGTTTGAGTGAAATAACATACTCACACAACTTTCTTGGTCAATTGTCCTTCGTGAAAACCCATTAGTTAAATTTAGGTAATGCTTTACTTGAACCCATAACAGATATGGATGAGAAAAATATAAAACAATACACTTTAGTCATCTTGGAAGATCTGTGGTGTGGTCCACAGACTACATACCCAAACAAGAGTTGAAACATGGCATCATTGGAGAACATAGATAAAGAATGCCCTTTCGATGAACCTTAAATGGTTAGTCCATCCAAATATGATAATTTTCTGTTTGTTTTATAAGATTGGATGTAGTCTACAGGGATCAGATGGCAATCCACAATAGGTTTTATACCTAACTTTTTGGGAGTAAAAAGAGAGCTGTAGTTAGCATGGCTAATTGCTCGAGGCCTCAATTCGCATTGAAAACTAGCATACCAAAATAATAAATATATACAAATTCCAAAGGGAAATGGGTTGCTCCACGAGTGCCTTTTATGTCCCTCAAACATTGTGTGTAAGTTTTGATAAAGCACTTAATTTAACAGTTGGATAACCTACACTCTGACTCCAACGAAAGTAAACCATGTTAAATATTCAAATAGCAGTGTGTTTACATGTCAATAACTGTATTTCTTTCTCAAATCCCCCTTTTTGGAATATCCCACGACATGTTCGTCCAACTTCCGGTGAAGATTTAACCCCAAGATTTGCACCATTTTAAAGCTCTAGTTATTTTGTTGCTTTGGGAAAGATATTCTCAATTGTACTTACTTAATGTGATTAATTTACATTTAGTCCCTCAGGTAAGGTCAACCCTGTAATATGAACTGAACTTCCATTTCAACATGGTAAAATTATTTATTTTTATTTAAAAGAAACATTGAACAAGCAGGTGAGCTGGTTCGACTTTTTATATACAGTTGAAGTTGGAAGTTTACATACACAAACATTTAAACTCAGTTTCACAATTCCTGACATTTAATTATAGTAAAAAGTCCCTGTTTCAGGTCAGTTAGGATCACCACATTATTTAAAAAATGTGAAATGTCAGAATAGTAGAAGAGAGACTTATTTTTTCTGCTTTTATTTCTTTCATCACATTCCAAGTGGGTCAGAAGTTTACATACTAATTGAGTGTATTTGATAACACTGCCTTAAAATAGTTTAACTTGGGTCAAACGTATCAGGAAGCCTTCCACAAGCTTCCCACAATAAGTTGGGTGAATTTTGGCCCATTCCTCCTGACAGAACTGGTGTAATTGAGTCAGGTTTGAAGGCCTCCTTGCTCGCACACACTTTTTCAGTTCTGCCCACAAATTTTCTATAGGATTGAGGTCAGGGCTTTGTGATGGCCACTCCAATACCTTGACTTTGTTGTCCTTAAGCCATTTTGCCATAAATTTGGAAGTATGCTTGGGGTCATTATCTATTTGGAAGACCCATTTGCGACCAAGCGTTAACTTCCTGACTGATGTCTTGAGATGTTGCTTCAATATATCCACATAATTTTCCTTCATGTTGCCATCTATTTTGTGAAGTGCATCAGTCCCTCCTGCAGCAAAGCACCCCCACAACATGATGCTGCCACCCCTGTGCTTCACGGTTGGGATGGTGTTCTTCGGCTTGCAAACCTCCTCCTTATTCCTCCAAACATAACGACGGTCATTACGGCCAAACAGTTCTATTTTTGTTTCATCAGACCAGAGGACATTTCTACCAAAAGTACAATCTTTGTCCCCATGTGCAGTTTCTGACCGTAGTCTGGCTTTTTTTAAGGCGGTTTTGGAGCAGTGGCTTCTTCCTTTCAGGTTATGTCGATATAGAACTCGTATTACTGTAGGTATGTATACTTTTGTACCTGTTTCCTACAGCATCTTCACAAGATCCTTTGCTGTTGTTCTGGGATTGATTTGCACTTTTTGCACCAAAGAACGTTAATTTCTAGGAGACAGAACGCGTCTCCTTCCTGAGCGGTATGACTGCTGCGTGGTCCCATGGTGTTTATAGTTGCGTACTATTGTTTGTACAGATGAACGTGGTACCTTCAGGCGTTTGGAAATTGTTCCCAAGGATGAATCAGACTTGTGGAGGTCTATAATTTGTTTTCTGAGGTCTTGACTGATTTCTTTCGATTTTCCCATAATGTCAAGGAAAGAGGCATTGAGTTTGAAGGTAGGCCTTGAAAAACATCCACAGGTACACCTTCAATTGACTCAAATGATGTAAATTAGCCTAACAGAAGCTTCTAAAGCCATGACATAATTTTCTGGAATATTCAAAGCTGTGTAAAAAGGCACAGTCAACTTAGTGTATGTAAACTTCTGACCCACTGGAATTGTGATACAGTGAAATAATCGGTCTGTAGACAATTGTTGGAAAAATGACTTGTGACATGCTCAAAGTAGATGTCCTAACCAACTTGCGTTTGGAAATTGTTCCCAAGGATGAATCAGACTTGTGGAGGTCTATAATTTGTTTTCTGAGGTCTTGACTGATTTCTTTCGATTTTCCCATAATGTCAAGGAAAGAGGCATTGAGTTTGAAGGTAGGCCTTGAAAAACATCCACAGGTACACCTTCAATTGACTCAAATGATGTAAATTAGCCTAACAGAAGCTTCTAAAGCCATGACATAATTTTCTGGAATATTCAAAGCTGTGTAAAAAGGCACAGTCAACTTAGTGTATGTAAACTTCTGACCCACTGGAATTGTGATACAGTGAAATAATCGGTCTGTAGACAATTGTTGGAAAAATGACTTGTGACATGCTCAAAGTAGATGTCCTAACCAACTTGCCAAAACTATAGTTTGTTAACAAGAAATTTGTGGTGGTTGGAAAAACTAGTTTTAATGACTCCAACCTAAGTGTATGTAAACTTCCGACTTCAACTGTGTGTGTGTACACACCATCCGCCACTTCATCAGGAGCATGCCCAGGCGTTGTAGGGAGGTCATATACAGGCACGTGGAGGCCACACACACTACTGAGCCTCATTTTGACTTGTTTTAAGGACATTACATCAAAGTTGGATCAGCCTGTAGTATGGTTTTCCACTTAAATTTTGAGTGTGACTCCAAATCCAGACCTCCATGGGTTGATAAATTTGATTTCCATTGATAATTTTTGTGTGATTTTGTTGTCAGCACATTCAACTATGTAAAGAAAAAAAGTATTTAATAAGAATATTTAATTCATTCAGATGTGTTATTTTAGTGTTCCCTTTATGTTTTTGAGTAGTATAAAGGGGTAAAAAGTGATATATGTATGTATATGTGTGTGTGTGTATGTATATGTGTGTGTATATATATATACAGTGCCTTGCGAAAGTATTCGGCCCCCTTGAACTTTGCGAACTTTTGACACATTTCAGGCTTCAAACAAAGATATAAAACTGTATTTTTTTGTGAAGAATCAACAACAAGTGGGACACAATCATGAAGTGGAACGACATTTAATTGGATATTTCAAACTTTTTTAACAAATCAAAAACTTAAAAATTGGGCGTGAAAAATTATTCAGCCCCCTTAAGTTAATACTTTGTAGCGCCACCTTTTGCTGCGATTACAGCTGTAAAAGTCGCTTGGGGTATGTCTCTATCAGTTTTGCACATCGAGAGACTGACATTTTTTCCCATTCCTCCTTGCAAAACAGCTCGAGCTCAGTGAGGTTGGATGGAGAGCATTTGTGAACAGCAGTTTTCAGTTCTTTCCACAGATTCTCGATTGGATTCAGGGCTGGACTTTGACTTGGCCATTCTAACACCTGGATATGTTTATTTTTGAACCATTCCATCGTAGATTTTGCTTTATGTTTTGGATCATTGTCTTGTTGGAAGACAAATCTCCGTCCCAGTCTCAGGTCTTTTGCAGACTCCATCAGGTTTTCTTCCAGAATGGTCCTGTATTTGGCTCCATCCATCTTCCCATCAATTTTAACCAATTTTAACCAGTCGCGGGGGCAGCTGCGATACACTGCAATGCAGACCGCTGCGCCACCCCGGAGGCCCTGGTTATACTCTTTTTAGTAATTGTCTGGTGTTTTGTGGTGGAAAACTGAACATAACACATTAACCCTGTTACCCATAAATATATAGGCCACCAATGTTCTTAAACAGTTCAAACATTGTTGTGAAGACTGCATTTAATCTCCCTTCCCTGTTTTCCATACAACATGCCAATTTAAGATGATATCAACCCTTTCACTTTTATATAAAAACAATTCTTAATTTAAATTACACTAGCCAAAAGGCACTATGCATAGCATGACCATGAGAATGAACAACGCAATACAAACGGTTGCTATTTAAGAATTGTGGACACTGCATAGAAACACTAACCTGTTGCATTTTCTCCAGGTCCAGACTCGGCCTCCCAACCTCTCCCCCGTAGCTGTGCCTGTGCTTCGTATAGGGAACCGCTGACTGGTCAAAGTGGGTCAAGATAATGGGCCTGGCAGCAGGCTGCACCACCTGGAACTGGAGCCGAATGGGGGGCGGGGGCTTGAGGCTGCGAGGCAGGCTGGAGCTAAAGAGCACTGGGCTGGGGGAGGCCTCCAGGCAAGTCCCAGGCTCCAAGGCTGCCACCACCGGACCACAGCCGAACAGGTCCCGCACCTCCTCGTCGCTGGAGGCACTGCTGTGGTGCTCGACATGGTGATGGTGCAGCATCCACTTCTTGCCATCTCCAACGCTGCGGCTGATTCGCTCCAGCTCTTCTTCGGAAGAGTGGTGGTCCAGAGTTGGGTCTAGAAGGAGGCGTAGGCGACAGAGGCATGCCGGGGAGAGGGGACCCTGGTTGTGCTGTTGGCTGGTGGCCAGAGGGGTGAGGCCGCCGTTCCGCCGCCTCTCTGAGGGGGGCAACCAAGAGTATAGGTCAAAGTTGAAGAGGCAGAAATAGCAACAAGCTTATTGTCTTCTTCTATACTGTGTTACCTAGAAGTAGCTTAATCTGTTAAATGACCATCTTGTACACATCCATGTAACAATGAAGACCATAGACGACTTGGGTTGGTTTGAGCGACACATACCTCTGTCAATCTGTGCAAGCTCCTGGTTCTCCCCCTCGGAATCGTCGCTCTCTGCTCCCTCCCCACTGCAATGGTAGGAAATCTAGAAGGAAAGGGTTAAAGGTTAACTATGACATCAGGCAACATATGGCTCTCAACCAGTTAAATGAGTTAGCATCAGTACAAGCCACTCTTTGGGGCTTTAAGCAACATGGTGGCCCACTAACCCAAAAGCTCAATCAACATGATTTATCCAAAGAAATTGTGCAATGTAAAAAAGGTTACAATTAGCACAACTCTGTTTCACATGTAGCGTGCATATCATGCGAACACCTAAACTTGGTCAAATGGCCTATTCTTCCTGAAAAATGCCTTCCAAAATCCAACTTGAGTGTAAGATGGATGAAGTTACAAAAAGCTTAAATCTAGGCCAAGTCTGCTCTCTAGAAGACAGCCTCTTCAGTTCAATGTAAACCCTTGGCAGCTCTTGATGCTGCCATTTCCATGTCCCAGACTGTCCCTTTAAAAAAATGAGATTTCAGTCTTGTGGTTCGATGTGGCAGTTAGGGGATGTTAGTCCCCTCATGGGGGACAAAACCAGTATCTCTTCCTCAAACTGTCAGATTGAATCTAAGATAAATCAAGAAATCTGTAATTAATTGTAATTAACGTTTTTGCAGAGGTTTTAGTATAGAGCAATTTTACATCTAGCTAAGGTGTTTGTATTTTTTTTACTTGAGAAATACTGCACCAATTTGTCATCTTATGTTAACAAAGTCAGATCTGATGGGCAGGTCTGTCTCACTGTCTGTGTTCTGCGGTAAGATTGGATAGAGCGCAATCCCAGCAGCTGTGTAACCCGTGTTAGTGGGCAAATGAGCAGTCAAAATCAAAACAACCCTCAAGTAAGTCATGAACTCACAAAACTCAGTTTTGGATGAGACTGACTTTATGAACAAAATTATCCTATTTACATTTGACACTTTATATAAATGTTTTGACTAATATCGATGCCACATATTTTTTATCAGATAGGTATTTTATTGCCTTCAGCTGTGCTTTAAGAGCATTCTCCTTTTGAGGAGTCTAAAAAGATAGAAACCCAACAGACGGCAGCACTAAGAGTTAAGTAACGCACCACACTGAGTGAGGCCAGGCCGAGCAGCTGCCATCTGTGCTCACATGCACACACAGACTCAACACCTCCCCTTCCTACTGAAGCACTTCAAACAGTGAAAAGGAGAGAAAGAGAAAGGAACCAGTGCTCCTCGAGCAAGCCGCATACACTACTTGTGATAAACCCGCACCCTCCAAGTACCTTTACAATCAACAGTAAAGACCTGCAAGTCTGTGAATCAGTCAAACTTCTTAGTCATTGTACAAAATAATCTGCAGTGGGACGAATACGTAACAATCATGGTTAGAAAGAGAAACAAGAAAGGTTCAATGTGCCAAAGGCTGACCTGGTAGCTATATACACAGGCTACATTCACCCCTGCCTGGAATACGCAGCACCAGCTTCGCATTGCTCCTTAACTCAAGCCTCTCTGATCAACTGGAGCGTATCCAGAAGTATGCTTGCAGAATCATCCTCAGCACAGCATATCCTGAATAGATGGATGCTCTGACTTCATTATCACTACCCTCACTTCATGAGAGAAGAGAGAAACTGTGCCTTTCAGGGACTGGTTACCCACTGCCTGTCAAGGACACGTGTCAGGAAGGTACACCCAAAGTGCCCTCTTCTCTATCCAACAGGCCAAGACAGATATATAAAAGTTGTCCATAACCTACGCAAACTAAATCAACAACTCAGAGTCTCCTAAATGTATATTGAAAAAAAATAAACGGAACATGTAAAGTTGGTCTCATGTTTCATGAGCTGAAATAAAAGATCACAGAAATGTTCCGTACACAAAAAGCTCATCTCTCATATTTTGTGCACAAATTTGTTTACATCCCTGTTAGTGAGCAGTTCTCCTTCGCCAAGATAATCCATCCACTTAACAGGTGTGCATAGCAAGAAGCTGATTAAACAGCATGATCATTACACAGGTGAACCTTCTGCTGGGGACAATAAAAGGCCACTCTAAAATGTGCAGTTTTGGCACACAACCCAATGCCACAGATGTCTCAAGTTAAGGCAGCGTGCAATTAGCATGCTGACTGCAGGAATGTCCACCAGAGGTGTTGCCAGATAATTTAATGTTCATGTCTATACAATAAGCCAATGTCATTTTAGAGAATTTGGCAGTACATCCTAACGGCCTCACAACCGCAGACCACGTGTAACCACACCAGCCCAGGACCTCCAAATCTGGTATCTTCACCTGGTGATCGTCTGAGACCAGCCACCCGGACAGCTGATGAAACGGAGTACTTTTGTCTGTAATGAATCCCCTTTGTGGGGAAAAAAGAATTGGCTGGGCATTGCTTCCAAATGGGTGGGCCTGGCTCCCAAGTGGGTGGGCCTGTGGCTGTCCCCCTGTACAGTCATGTAAAATCCACAAATGAATTCATTTCAATTTACTGAGTTCCTTATATGAGTTGAAATTGTTGCATTTTGCATTTATATTTTTGTTCAGTATACATAGTCATGAATTGTTTTTTGTATGTACTGTAATATCCATGCATTTCAGTGACTGCCATATGTATATCTGTAAAACTTGAACATTACTTATTCTACATACAATAGGTGTGCATTCAAAGTTTTACTGCCATCACACGGTCACACCTGCCATCTCCATGACATCACCCACTAGCACTGCATGGGACTGGGGTGTGTGTGTGTCGCTGTGGGGCCCAACACATTCACAGGGCTGGAGGGAGCTTGCATTTCCTGACAGTGATATGAACCTTTCAAACAATTCAGAATAGGTAAAAAAATATACATGTTTCCCCCTTACCACTGATACAGGATCAGGTAATCTGATCGAAGATCAGTTTTTAAGGGCAACTTCTACATCAAGCAAGGGGTTAAAGGCATCCAGGTTAGATGTCAAGGGTGTGCCCCATCTTGGAGCAAGTCAGACACTATTGTCTGTGGCAACAGGATGAGTCAACATAACAGTGACGTTGCATGTTGACTTAACTATTTGGCGGTATTTCAGGGAACCTGGTATTAACTGTTTATAAGGACACCAGGTGACTAAGAGGGAACACACTCATACACACAAAGGTAAAAAAAAAAACATTCATACACACGATGCACACACACACACATTAACGTTGCACTTAACTTCTTTGGGACTGGGGGGCAGTATTGAGTAGCTTGGATAAAAAAGTGCCCAGAGTAAACTGCCTGCTACTCAGGCCCAAAAGCTACAATATGCATATAATTAGTAGATTCGGATAGAAAACACTCTGAAGTTTCTAAAACTGTTTGAATTATGTCTGGGAGTATAACAGAACTCATATGGCAGGCAAAAACCTGAGACAAAATCCAACCAGGAAGTGGGAAATCTGAGGTTTGTAGTTTTTCCAAGTCACTCCCTATCGAATATACAGTGTCTATGGGGTCATATTGCACTTCCTAAGGCTTCCACTAGATGTCAACGGACGCTAGCGTCCCACATATCCCAGAGGAGTTAAAGGACATACATGCACGCACAGTAAAGCCAAAGTTATTCAGTGTGTGTACGACTGGGGTAAGGAACTAGGCTATTTATCACACCAAATATCCTTACATTTTCTGCTACATTCCTACTTCGCAGTCCCAGTTAGTCTCCTTATCTATGTTACATACATTCACCCCACATTGGAAAAACAGGGGACATTTGTTTTATCTGAGGAACTCAAACAGGGTTCAAATAATTGGACCATGAAAAATGCAAATGTCTATGGGGTTTTCATGACTAATGTACTTGGGATCCAGGATACTTGTGTTGAGCCTGTAGACTAGTATCAGAGGGTACTCTTGAAAAGGACATCAATGTTATGCACAGTGAAGTGTGTATGAAAATAGATTATTTTTGCAAATGCATGGTAAACATAAAATATGATATAGGTCATGCATGTATGTATTCAACAGTTGAGGGAACTGTGTGTCTGGGTGTTTCTGATGAGATTCTGCACAAGAGAGAAACTACCTCTTGAGATACATATGAGATACTCTTGAGTGCATATGCTGTGCAATGGAGCTGAACTGATTTTCTTACTGTTTGAGCAGGGGACCATTAGGCTATTAGATACAGCAACACCTTGCCTTGTGGCACACAGCACACTATGCCTTCAAATCTAGGGCTGCACATTTTGGGGAATATTCAAAAGGTGGAAACTTTCCATGGGAATTAATGAAAATATGCAAATTAATGTTAATACCATTTAAATGTAGATGTTTTTTGCATTGGATATATTTACCATATCATGTGGAGACAGAAACATATACCTTTTACCTTATCATAAGTAGACATAATTGCAAATGATTAAATACGTCCAATAGAATATTTTTAAAACAACTTAGTTACGAATTGAACTTTAATTAAATGAGTTGACTCTTCACATGGGATGATTTCACTGAACAACAAAAGGGAATATTGAATGATCCCCAAATGTTCCATTGCATCTCCCAAAAACGTTTTCAACATACATCTGAAAAATGATAGTTCCTATACTAAAGCTTTGGTTGTCTTCCTCTCAGGCTTCCATGTCTTCTCCCTGGACATCAATGTCCATCTCTTGAACATCAGACTGAGGCCTCTTCTTCACTGTCACTTTCCAACCCTGTTGAGGATTACTCGATAGCCACCAAATGTTCAACCTGGTCAGCCTGTTGCGTGCTTTGGTGTGTGTGTTCCCAAATAAGGACCAGTTGTGCTCTGAGGTGGATGATGTTGTTGGGATTTGGAGGATGGAGGCAACATGGGAAAGAGCCTCAGATCCATAAAGTCCCTTCCACTAGGTGGCTGATGAGATATGTTAGCACAACTGCCATATTGCATCTCCATCCCAAAGCCCTTGCTTGGAAGTGCACTTCACCAGACTGCCAAGAACCCATCCCTCATCCAGGCCAGGGTGGTGAGACACGGTAGTGATGACACCATAGGCCTTGTTGATCTCTGCACCAGACGGGATGCTCTTGCCAGAATACTTGGGGTCCAACATGTACGCTGTGGCATGTATGGGCTTCATGCTTTTTGATGCATTTCAGAACTGCAGTTTCCTCTGCTTGGAGCAACAGTGAAGTGGGCATGGCAGTACGGATTTCTCCTCTTACATCTGCAAGCAGAGTCAGAACATCAGACAGGATGGCACTGTCTCCCTCAATCTATTCAATGGCAACTGCTATTCAGTGGTCCCTCCGTTAAAAGTTGCAGCGTACTGCTGCGCAGCTTGCATGGTGCCACAGAATTCTATGGAGCGTTATTTAAAAGTGTGCGCGGCTCTGCGGTTCATCCCGAAAGCATGATGTTTCCACCCCCATGCTTCACAGTAGGTATGGTGTTCTTTGGATGCAACTCAGCATTTTTTGTCCTCCAAACACAACGAGTTGAGTTTTTACCAAATGTTATATTTTGGTTTCATCTGACCATATGACATTCTCCCAATCTTCTTCTGGATCATCCAAATGCTCTCTAGCAAACTTCAGACGGGCCTGGACATGTACTGGCTTAAGCAGGGGGACACGTCTGCACTGCAGGATTTGAGTCCCTGGCAGCGTAGTGTGTTACTGATGGTAGGCTTTGTTACTTTGGTCCAAGTTCTCTGCAGGTCATTCACTAGGTCTCCCCCGTGTGGTTCTGGGATTTTTGCTCACCGTTCTTGTAAACACTTTGACCCCACGGGGTGAGATCTTGCGTGGAGCCCCAGATCGAGGGAGATTATCAGTGGTCTTGTATGTCTTCCATTTCCTAATAATTGCTCCCACAGTTGATTTCTTCAAACCAAGCTGCTTACCTATTGCAGATTCAGTCTTCCCAGCCTGGTGCAGGTCTACAATTTTGTTTCTGGTGTCCTTTGACAGCTCTTTGGTCTTGGCCATAGTGGAGTTTGGAGTGTGACTGTTTAAGGTTGTGGACAGGTGCCTTTTGTACTGATAACAAGTTCAAACAGTTGCCATTAATACAGGTAACGAGTGGAGGACAGAGGAGCCTCTTAAAGAAGAAGTTACAGGTCTGTGAGAGCCAGAAATCTTGCTTGTTTGTAGGTGACCAGATACTTATTTTCCACCATAATTTGCAAATAAATTAATTAAAATTCCTACAATGTGATTTTCTGGATTTTCTTATCTCATTTTGTCTGTCATAGTTGACATGTACCTATGATGAGAATTACAGGCCTCTCTCATCTTTTTAAGTGGGAGAACTTG
Source organism: Oncorhynchus mykiss (assembly GCF_013265735.2). Lineage (NCBI taxonomy): Eukaryota > Metazoa > Chordata > Actinopteri > Salmoniformes > Salmonidae > Oncorhynchus > Oncorhynchus mykiss. The sequence continues at coordinate 23,774,994 of NC_048583.1, read as the reverse complement.
CACAATTGGTGGCTGACTAAATACTTTTTTGTATGTACGTCAGCTTTGACATCGTTTTTTTTACATCAGCGTTAAACTAGACATCGGGCCGATACCGATGTTGGCATTTTCAGCTAATATCCTGCGATTCCGACATGTTCACCGATACATCGTGCATCCCTTACCCTTGGAAGTTACTGTTAACATTCCCTTTAGCAATCACATTATTGTGTGTGTGCGCGCATGTGTGTGTAATGTAAACTTACTGACTACCACTAACGCCCAGTCCCAAATCGAGCCGATACCCTATGCACTTGGTGGAGATTAAATAGATCCAAGCAATATTGCGATAAATGCCATCCAGCCTATCATTGGAAAAAATGACTGCTAAATTATATATACAGTGCCATCAGAAAGTATTCACACCCCTTGACCTTTTCAGCCTGAATTTAAAATGGTTTACATTCTGATTTTGGGACACTGTCCTACACATAATACCCTATAATGTGAAAGTATAACTCTTTTTTGGCAAGCATAAATAAGTTCAAGATTCTAAATTATCTTAACAAGTGACATAAGTTGTGTGGACTCACTGTGTGTGCAATATAGTTTAACATGATTTTTTAAATGACTACCTCATATCTGTACTCCACACATACAATCATTTGTAAGGTCCCTCAGGTCGAGCAGTACATTTCAAACACAGATTCAAAAACAAAGACCATGGAAGGGCACCTATTGGTAGATGGGTAAAAAAAACATAAGCTAACATTGAATATACCTTTGAGCATGGTGAAGTTAATTACACTGGATGGTGTATCAATACACCCAGTAACTACAAAGATGCAGGTGTCCTTCCTAACTCAGTTGCCGGAGAGGAAGGAAACCCCTCAGCAATTTAACCACCAGGTCAATGGGAGTTAAATGGCTGTGATAGAAAAAACTGAAGATGGATCAACAATATTGTTGATACTAACTTAAATGGCAGAGTGAAAAGAAGGAAGCCTGTACAGAATAAGGCACTCATGTAAAACTGAAACAAATGAGGCAAAATGAACTTCTATGTCCTGAATACAAAGTGCTATGTTGGGGGAAATCCAAAACACCACATCATTGAGTGCCACCCTTGATATTTTCAAGCATTTGTGCCTGCATCACGTTATGGGTATGCTTGTAATCGGCAAGGACTAGGACGTTTTTTTATGATAAAAATAAATGGAATAGAGCTAAGCACAGGCAAATTCTAGAGGAAAACCTGGTTCAGTCTGTTTTCCAAAAGACACATGGAGACTTACCCAGAAAGACTCACAGATAGAATTGTTATAAATGGCTGCCAAAAGGTGATTCTAACGCCTCACTTTGCGTTCTTAGGAAACTATGTAGTATTTTGTTTTTTTAAATGTATTATTTCTTACACCGTTACCCCAGGAAATCTTAAGTCTTATTACATACAGCCGGGAGGAACTATTGGAAATAAGATGTCAACTTACCAATTAAATTTGATTTGACATGTACAGTGCATTCGGAAAGTATTCAGACCCCTTGACTTTTTCCACATTGTTACATTACAGCCTTATTCTAAAATGGATTAAATACATGTTCCTCATCAATCTAGGCACTGAACTCACAAGGACAGTGTTCTTGAAGCTCTAGGATTAAATAAACATGAAATGTATCAACTGTCGCTTCACTACTGAAAACTCGCTAACCAAAAAGTGTTTCTCTTATCCTCTAACACAAGCACTTCCTTCAACCACGAGTGAGTAAACAATTGTTTAAAAAAATACATTGCGTGTATCTGATGGCCTGTACAGGTCCGGAAAGATACATCTATTGTTTTGTTATGTGTTTTACTCTGCCTGCAAACACACTGGATGATTCAGAATCCATTGAAGAGCTTGAACGATTCATTGACAAGAGATACTCACGAGCTCAACACAATGTCGCTGGTTTCGTAGGATTCAAGCACTGTTAAGGACAATAAACCCAATCAACTAAACAAACCAAAGCCAAGTTGGCCAAGCAGTATCAAAGATGGCACTAAACCATCCCCAAGCAAGAAGTTTTACTGATATGGATGTTGACTTGTTAAAACCCATCAATGAAAGGCTTGCCAAACTTGAGAGGATGTCAATGCCGGTCTAGAATTCAGCCAATGTCAGAATGATCTAAGAAAAGAGAACACGGAACGGAAAGGTAATGAAGACTCTATTCATGCAAGGTGGAGGTGTTGCAAAGGGAGAACAAACAACTTAAAGAAACCTTGCTTGATGTACAGTGTCGATCAATGCGGGACAATCTAATCTTTTCAGGGATAATGGAGAATGACAACATCAGAAGCTGTGAGGACACCATCTGAGACTTTATGTCTACTCAACTGAATCTGCCCACATATGTTATGCGTAATGTCACTTTCTCCAGAGTCCATAGAATGGGTAAGGCCTCTGGGACTAGGCCACGGGCTATTATTGCATGTTTTGAATTTTTTAAGCAAAATGAAAATAGCGAAGAGCAGTGGCAGACAACTCAGAAACACTAATTTTGGAATTAATGATCACTTCCCCACGGAAAGGAGAAAAAAAACTATCCCACCATGATGGAAAAGCGTTGCCCGAATCAACGAGTCTCCATGGTGATGGATAAACTTTAAATCAACGGGCAACTGTATCAGGATTCCAGACTAACTCCCTGGCTATTTTAATTCAATGTTCAAACATGTGTATCATGACAACTTCAACTATAATGAATACATGCACTATTGATCTCCACTTGACAAGGAAAGGGCTGCATATACAGTGGGGAGAACAAGTATTTGATAACCTGCAAAATCGGGCAGTGTTTCCTACTTACAAAGCATGTAGAGTTCTGTAATTTTTTTTATCATAGGTACACTTCAACTGTGAGAGATGGAATCTAAAACAAAAATCCAGAAAATCACATTGTCTGATTTTTAAGTAATTCATTTGCATTTTATTGCATGACATAAGTATTTGATACATCAGAAAAGCATAACTTAATATTTGGTACAGAAACCTTTGTTTGCAATTACAGAGATCATACGTTTCCTGTAGTTCTTGATCAGGTTTGCACACACTGCAGCAGGGATTTTGGCCCACTCCTGCATACAGACCTTCTCCAGATCCTTCAGGTTTCGGGGCTGTCGCTGAGCAATACGTACTTTCAGCTCCCTCCAAAGATTTTCTATTGGGTTCAGGTCTGGAGACTGGCTAGGCCACTCCAGGACCTTGAGATGCTTCTTACGGAGTCACTCCTTAGTTGCCCTGGCTGTGTGTTTCGGGTCGTTGTCATGCTGGAAGACCCAGCCACGACACATCTTCAATGCTCTTACTGAGGGAAGGAGGTTGTTGGCCAAGATCATGCGATGCATGGCCCCATCCATCCTCCCCTCAATACGGTGCAGTCGTCCTTGTCCCCTTTGCAGAAAAGCATCCCCAAAGAATGATGTTTCCACCTCAATGCTTCACGGTTGGAATGGTGTTCTTGGGGTTGTACTCATCCTTCTTCCTCCAAACACGCCGAGTGAAGTTCAGACCAAAAAGCTATATTTTTGTTTCATCAGACCGCATGACCTTCTCCAATTCCTCCTCTGGATCATCCAGATGGTCATTGGCAAACTTCAGGCGGGCCTGGACATGCGCTGGCTTGAACAGGGGGACCTTGCGTGCGCCTCAGGATTTTAATCCATGATGGCGTAGTGTGTTACTAATGGTTTTCTTTGAGACTGTGGTCACAGCTCTCTTCAGGTCATTGACCAGGTCCTGCCGTGTAGTTCTGGGCTGATTCCTCACCTTCCTCATGATCATTGATCCCCCACGAGGTGAGATCTTGCATGGAGCCCTAGGCCGAGGGTGATTGACCGTCCTCTTGAACTTCTTCCATTTTCTAATAATTGCACCAACAGTTGTTGCCTTCTCACCAAGCTGCTTGCCTATTGTCCTGTAGCCCATCCCAGCAGGTCTACAATTTGATCCCTTATGTCCTTAGACAGCTCTCTGGTCTTAGCCATTGTGGAGAGGTTGGAGTCTGTTTGATTGAGTGTGTGGACAGGTGTCTTTTATACAGGTAACGAGTTCAAACAGGATCAGTTAATACAGGTAATGAGTGGAGAACAGGAGGGATTCTTAAAGAAAAACTAACAGGTCTGTGAGAGCCGGAACTCTTACTGGTTGGTAGGTGATCAAATACTTATGTAATCCATTAAAATGCAAATTAATTACTTAAAAATCATACAATGTGATTTTCTGAATTTATGTTTTAGATTCCGTCTCTCACAGTTGAAGTGTACCTATGATAAAAATTACAGACCTCTACATGCTTTGTAAGTAGGAAACACTGCCGATTTTGCAGGTTATCAAATACTTGTTCTCCCCACTGTATGTGGCAGGGTCTACAGTCAATCACAGATTACAAAAAGAAAACCAACCCCGTCGCGGACACCAATGTCTTGCTCCCAGACAAACTAAAACAACTTCTTTGCTCGCATTGAGGAAAATACAGTGCCACTGACACGGCCCGCTACAAAAACCTGTGGTCTCTCCTTCACCGCAGCCAACATGAGTAAAGCGTTTAAATGTGTTAAGCCTTGCAACTGCATCCCTAGCCGCGACCTCAGAGCATGCGCAGACCAGCTGGCTGGTGTGTTTACGGGCATATTCAATCAATCCCTATCCCAGTCTGCTGTTCCCACATGCTTCAAGAGGGCCAACATTGTTCCTGTTCCCAAGAAAGCTAAGGTAACTGAGGTAAACAACTATCACCCCGTAGCACTCACTTCCGTCATCATGAAGTGCTTTGAGAGACTAGTCAAGGATTATATCACCTCCACCCTACCTGACACCCTAGACCCACTCCAATTTGCTTTCCGCCCCAATAGGTCCACAGCCGAGGCAATCACACTGCCCTAACCCATCTGGACAAAAGGAATACCTATGTAAGAATGCTGTTCATCGATTACAGCTCAGCATTTAATGCCATAGTACCCTCCAAACTCGTCATTAAGCTCGAGACCCTGGGTCTCCACCCCGCCCTGTGCAACTGGATCCTGGACTTTGACGGGCCGCCCCCAGGTGGTGAAGGTAGGAAACAACATCTCCACCCGCTGATCCTCAACACTGGGGCCCAACAAAGGTGCGTTCTAAGCCCTCTCCTGTGCTCCCTGTTCACCCATGACTGTGTGGCCATGCACGCCTCCAAATCAATCATCAAGTTTTCAGATGACACTACAGTGGTAGGCTTGATTACCAACAACGACGAGACGGCCTACAGGGAGGAGGTGAGGGCTCTGGGTGTGATGTCAGGAAAATAACCTCACACTCAACGTCAACAAAACCTAGGAGATGATCGTGGACTTCAGGAAACAGAGCAGAGGGAGCACCCCTCTATCCACATTGATGGGACAGTAGTGGAGAAGGTGGGAAGCGTCAAGTTCATCGGCGTACACATCACTGACATTCTGAAATGGTCCGCCCACACAGACAGTGTGGTGAAGAAAGCACAACAGCGCCTCTTCAACCTCAGGAGGCTGAAGAAATGCGGCTTGTCTCCAAAAACACTCACAAATGTTTACAGATGCCCAATCAAGAGCATCCTGTTGGGCTGTATCAACTGCTCCGCCCACAACTGTAAGGCGAGCACAACAGTGAGGTGAGCACAAAGCGTCACCGGGGTAAACTACCTGCCCTCCAGGACACCTACACCACCCAATGTCACAGGAAGGCCAAAAAGATCATCAAGGACAACAACCACCCGAGCCACTGCCTGTTCACAACCGCAATCAACCAGAAGGCAAGGTTAGTACAGGTGCATCAAAGCTGGGACCGGGAGACTGAAAAACAGCTTCCATCTCAAGGCCATCAGACTGTTAAATAGCCATCACTAACATTGAGTGGCTGCTGCCAACATACTGACTCAAATCTTCATCCACTTTTAACTATAAAAATTTGGATATAATAAATGTATTACTCGTCACTTTAAACAATGCCACTTTATATAATGTTTACATACCCTACATTTACTCATCTTATGTATATGCTGTACTCTATACCATCTACTGCATCTTGCCTATGCTGTTCGGCCATCGCTCATCCATATATTTATATGTACATATTCTTATTCATTCTTTTACACTTGTGTGTGTAAGGTAGTTGTTGTGAAATTGTTAGATTACTTGTTAGATATTACTGCATGATCGGAACTAAAAGCACAAGCATTTCACTACACTTGCATTAACCTCTGCTAGCCATGTGTATGTGACCAATGAAATGTGATTTTATTTGAGGCCTTCAAAAATACGCCAAACAAATGATATAGTTGCTGGAAATGTAATTGGCTATTCTTAACACTGAGGTTAAAGAGTAAATGAACATTGTTTCCAGAGAAGTGATATATTATTTAGTATCTGGAAGTGTGACCAGTCAGATTCAGTAAAACTCCATGTTCTATTACGGAGTGGAATTTATTTTAATTACATTGAATTAAACTCTACTTCTTGTCACTATAATTCAAATTCTACAATCCTTTGGGGTGTGGCCAACTGAATTGAATTTAAATTCATTCTGAATTGAGCCCGAACCCTGGTAGCAACCAGCTCCTACTTGTGCCACCATTGCACATTTTGAATGGTCTGGAGGAGCCCCCCCCCCCCCCCCCCCCCCCCCACTGAAATGTCACATTACATAAGTATTCAGACCCTTTACTCAGTGCTTTGTTGAATCACCTTTTCACAGCGAATACAACCTTGAGTCTTCTTGGGTATGACGCTACAATTCTTCTCTGCAGATCCTCTCAAGCTGTCTGGTTGGATGGGCAGCGTCGCTGCACAGCTGTTTTCTGGTCTCTCCAGAGCCCAGATTCAAGTCCGGGCTCTGGCTGGGCCACTCAAGGACATTCAGATACTTGTCCCGAAGCCACTCCTATGTTTTGGCTGTGTGCTTAGGGTTGTTGTCCTGTTGGAAGGTGAACCTTTGCCCCAGTCTGAGGTCTTGAGCGCTCTGGAGCAGGTTTTCATCAAGGCTCTGTACTTTGCTCAGTTCATCTTTCCATCGATCCTGACTAGTTTCTGTGTTCCTGCTGCTGGAAAAACATCCACACAGCATGATGCTGCCACCCCCATGCTTCACCGTAGGGATGGTGCAAGGTTTCCTCCAGATGTGACAGTTGGCATTCAAGCTAAAGAGTTCAATCTTGGTTTCATCAGACCAGAGAATCTTGTTTCTCATGGTAAGAGTCCTTTAGGTGCCTTTTGGCAATGTATGCCACTTCTCACTAAAAGGCACTTCTGGCCACTACAATAAAGGCCTGGTTGGTGGAGTACTACAGAGATGGTTGTCCTTCTGGAAAGTTCTCCCTTTACACAGGAACTCTGGAGCTCTGTCAGTGACCATCAGGTTCTGGTCACCTCCCTGACCAAGGCCCTAATCCCGCCATTGCTCAGTTTGTCCAGGTTGGCAAGGTCTAGGGAGAGTCTTGGTGGTTCCAAACCAATTCCATTTAAGAACGATGGAGGCCACTGTGTTCTTGGGGACCTTCAATGCTGCAGAAATGTTTTGATACCCTTCCCCAGATATGTGCCTCGACACAAACCTGCCACGGAGCACTACGGACAATTCCTTTGACCTCATGGCTTGGTTTTTGCTCTGACATGCACTGTCAACTGTGGGACTTGATGTAGACAGGTGTGTGTGCCTTTCCAAATCATGTCCAATAAATTGAATTCACCCAGGTGGACTCCAATCAAGTTGCAGAAACATCTCAAGGATAATCAATGGAAACAGAATGCACCTGAACTCAATTTTGAGTCTCATAGGCTCTGAGTTTTTGGGTAAATAAGGTATTTCTGTTTATTTTTAACATGTTTGCAAAAATGTCTAAATCTGTTTTGTCTTTGCCATTATGGAGTATTGTGTGTAGATTTTTGTTTTGATTAGGATCTCTCTAAGTCCTCATTTGGACTAATCTTCCAAGAGTCCTTAAACATTCAAATACAATTTATAATACAAACACATTTTCAAATAAAACACTGTTACAAACAAACATAATACACTGACATATTGCCCAGATAAATACCAGATAAAAACTGTCTAAAAAGAGAGATTTTTCATCCACCATAGGACAGAACAACTGTCCTATGTGTTATATTTAAATGGTTTTAAAGTCTTGTTTGAATTTATATCTAGAAATGTTTCTGGTTTGCTCAGATAAATTATTCAATTTCTTTATTGCTCTAAGTCAATGTTATTTTGCCTATTTCTCTTTTCTTTCTGGATAACACATAGACGGTGGAGTATTTACTGAATGTCTCTTACCAACTGAGTACTGTTTTGAATAGAGTTTGGCTGTTTTTAAATGGTGTATATTATAAAATAAGCCTTTTCCTGGTGGAACAGACCAACATAACTTTGGTTTTCTTGGTGTTTAAAAACAGTACACTCACAAACCTGACATTATCCTTAGCATTGAGCCACTGGTCAGTCATGTCAACCAATGCAGTGGTAGTGGAATGTTTTTTGGGATAAGCATGCTGATTGGCTGTAATCAGATCATTCTTTTCCATGTACTCTCATATTTGTCTACTCACAATACCCTCCAATATATTACTGAGTGAAGGTTGACTATTGGCACGAGTAATGGGTTCTTTGCTGTCTTTTGGGATAGGACACATCCAGATAGGACACTTTAGAGCTAGGTCTATACACACATCCCACCAATATGGATGCCTAGTGAGGCAGATGTGCTCATCCCTCCTCTTAAAAGGATTTTGATTCTGAATGTACAGTGCTGCACCCCCACTATTCCTGTCCCTTCTAAGTAGACTATATCATGAATCTTCATTTGCCAATCATTTACAGATGCATCTAAATGCGTTTCGGTCAAAGCTAAAATATGAATATTATTTAAGTTGACCAAGTTTAAAAACCTCATGTATTTTGTTAGGAAGGCTACATACATTAACCTGAGCTACAGTGGGGAGAACCAAGTATTTGATACACTGCCGATTTTGCAGGTTTTCCTACTTACAAGAGAGCATTGAAGATGTGTGAAACTACGTGCAAATTAATTACTTAAAAATCACACAATGTGATTTTCGTTTTAGATTCCGTCTCTCACAGTTGAAGTGTACCTATGATAAAATTACAGACCTCTACATGCTTTGTAAGTAGGAATACCTGCAAAATCGGCAGTGTATCAAATACTTGTTCTCCCCACTGTACCTCTCGTGTCTGAGCCGTTGAGTTGCGACTCTACTTTGTCTCTATACTGACGCTTAGCTTGTTTGATTGCCTTGGAGGGAATAGCTACACTGTTTGTATTCGGTCATGTTTCCGGTCGCCTTGCCATGATTAAAAGCAGTGGTTCGCGCTTTCAGTTTGCGTGAATGCTGCCATCAATCCACGGTTTCTGGTTGAGGAAGGTTTTAATAGTCGGGGTCAACTTGAGAATTAAATTAATACATTCTGAAAATTGTAGTATTTCCCAATATTGAACAAAATGTAAGTGATTGATTAAATATAATAACTTATATTTGCATACATGTTTTGTTTTCCTTGATAATTTAAGCGTTTGTCCTGAAAATCCATTGTTTCAACAATATTTTATATGCATGTTTATAACATGTTATTTTATGTACAACATCTAACAAAGAATACAAATTCATTGAATTTCACTGAATAAATTGTATTTTCTTTCATTCAAATTGCAATTCTGTATCCTGTTTACAACTTCAATTCAAATTGCCTCAAATTCAAATTCTGGAATCTCAATTCAATTTTGAATTGATCCGAAACCTGGTTTCTATACAATGGTGGAGGTTGAGGCGAGTGACCCATTCACAATTTAAAGTCCCTCCACACCCTACATTAAACAGTCTCTCCAGGATTCCAAGATAGCATACATAGTACAACGCAAAAATCAACCAATCCATGCATATTACGCGAGAGCTCACAATTGACCCATCACTGCACTTTACTGCATTAAAAGGGTCCAAAACAAATGAGGTTTCGCAATTACGACCACTTACCTCAAACTGCCCAATCAAACCATACGTCAAACTTTCTTCCCCCGTCTGCGTGTTAAAATGTCAGTCATCAACCATCAGTTTATGACAGACAGAACAATGAACAGGAATCTAATTTACCAACAAAAATCACAGCTAAAGACCGTGCAAAACTATTTCCAAATATTTGACATGAAAGTGGGGGCAAATTGTAATGCACTCCATGCAACGTTGTGCTGGAACACAAGGTCACTTCGAAACAGCAAAGCATGTGAAAAGAATGTCCAAACGGTCATCACAGCAGCGGCAGATCACCATGACCAAAGCAACAGCAGTGAAATCTGTGGTAGTGATGTGTAGTTCGCGAATGATTCGTTATTTTTGAAATACTTTTTAGTGACTCGAGAATCATCATAATTTTTTTATTTTACTGCTGGCTGCAATGAATCGCAAATAATGATTGATTCACGAGCCTCTGGCTCAGCGTACGCAGACCAACAACTGTGCCCTCTATAAAATAGATCATTCTGCAGGTAGCATAGAGACGTATTCGACTTAAAATCCTACTAGGACTGAGCACATGTGAAATTAACATGGTCCAAAAAAATGGCTGCCGTGTAACGTTGAATTGGTTGCCACTGAAGGTTGAAGAAAAGCAAGTGTAAAGGTGGGTGACTTCAATCACCATCATTACATTACATTATTAAAAGTGATGATGCAGCCCCCTGCCAACAAACGGTTAGTGTTTTTATTGAAGACTGGTGACACCAGCTTTGTATATTGCTGCAAAGTCCTTAGGGCTCCAGCTAAGATAACCTCTAGTCTAGGGAAACACTGCTAGAGCTCTTGGACTCTGAGGAGACTGTCTGTAGAGTTGAACAGCTGTTGGATGGGCAAATCATACGTGTAGTTTAAGCAGGCCAGGTGCATGTGTGTGTGTTAAAGCATTCTGGGCAGTTTAGGGTGGAAACACTGCTGGGCATACACACACACACACACACACACACACACACATTACTAACACAGATTCCCCTTTCAGAGGAGAACCAGATGTGCAATACATTGAAGTAGGGCGATGGTTTGTGTAATACTGATGTTATATTGAAATGTCAAATGTGTGTTAATGTTTATACATACAGTGCCTTGCGAAAATATTCGGCCCCCTTGAACTTTGCGACCTTTTGCCACATTTCAGGCTTCAAACATAAAGATATAAAACTGTATTTTTTTGTGAAGAATCAACAACAAGTGGGACACAATCATGAAGTGGAACGACATTTATTGGATATTTCAAACTTTTTTAACAAATCAAAAACTGAAAAACTGGGCGTGCAAAATTATTCAGCCCCTTTACTTTCAGTGCAGCAAACTCTCTCCAGAAGTTCAGTGAGGATCTCTGAATGATCCAATGTTGACCTAAATGACTAATGATGATAAATACAATCCACCTGTGTGTAATCAAGTCTCCGTATAAATGCACCTGCACTGTGATAGTCTCAGAGGTCCGTTAAAAGCGCAGAGCATCATGAAGAACAAGGAACACACCAGGCAGGTCCGAGATACTGTTGTGAAGAAGTTTAAAGCCGGATTTGGATACAAAAAGATTTCCCAAGCTTTAAACATCCCAAGGAGCACTGTGCAAGCGATAATATTGAAATGGAAGGAGTATCAGACCACTGCAAATCTACCAAGACCTGGCCGTCCCTCTAAACTTTCCGCTCATACAAGGAGAAGACTGATCAGAGATGCAGCCAAGAGGCCCATGATCACTCTGGATGAACTGCAGAGATCTACAGCTGAGGTGGGAGACTCTGTCCATAGGACAACAATCAGTCGTATAGTGCACAAATCTGGCCTTTATGGAAGAGTGGCACGAAGAAAGCCATTTCTTAAAGATATCCATAAAAAGTGTCGTTTAAAGTTTGCCACAAGCCACCTGGGAGACACACCAAACATGTGGAAGAAGGTGCTCTGGTCAGATGAAACCAAAATTGAACTTTTTGGCAACAATGCAAAACGTTATGTTTGGCGTAAAAGCAACACAGCTCATCACTCTGAACACACCATCCCCACTGTCAAACATGGTGGTGGCAGCTTCATGGTTTTTGGCCTGCTTTTCTTCAGCAGGGACAGGGAAGATGGTTAAAATTGATGGGAAGATGGATGGAGCCAAATACAGGACCATTCTGGAAGAAAACCTGATGGAGTCTGCAAAAGACCTGAGACTGGGACGGAGATTTGTCTTCCAACAAGACACTGATCCAAAACATAAAGCAAAATCTACAATGGAATGGTTCAAAAATAAACATATCCAGGTGTTAGAATGGCCAAGTCAAAGTCCAGACCTGAATCCAATTGAGAATCTGTGGAAAGAACTGAAAACTGCTGTTCACAAATGCTCTCCATCCAACCTCACTGAGCTCGAGCTGTTTTGCAAGGAGGAATGGGAAAAAATGTCTCTCGATGTGCAAAACTGATAGAGACATACCCCAAGCGACTTACAGCTGTAATCGCAGCGAAAGGTGGCGCTACAAAGTATTAACTTAAGGGGGCTGAATAATTTTGCACGCCCAATTTTTCAGTTTTTGATTTGTTAAAAAAGTTTGAAATATCCAATAAATGTCGTTCCACTTCATGATTGTGTCCCACTTGTTGTTGATTCTTCACATAAAAATACAGTTTTATATCTTTATGTTTGAAGCCTGAAATGTGGCAAAAGGTCGCAAAGTTCAAGGGGGCCGAATATTTTCGCAAGGCACTGTATGTAAGTTATTTTGTGTGCAACAGTTGGGTGGTGTGTGTGTACATTCGAAGTCAGAAGTTTACATACACCTTAGCCAAATACATTTAAACTCAGTTTTTCACAATTCCTGACATTTAATCCTAGTAAAAAGTCCCTGTATTAGGTCAGTTAGGATCACCACTTTATTTTAAGAAAGTGAAATGTCAGAATAATAGTAGAGAGAACGATTTATTTCAGCTTTTATTTCTTTCATCACATTCCCAGTTGGTCAGACGTTTACATACACTCAATTAGTATTTGGTAGCATTGCCTTTAAATTGTTTAACTTGGGTCAAAAGTTTTGGGTAGCCTTCCACAAGCTTCCCACAATAAGCTCCTGACAGAGCTGGTGCAACTGAGTCAGGTTTGTAGGCCTCCTTGCTCACACACGCTTTTTCAGTTCTGCCCACAAATGTTCTATGGGATTGAGGTCAGGGCTTTGTGATGGCCACTCCAATACCTTGACTTGTTGTCCATAAGCCATTTTAGCACAACTTCGGCAGTATGCTTAGGGTCATTGTCCATTTGGAAGACCCATTTGCAACCAAGCTTTAACTTCCTGACTAATGTCTTGCTTCAATATACCCACATAATTTTCTTTCCTCATGAAGCCATCTATTTTGTGAAGTGCACCAGTCCCTCCTGCAGCAAAGCACCCCCATGCTTTACGGTGTTCTGCGGCTTTCAAGCCTCCCCCCTTTTCCTCCAAACATAACGATGGTCATTATGGCCAAACAGTTATATTTTTGTTTCATCAGACTATAGGACATTTCTCCAAAAAGTATGACCTTTGTCCCCATGTGCAGTTGCAAACCATGGTCTGGCTTTTTTGGAGCAGTGACTTCTTCCTTGCTGAGTGGCCTTTCAGGTTATGTAGATACAGGACTCGTTTTACTGTGGATATAGATATTTTTGTAGCCGTTTCCTCCCGCATCTTCACAAGGTCCTTTGATGTTGTTCTGGGATTGATTTGCACTTTTCACACCAATGTGTACGTTCATCTCCAGGAGACAAAACGCATCTCCTTCCTAAGCGGTATGACGGCTGCGTGGTCCCATGGTGTTTATACTTGCGTACTATTGTTTGTACAGATGAACGTGGTACCTTCAGGCGTTTGGAGGTCTTGGCTGATTTCTTTTGATTTTCCCATGATGTCAAGCAAAGAGGCACTGGGCTTGAAGGTAGGCCTTGAAATACATCCACAGGTACACCTCCAATTGACTCATAATGTAAATTGGTCTATCAGAAGCTTCTAAAGCAATGACATAATTTTCTGGAATTTTCAAAGCTGTTTAAAGGCACAGTCAACTTCGTGTATGTAAACTTCTGACCCAGTGGAATTGTGATACAGTGAATTATAAGTTAAATAATCTGTTTGTAAACAATTGTTGGAAAAATTACTTGTCATGCAAAGTAGATGTTAACCGACTTGCCAAAACTATAGTTTGTTAACAAGACATTCGTGGAGTGGTTGAAAAACGAGTTTTAATGACTCCAAATAAAGTGTATGTAAACTTCCGACTTCAACTGTACACACACTTGTGTGTGCAATTTTTTACATAGTATGTGTCCAGCTAATTTCTTTGAACGTTAAATGCCTGATTTGAAGTAGGAGCAAAAATACTGTACTGCCCACATAATGTGTGTGTGTGTGTGTGGTTGCAGTAGTCTTTCGAAGTAACCAGGTCATTCACCTAAAACCACAGGCCCTAGCAAAAACACTCTGCATAATGCAATACTAATTAATATAGAAGGGTAAAAAATGTTGCTGCAATCAAAAATATAACAAAATGTTGCTGCAATCAATTGGCTACCAACCCACAACCGGTGGTTGTTGTATTCTTTATTTTAGTTAAATGATACTATTATAATAGCACTTAACAATGTTAAAATTTCTATTTTGGATGTGGGATGGGATGTTACTGTGGGGGCAGGGTAAATTCAACAGGGGGACGATGTTACTGTAGGGGGAGGGAGGGGGAAATTCGACAATACTGTAAACATATTATGCTTACCTTGAACTGAAAGGGATGTATCTCGTTGAGTGAGTGTCTCCTTAGCTTCTTGGTTAGAGTCTTCAACATCCTGAAATTTTACGAATATGGTTTCCCCAAACTATTTTTGTTGCTAAATGTACACTGGTGTGAAGCAATGCTACAACTACAGTGCATTCATTGCGAATTGTACAGCAGTTTACACATCAGTCGCACACATTTACACATTAACGCACACACCACACACACAAAGGTGGCACGCTCAACTTCTGTTGAAGAGAAGAATCAGCCCCAATATCAGGTTGAAGATAAACTCTGTGCAGGTCAAAATCTTGACATGATAGCGACCAAATCCGTTATTTGTGACAGGCTGGATTAGGACGAATTTGAACTAAAACCGACTTCTTGTGCGTTTATTTAGCTTGGTAGCGACGTAGCCAGTCCTGGTAGCTGGTTTCCCAGGTCCCAAATGAATACATCATAGTCGTTTCGACTTTCTCCTCCTATGCTTTGCAAAAATAATTGTAGCGCGCGCAAACTATGTAGGTTACTTTTACTGAACTTGCTCACATTTAGACACGCACACAGCACTCATTCTCACAGACATACACACAGCCGAATGCAGGCTACATGGCACGCTAGTTTACAACAGACATACTACTTCTCTCCGTTATGGATCCGTCTTTTTCATTGGCTTCTCCACCGAATGTCGTTTTTTTCTGTCGAGGGAGGGGTGACTGTCTATTTCTTAAAGCCATATCTTGTTTTCATGGAACGATAAGCCTTATGTTTAAATACTGCCTAAGTCTGTAATGTATTTCAGCCCATTTTCATCTATTGGAGGAACAATAGGGTTACATAGATTTGGGAACTGTCATTAGGATGATGTGTGTCAAGTTTCGAATTTGAACTATAAAATAGCCTACTTCCTTTAAATATAAAATAATAGAATGTATTAGAATAGAATGAAAAATAATGCAATTCAAATAGAATATCACTTTATTTATTCATTATACAGTGACAATGGAAAAATAATAGCTTAAAATAAACAGTTTAAAGAAAAGGGGCACTCCAAAAAGTTATGACTACAAAATATGAACAATGCATCATTACAAACTTATATTGTGAGTTATGATAGGGTAATACCGTTTTAATAAGCCCATGTGGCATTTATAAGTTAGTTTCTTCAGGAATCGATGGGTATATCATAAATTGAATGACCATTGTATAGCACAAAATCTTCCATATTGTGCCTTTACTGTAAGTGCGTCCCACGGGAGGGAAAGAAGAAAGGGAGGGGGAGAGGTAAGTACATGTCACTTATAATAGTCTTCATATTATTACTTTAATTTTGAGTTGCTTCTGGTCGGTTCAGTGACGTGTTAGCTTTGACAGCATTGGATTTGTTTGTCATCCGAATAAAGACAATTGAACTGAAATTAAAGTGAGATTGAGATGTGGGTAAGAAAGAAGAGAGAGTCCGGTATAATTGGCGAGAGTAGAGAGATTCTATTTCAATGACATCATCATCTCCCTTACAAAAAAAACATACTGTTTTCACATGTTGAGCTTAAATTTCATAATCTATACAGCTAAAAACAACATTGCGATGTCAAAACAAGTTGACTTTGAGGTTAAAGAAAGTGTAGTGGGTACTAAGCTAACATGGATTTTTTTTTGATGGTCATACCATGGATCATTTAGCTACCTTATTTGGTTTTGAAGTGTCTGTACTATATCCATGTAACGGTTTTCTTGGTGAGAAGGAGAGTCGGACCAAAATGCAGCGTGTCTATTGCGATCCATGTTTAATGAACAACGTAAACACGAATGAACACAAACACTACAAAACAAAAGAACATAATGAACGAAAACCGAAACAGCCTATACTTGTGTAAACAAACACAGAATAAGGACATCAAGACACTAAGGACAATCACCCACGACAAACTCAAAGAATATGGCTGCCTAAATATGGTTCCCAATCAGAGACAACTATAAACACCTGCCTCTGATTGAGAACCACTCCAGACAGCCATAGACTTTGCTAGATCACCCCACTAGCTACAATCCCAATACATACACACCAAAACCCCAAGACAAAACACACCACAATACAAAAACCCCATGCCACACCCTGGCCTGACCCAATACATCAATACATAAAGATAAACACAAAATACTTCGACCAGGGCGTGACAGAACCCCCCCCCCCTAAGGTGCGGACTCCCGAACGCACCTCAAAACAATAGGGAGGGTCTGGGTGGGCGTCTGTCCATGGTGGCGGCTCCGGCGCGGGACGTGGACCCCACTCAGTCAATGTCTTAGTCCCCTCTCCTCGCGTCCCTGGATAGTCCACCCTCGACGCCGACCATGGCCTAGTAGTCCTCACCCAGAACCCCACTGGACTGAGGAGCAGATCGGGACTGAAGGACAGCTCGGGACTGAGGCAGCTTGGGACTGAGGGGAAGCTCGGGAGTGAGAGAAAGCTCGGGAGTGAGAGAAAGCTCGGGAGTGAGAGAAAGCTCGGGAGTGAGAGAAAGCTCGGGAGTGAGAGAAAGCTCGGGAGTGAGAGAAAGCTCGGGAGTGAGAGAAAGCTCGGGAGTGAGAGAAAGCTCGGGAGTGAGAGGAAGCTCGGGAGTGAGAGGAAGCTCGGGAGTGAGAGGAAGCTCGGGAGTGAGAGGAAGCTCGGGAGTGAGAGGAAGCTCAGGCAGGTAGATAGATCTACCAGATCCTGGCTGGCTGGTGGTTTCAGCAGATCCTGGCTGACTGGCAGATCCTGGCTGACTGGCAGATCCCGGCCGACTGGCAGTTCTGGCAGATCCCGGCCGACTGGCGGATCTGGAAGAGTCTGGTTGACTGGCAGATCTGGAAGAGTCTGGTTGACTGGCGGATCTGGAAGAGTCTGGTTGACTGGCGGATCTGGAAGAGTCTGGTTGACTGGCAGATCTGGAAGAGTCTGGCTGACTGGCGGATCTGGAAGAGTCTGGCTGACTGGCGGATCTGGAAGAGTCTGGCTGACTGGCGGATCTGGAAGAGTCTGGTTGACTGGTGGATCTGGAAGAGTCTGGCTGACTGGCGGATCTGGAAGAGTCTGGCTGACTGGCGGATCTGGAAGAGTCTGGCTGACTGGCGGATCTGGAAGAGTCTGGCTGCCTGGCGGATCTGGAAGAGTCTGGCTGCCTGGCGGATCTGGAAGAGTCTGGCTGACTGGCGGATCCTGGCAGACTGAAAGATCTGGCTGCTCCATGCTGACTGGCGGCTCTGGCTGCTCCATGTAGGCTGTCGGCTTCTTACAGACTGGCAGCTCTGGCGGCTCCGTGCAGACTGGCAGCTCCTTGCAGACTGGCAGCTCCTTGCAGACTGGCAGCTCCGTGCAGACTGGCAGCTCCTTGGAGACTGGCTGCTCCTTGCAGACTGGCAGCTCTGGCTGCTCCATGCAGACTGACAGCTCTGGCTGCTCCATGCAGACTGACAGCTCTGGCTGCTCCATGCAGACTGACAGCTCTGGCTGCTCCATGCAGACTGACAGCTCTGGCTGCTCCATGCAGACTGACAGCTCTGGCTGCTCCATGCAGACTGACAGCTCTGGCTGCTCCATGCAGACTGACAGCTCTGGCTGCTCCATGCAGACTGACATCTCTGGCTGCTCCATGCAGACTGACATCTCTGGCTGCTCCATGCAGACTGACATCTCTGGCTGCTCCATGCAGACTGACAGCTCTGGCTGCTCCATGCAGACTGACAGCTCTGGCTGCTCCATGCAGGCTGGCAGCTCTGGCTGCTCCATGCAGGCTGGCAGCTCTGGCTGCTCCATGCAGGCTGGCAGCTCTGGCTGCGCTGAACAGGCGGGAGACTCCGGCAGCGCAGGAGAGGAGAAAGGCTCTGGCTGCGCTGAACAGGCGGGAGACTCCGGCAGTGCTGTAGAGGAGAAAGGCTCTTGCTGCGCTGAACAGGCGGGAGACTCCGGCAGCGCTGTAGAGGCGGAAGGCTCTGGCAGCGCTAAACAGGCGGGAGACTCCGGCAGCGCTGAAGAGGAGGAAGGCTCTGGCAGCGCTGAACAGGCGACGCGCACTGTAGGCCTAATGCGTGGTGCTGGCGGTACTGGGCCGAGGACATGCACAGGAAGCCTGGTGCGGGGAGCTGCTACCGAAGGGCTGGGATGTGGAGGTGGTACTGGGTAGACCGGACCGTGCAGGGGCACTGGAGCTCTTGAGCACCGAGCCTGCGCAACCTTACCTGGTTGAACGCTCACGGTCGCCCTGCCAGTGCGGCGAGGTGGAATAGCCCGCACTGGGCTATGCAGGCGAACCGGAGACACCGAGCGCAAGGCTGGTGCCATGTAAGCCGGCCCAAGGAGACGCACTGGGGACCAGATGCGTAGAGCCGGCTTCATGGCACTTGGCTCGATGCTCACGGAGCTTGGCTCGATGCCGACGCGGAGCTGGAATGTACCGCACCGGGCTATGAACCCGCACCGGAGACACCGTGCGCACCACAGCATAACACGGTGCCTGCCCGGTCTCTCTAGCCCCCCGGTAAGCACAGGGAGTTTGCGCAGGTCTCCTACCTGGCGTAGCCATACTCCCTGTTAGCCCCCCCCCAATAAATTTTTGGGGCTGACTCTCGGGCTTCCGTCCGCGCCGCCGTGCTTGCTTTGCCAACTCCATTCTCCGATAACCTTCCGCGCACTGCTCCATCGAATCCCAGGCGGGCTCCGGCACTCTCCCTGGGTCGACCGCCCACCTGTCTATCTCCTCCCAAGAAGTATAGTCCATACTGTCCTCCTCTTTGGGCTGCTCCTGTTGCCTCTTCTCCTGCTGCACCTTTGGGCGGCTACACTCCCCTGGTTTAGCCCAGGGTCCTCTCCCGTCGAGGATTTCCTCCCATGTCCAGAAATCCTTATTGCGCATCTCCTCTTTGGGCTGCTCCTGCCTGTTGACACGCTGCTTGGTCCTTTTGTGGTGGGTGATTCTGTAATGGCTTTCTTCGGTAGAAGGAGAGTCGGACCAAAATGCAGCGTGTCTATTGCGATCCATGTTTAATGAACAACGTAAACACGAATGAACACAAACACTACAAAACAAAAGAACGTAATGAACGAAAACCGAAACAGCCTATACTTGTGTAAACAAACACAGAATAAGGACATCAAGACACTAAGGACAATCACCCACGACAAACTCAAAGAATATGGCTGCCTAAATATGGTTCCCAATCAGAGACAACGATAAACACCTGCCTCTGATTGAGAACCACTCCAGACAGCCATAGACTTTGCTTGATCACCCCACTAGCTACAATCCCAATACATACACACCAAAACCCCAAGACAAAACACACCACAATACAAAAACCCCATGCCACACCCTGGCCTGACCCAATACATCAATACATGAAGATAAACACAAAATACTTCGACCAGGGCGTGACAGAACCCCCCCCCCCCCCCTAAGGTGCGGACTCCCGAACGCACCTCAAAACAATAGGGAGGGTCCGGGTGGGCGTCTGTCCATGAACAGTTGAAACTGGAGCAGCAGCACGGCCAGGTGGACTGGGGACAGCATGGAGTCATCAGGCCAAGTAGTCCTGAGGCATGGTCCTAGGGCCCAGGTCCTCTGAGAGTGAGAGAGAAAGAGAGACAGAAAGTGAAAAAGAGAATGAGAGAGAATTACAGAGAGCATACTTAAATTCACATAGGACACTGGATAAGACAAGAGAAATACTCCAGATATAACAGATTGATTTTGCTAAAGCACAACCCCCACACCACTAGAGGGATATCTTCAACCACCAACTTTCCATCCTGAGACAAGGCCGAGTATAGCCCACAAAGATCTCCGCCACGGCACAACCCAAGGGGGGGCGCCAACCCGGACAGGAAGATCACGTCAGTGACTCAACCCACTCAAGTGACGCACCCCTCCTAGGGACGGCATTGGAAGAGCACCACTAAGCCAGTGACTCAGCCCCTGTAATAGGGTTAGAGGCAGAGAATCCCAGTGGAGAGAGGGGAACCGGCCAGGCAGAGACAGCAAGGGCGGTTCGTCGCTCCAGTGCCTTTCATGATCACATTTTTTGGTTCTAGTCAAGATTCTAGCAGTCATGTTTAGCACTAACTGAAGTTTATTTTGTGCTTTTCCGGGTAGCCGGAAAGTAGAGCATTGCAGTAGTCTAACCTAGAAGTGACAAAAGCATGGATATATTTTTCTGCATCATTTTTGGAGAGAAAGTTTCTGATTTTTGCAATGTTACGTAGATGGAAAAAAGCTGTCCTTGAAACAGTCTTGATATGTTCGTCAAAGAGAGATCAAGGTCCAGAGTAACGCCGAGGTCCTTCACAGTTTTTTTTGAGACGACTGTACAACCATCAAGATTAATTGTCAGATTCAACAGAAGATCTCTTTGTTTCTTGGGACCTAGAACAAGCATCTCTGTTTTGTCAGAGTCTAAAAGTGCAATTTTTGGGCTTCACCATGTTTCATCGAAATGTACAGCTGTGTGTCATCCGCATAGCAGGGAAAGTGTACTTCTTATGGCTACAATCCCGTTTAACGGGAGCGATATGACAACAGCCAGTCAAAGTGTAGTGTGCCATTTTCAAAACTTCAAAAATCTCATAATTAACATTCCTCAAACATACATGTATCTCATACCATTTAAAAGCTATTCTCGTTGTTAATCCCACCACAGTGTCCGATTTCAAATATGCTTTACAGCAAAAGCACCACAAACGATTTTGTTAGGTCAATAGTCCAGGATTATGAGAAAAAACATTAAGATCAACAACATTTATTCCATGGGACAAAACTAGGTCCAGAGTATGACTGTGGCAGTGAGTAGGTCCGGAGACATGTTGGACAAAACCCACTGAGACGATGATGGCTCCAAAAGCCTTTTGGAGTGGGTCTGTGGATTTTTCCATGTGAATATTAAATTCACAAAAAAATTGAATATTATCTGCCATGACTACAAGGTCCAATAGGAATTCAGGGAACTCAGTGAGGAACGCTGTATATTGCCCAGGAGGCCTGTAAACAGTAGGCTGCATAGATTTCATGACTAGAAGCTCAAAAGACGAAAGCATAATTTTATTTTTGAAAATTGAAATTTGCTATCATATAAATATTAACAACACCTTTGCCTTTGAGGGATTTATTTATTTACCTAGGCAAGTCAGTTAAGAACAAATTCTTATTTTCAATGACAGCCTAGGAACAGTGGGTTAACTGCCTGTTCAGGGGCAGAACGACAGATTTGTACCTTGTCAGCTTGGGGGTAGTAACCTTCCGGTTACTAGTCCAACGCTCTAACCACTAGGCTACCCTGCCCTTGATATGGTTGTGTGGTCCATACTTATGGTCCATACTTGTGGTCCATACTTCCATTTGTTTGTGTGGGTTACCTTCAGAAGTGTCTCCTTGACAGAGAGTCTCCCATTTCCATAGAGTGCTCATTTTAGTTTTGTAGCCTAAACTGTTCAGTCTTCTCACAAAAATCCAATGCATCTGCCTTTGTCATCCTTTGTCATCTGCAGTGGTAGGTGGCCAAGCTACAGGGTTGTTTGTCAGACCATTAGACATTCCAAAAACGTCTGTAGAGAAGACAGATTGAGATGACCGATGTTTGGGATGTCTCATGGTCTGACAAACAACGGTGAAACTTCTGTACAAAAAGCACTTGTCTGTTTACATGTGAAAAATTAAAGTGAAACGTCACGTGTCCGAAAACCACATGTCTGACTCGTGAAAATGTCATAAAAAAAATAATTAACATTTACATGTGACATTTTTCACATGATTTGTCCGACAACCGCATATCAAAATCTGTGTTTGTGCATTTGCATGCTTCTGATGCGTGTGCATGCATGTGTGGGTGTGCCGCCGTATGTGTGTACGTGTGTCACCGTGTGTGTATGCGCATGGATATGTGTGTGTGCATGGATATGTGTGTGTGCGTGCGTGCATGCATGCTTGTGTCACGGGTATATTCTTTATGAAGCAACACACTGGCTGCCATTGGCCTTTTCCATTTTCATTATGACACAAGCTCACACAACTCAGTTCCAAGGTAAATGTTAGCAATGGTTTGCAACTGCTACCACAAGACACACCACTTATTTTTTAATGTAACCTTTATTTAACTAGGCAAGTCAGTTAAGAACAAATTATTATTTACAATGACGGCCTACCCCGTTCAAACCCGGACGACATTGGGCGAATTGTGCTCCGCCCTATGGGACTCCCAATCACAGTCGGATGGGATTCAGCCTGGATTCAAACCAGGGACTGTAGTGACGCCTCTTGCACTGAGATGCAGTGCCTTAGACCACTGAATCAATTCATTTTGAGTAATTTCAGTAAAGGATTAAAGTCAGCACTTCCATATCTCAAAATACTCTTTATTCACTTATTCCACCAACATGTAACTTACAATTACACCGGTCGTACACAGAATGAGTGTATTTCAACAGGTGTAATCAGAGCTAGTACATTCACATAGTGCTCCTCAGGGCAGAGAGAACACACAAAGAGGAGCTTTGAGACTGTTCAGCCCTACTAACACTATTATACCCTAATTACCCTGTTCAAATAGTGATCAAATGCAAACATTCCCTTAGCCTGGTCCCAGAACCTTAGCCTGGTTCCAAAATGTTTGGCATGGAGTTGACATGATAGCACAAACAGATCTGGGACCAGGGTACCATTCCCTCCTTATTTAAAGTCATCCATGTTCTAATCACTGTATTGGCCAGTGTCTAGATGCAAATTAATGATAATTTCTGGTACTTTAATATACTTTTTAGCCAGTAGTTCTGAAAGTAGTGCTCAAAAGCCAAAACGGGTCCCAAAAATGGTGGACTTCGTCATCACTTTGCTTCTGAGGCGTGCACAAAGATAATTAAAAGAACCTGTCTGTCGTTCATGAGCTATGCACTTGCTTGGGCTCACCCCACAACCTCATTGGACAATGCTGTGCCAATCTGACCCCACCTCCCACTTTAACCTTGCAACCTCATTGAGCATCATTCCACCTGCCAATCAACATTGTCCCTTAACGTTTGGCTTCTAGCTAATTCCCGTTGTTTTAAAGACTTGCAAGCAAACAATTGTAATAATTGCATTAAAACAAAAGAAAAGTGATAGCCTACTTTCAGTATGTGTTTGCATCGAAGTCCTACTCCTTGAAAGTTGTGTAATGATTATTCAATTTTGTGTAATGATTATTCAATTTTGTTTAAACTAGTTTTTTAACCACTCCACACATTTCCTGTTCACAAACTATAGTTTTGGCAAGTCGGTTAGGACATCTACTTTGTGTTGACTGTGCCTTTAAAAAGCCTGGAAAATTCAAAGAATTGATGTTGTGGCTTTAGAAGCTTCTGATAGGCTAATTGACATCCTTTGAGTCAATTGACAGTGTACTTGTGGATGTATTTCAATGCCTACCTTCAAACTCAGTGCCTCTTTGCTTGACATTATGGGAAAATCAAAAGAAATCAACCAAGACCTCAGAAAAAAAATTATAGACCTCCACAAGTCTGGTTCATCCTTGGGAGCAATTTCCAAACGCATGAAGGTACCACGTTCATCTGTACAAACAATAGTACGCAAGTATAAACACCATGGGGCCATGCAGCTGTCATACCGCTCACTAAGGAGACGTGTTCTGTCTCCTGGAGATGAATGTACTTTGGTGCGAAAAGTGCAAATCAATCGCAGAACAACAGCAAAGGACCTTGTGAAGATGCCTGAGGAAACGGCTACAAAAATATCTATATCCACAGTAAAACAAGTCCTATATCGACATAACCTGAAAGGCCACTCATTAAGGAAGAAGCCACTGCTCCAAAACCGTCATAAAAAAGCCAGACTATGGTTTGCAACTGCACATGGGGACAAAGATCGTACTTTTTGGAGAAATGTCCTCTGGTCCGATGAAACAAAAATAGAACTGTTTGGCCATAATGCAAGCCGAAGAACACCATCCCAACCGTGAAGCACGGGGCTGGCAGCATCGTGTTGTGGGGGTGCTTTGCTGCAGGAGGGACTGGTGCACTTCACTAAATAGATGGCATCATGAGCAGGGAAAATTATATGGATATATTGAAGCAACATCTCAAGACATCAGTCAGGAAGCTGAAGCTTGGTCGCAAATGGGTCTTCCAAATGGACAATGACCCCAAGCATACTTCCAAATTTGTGGCAAAATGGCTTAAGGACAACAAAGTCAAGGTATTGGAGTGGCCACCACAAAGCCTTGACCACAATCCTATAGAAAAGTTGTAGGCAGAACTGAAAAAGCTTGTGCGACCAAAGAGGCCTACAAACCTGACTCAGTTACACCAGTTCTGTCAGGAGGAATGGGCCAAAATTCACCCAACTTATTGTGGGAAGCTGGTGGAAGGCTACCCACAACGTTTGACCCAAGTTAATTAAAGACAGTGTTTGGATATTCAGAGAGTAAGAACTATAGTATGCTCTATCAAGATGTAGTGGTGCAGATAATTTCACCACCATGTGTTTTGTGTTATTATTACGCATTGCTTTGAATTTCAGAGTTGCGATAATTTAGGGCCTGGACACAGATTAAGCCCAGTGTCACGACTTCTGCCGAAGTTGGTGCCTCTCCTTGTTCGGGCAGCGTTTGGCGGTGGACGTCACCGGCTTTCTAGTCTCCACCGATCTACAATTATTTTTCCTTTTGTTTGGTCTTGATTGTACACACCTGGTTTCCATTACGTTATAATTTATTCCCTATTTAACCCTCTGGTTCCATCATGGTTTTGTGCGTGTTTATTGTTGTCAAGTTGTCTCGTTTATGTGATCTGGAATTTTGTTCTCCTTGATGGAAGATTGTTTATTGAGTAAAGTTACGATTATTACTCATCTCTGTATCCTGCGTCTGACTCCGCCTTACCCACATCACCTAGACTATTGCCATCCAGTCATGGACTAGCAAACATAATCAATGGAAAATCACCAGAACTAGCTTAAAAACTTGTTCTAGAGGATTGATAACGACCTTGTTATTTTTTAAACCTCCCGTTTTGGACTCTATGTCTCAATATATGGTTCATACATGCATAATAAACCATCTGCAGTCCTCTCCCAATGGAAAAGGCAGAGTTCTTCCATTCTTACTTGGCATCATTTAGTGCATGAGATATGCACTCTTTCCTGACATGTAGTGATTATGCGCTCTGATTCGAGTGGGATTGCCTGGCTACATGCGCTTACCATTAGTTATTTCATTAACATTGAAAATACATTCAAACCCATAAGTTAGAAAACATTTGGCATTAGAAGTTAGATCTATTAGACCTCAGTATTAGTTTTATTTCTCTCTTTCAACAGCCTACATTTCTCTGGTAACCAAGTGTCATGGGTCCACCTGTCACCAGAGCGAGGCAGAGACCGTCCTAGAGACATTAATGACACTCGGGTTTGTCCATAGCAGAAGCATAAATTGTTTACCCTGTGTGTTTGTTTCCTGAGTGAGTTTTCTAGACTTAGTGTTTGTTGTTTTTTCAAGTGTACTGTGATCCTGCGGCTACCGTTTCTCAGTAAAGTATTGTGTTTATCCTTAACCACTGATTCCTCATCTGTTATCTTCACCTGGGTCCAACCTTACCACGTCACACCAAGCAGAAAATAATGTGCGCTAAAGATGGCATTGTAGCCAGACAAGGACATTAGAAGATAATTGTCAACCCGATCAGAAACACAAGTCACAACCTGTACAGTGTCTCCTAAATATTTACACTGGTGTATTTTGTTAGAATTTTGGAATATATTGCATATACGTTTTTATGAATCACAACACACATATAACTTTGATGCGCTCAAGAAATGTATACTGCAAACTTTCACCCACTTTTTAGATAAGAAAATATCGCGCTACCTTGCTGTTGTCAACCATCCATCCAAATCAAATAATTCCATGTGTCCACCATCTGTCCTGATAATAATCCAACACTGCAGTTGAGTGCCAGCGATCATCATTCATCATCATTCATCACGTAGGCAAATGCTATATAGAGTTGAAGTCGGAAGTTTCCATACACCTTAGCCAAATACATTTAAACTCAGTTTTTCACAATTCCTGACATTTAATCCTAGCAAAAGGACTAGCAAACATAATCAATGGAAAATCACCAGAACTAGCTTAAAAACTTGTCAGTTACGATCACCACTTTATTTTTAAGTGAATGTGAAATGTCAGAATAAA
This sequence comes from Oncorhynchus mykiss, assembly GCF_013265735.2. Lineage (NCBI taxonomy): Eukaryota > Metazoa > Chordata > Actinopteri > Salmoniformes > Salmonidae > Oncorhynchus > Oncorhynchus mykiss. Next base: position 23,747,996 of record NC_048583.1, on the reverse strand, counting down.
AGTAGAGAGAATGATTTAATTCAGCTTTTATTTCTTTCAACACACTCCAAGTGGGTCAGAAATTTACATACACTCATTTAGAATTTGGTAGCATTGCCTTTAAATTGTTTAACCTCTGCGCACGGAACCCACTAGTGGGCTGAAATTCCACAACATATGGTGATTGCTACATAAATAGTCATATTAAACATTCATGAAAATACAAGTGTCTCACATGTATCGAAAGACTAGAATCTTGCTAATCCAACTGCGTTGTCAGATTTAAAAAAGGATTTACTGCGAAAGAATACGATGCGATTATCTGAGCATAGAGCCCCATAAAAAAACAACAATTTTAACCAGCACAGGCGTAACATAATCACAAACTGCATTAAAATAAATAGTTTACCTCTGACGATCTTTGTCAGTTTGCAATTCCAATGCTCATTGTTACACAATGAATGGTCTTTTGTTTGATCAAATCCGTTTTTATAGCCTAACACGAAACATTTTGTGAACCGCTTGTGTCGTGAATTCCGTCTCATTCCATTTTCGATGACACATTCCAGGTAAATAACCCACACAGAACGTGACTTTTCCAGTCATGTTTGGTTTCACTGCAATCAACTGGTTTGTTTGTAACACAATCAAACGTGATGGGCCATTTCGCGGGACGTATTGACTGAAAGAAACCGATTTGAAGACAACAAGTCATGACATCAATGTGCACCAATGATTTGTCTGCTGTTTCGTTGATTGACTGTCTTTTAACCCAATGACCACTGATCGTCTTGAAATCTAGCTGGGTAGATAGCCAATGAGGTGAGGTAAACGGCAATAGGCCATGTTTATGTGTTGCAAGACCAACCCATGTAGTAAGCTCCAGCGTAAAGTGAGTCATTCGCTATTGAAGTTTCATACCGGAAGGAGAAACACATATTACATATTGCATTGTTTGGTAAACGCGCAGATTCAGCTGTTTAGAAATCAATCAGTATGGCGACTAAGTCAGGGAAAGCTAAATCTAAGTCTAAATATATAGATGTACACACAATTTTTGAATAAATTGATTGAGAAAGTGAGACAGAGATTGTTGTAGGACGATTCTTTTAGCGATTGTGGAGGAATATTTTTTGAACGGGAGAGGACATCGTTTTGGACTGGTAAGTTCTTATCATGCTAATGCCCTTGTTTGAAATTAATAATATAAAATATTATGTGATTTTTATTTTATTTTAGAAACAATATATAAACATGTAATGTCATGAAATGTGAGCTGCGTGTGTCTGCCGCCCCACCCACACCCACATGAAATAGCCTATTTGAGGCTGTTGAGGGGAGGGCAGGCCCACAACAATGGCAAAAGTGAAATGGAGACAGTAGATACAGCTGGTCTGTTGTAATATAATAAAGACAGTAGATCTAGCTGGTCTGTCGTAATACAAAAGAGACAGTAGATATAGCAGGTCATAATAATATATTCAACCTTATGTTCCCTGTACTCTATATATACACTGCTCAAAAAAATAAAGGGAACACTAAAATAACCCATCCTAGATCTGAATGAATGAAATATTCTTATTAAATACTTTTTTTCTTTACATAGTTGAATGTGCTGACAACAAAATCACACAAAAATTATCAATGGAAATCAAATTTATCAACCCATGGAGGTCTGGATTTGGAGTGACACTCAAAATTTAAGTGGAAAACCACACTACAGGCTGATCCAACTTTGATGTAATGTCCTTAAAACAAGTCAAAATGAGGCTCAGTAGTGTGTGTGGCCTCCACGTGCCTGTATGACCTCCCTACAACGCCTGGGCATGCTCCTGATGAGGTGGCGGATGGTCTCCTGAGGGATCTCTTCCCAGACCTGGACTAAAGCATCCGCCAACTCCTGGACAGTCTGTGGATGGAGCGAGACATGATGTCCCAGATGTGCTCAATTGGATTCAGGTCTGGGGAACGATGCGGGCCAGTCCATAGCATCAATGCCTTCCTCTTGCAGGTGCTTCTGACACACTCCAGTAACATGAGGTCTAGCATTGTCTTGCATTAGGAGGAACCCAGGGCCATCCCCCCCAGCATATGGTCTCACAAGGGGTCTGAGGATCTCATCTCAGTACCTAATGGCAGTCAGGCTACCTCTGGCGAACACATGGAGGGCTGTGCGGCCCCCCAAAGAAATGCCACCCCACACCATGACTTACCCACCGCCAAACCGGTTATGCTGGAGGATGTTGCAGGCAGCAGAACGTTCTCCACGGCGTCTCCAGACTGTCACGTCTGTCACATGTGCTCAGTGTGAACCTGCTTTCATCTGTGAAGAGCACAGGGCGCCAGGGGCGAATTTGCCAATCTTGGTGTTCTCTAGCAAATGCCAAATGTCCTACACGGTGTTGGGCTGTAAGCCCAACCCCCACCTGTGGACGTCGGGCCCTCATACCATCCTCATGGAGTCTGTTTCTGACCGTTTGAGCAGACACATGCACATTTGTGGCCTGCTGGAGGTCATTTTGCAGGGCTCTGGCAGTGCTCCTCCTTGCACAAAGGCGGAGGTAGCGGTCCTGCTGCTGGGTTTTTGCCCTCCTACGGCCTCCTCCACGTCTCCTGATGTACTGGCCTGTCTCCTGGTAGCGCCTCCATGCTCTGGACACTACGCTGACAGACACTGCAAACCTTCTTGCCACAGCTCGCATTGAGGTGCCATCCTGGATGAGCTGCACTACCTGAGCCACTTGTGTGGGTTGTAGACTCCGTCTCATGCTACCACTAGAGTGATAGCACCGCCAGCATTCAAAAGTGACCAAAACATCAGCCAGGAAGCATAGGAACTGAGAAGTGGTCTGTGGTCACCACCTGCAGAACCACTCCTTTATTGGGGGTGTCTTGCTAATTGCCTATAATTTCCACCTGTTGTCTATTCCATTTGCACAACAGCATGTGAAATTTATTGTCAATTAGTGTTGCTTCCTAAGTGGACAGTTTGATTTCACAGAAGTGTGATTGACTTGGAGTTACATTGTGTTGTTTAAGTGTTCCCTATTTTTTTGAGCAGTGTATATCTGTTTATTATACCTGTTGATACAGGCCTCATATGTGAAACTATTCTAACTGAACATTTTCTTTCACAGTGACACTGACTCCGAATGGGAGTCTTATCCCGTGTCCTGTGTGGATTTAAGTATGCTCTCTCTAATTCTCTCTTTCTCTCTCTCGGAGGACCTGAGCCCTAGGACCATGTGTCAGGACTACCTGGCATGATGACTCCTTGCTGTCCCCAGTCCACCTGGCCTTGCTGCTGTTCCAGTTTCAACTGTTCTGCCTATGCAACTCTCTAGGTTTCTTTCTAGGTTTTTGCCTTTCTAGGGAGTTTTTCCTAGTCACCGTGCTTCTACACTTGCATTGCTTGCTGTTTGGGTTTTTTGGCTGGGGCTATATAAATAGATTTGATTTGATAGAGGACTGAGGGTCTTCCAAATATTGAAAGTGTGTAAATAGTTAACCATGTTACTTTGTAAGTGTATATATATACATTTTTTATATATTTTTTTAAATCAATATGTTAGAATACCATTTTGGTATTTTGTAAATAGTTATTTGTTTCAAAATGTATACCTTCACCTATTTGGCCACTTGGGTACATTTGGGCTACTTGTGTGGGACGCCTGGGTGACTTCATGTAGCACACACATTTTGGAAGTTATCATTCTGAAACGTTGCACAAGTACTGTTGCCCTCATATGTTTTTCACTGAAATTGTCCTTTTGTTAATCACCCTGTCATCTCAGATTTTCTAAATATGCTTTACAGCCAAAGCTAGACAAGCATTTGTGTAAGTTTATCAATAGCCTAGCATAGCATTTTGTCCAGCTAGCAGCAGATAACTTGGTCACGGAAATCAGAAAAGCAATCAAATTAAATAGTTTACCTTTGATGAGCTTCGGATGTTTTCACTCACGAGACTCCCAGTTAGATAGCAAATGTTCCTTTTTTCCCAAAATATTATTTTTGTAGGCGAAATAGCTCCGTTTGTTCTTCACGTTTGGCTGAGAAATTGCCTGGAAATTGCAGTCACGAAAACTCAGAAAAATATTCCAAATTAGCTCCATAATATCGACAGAAACATGGCAAACGTTGTTTATAATCAATCCTCAAGGTGTTTTTCAAATATCTATTCGATAATATATCCGTCGGGACAATTCGTTTTTCAGTAGGACCGATTGGAATAATGGCTACCTCTGTATTTTACGCGAGAGTCACTATGGGAGCCATCAGGTGACCACTTGCGCAATGTAGCCGCTTACGGGTATTCTTCAACATAAATGCGTAAAACTACGTCACAATGCTGTAGACACCATCGGGAATACGGAGAAAGAGCAATCTGGTTGATAGCCCATTCACTGCTCAATAGGGACGCATTGGAACGCAACGCTTTCAAAACATGAGGCACTTCCGGATTGGATTTTTCTCAGGCTTTCGCCTGCAACATCAGTTCTGTTATACTCACAGACAATATTTGTACAGTTTTGGAAACTCTAGAGTGTTTTCTATCCTAAACTAAAATTATATGCATATTCGAGCATCTTGTCCTGACAAAATATCCTGTTTACTACGGGAACGTTATTTTTCCAAAAATGAAAATACTGCCCCCTAGTCACAGTGTTAAAGCATGTTCTTTTGGTTCTGAGAATGCAGGCTACAATGCAGCTCAGACAACTGAAAAGGTCTGTTGACTTCTTATATGTGTGTGTGAGGAAGAGAGAGGCTTTCTATTACCCAGTGTTGTAAAGTACTTTAAGTAACAATACTTGAAAATACTACTTAAGTAGCTTTTTTGGGTATCTGTATTTTTGACAACTTTTACGTTGACTTCACCACATACTTAAAGAAAATTATTACTTTTTACTCCGTACATTTTCCCTGACACCCAAAAGTACTTGTTGCATTTTGAATGCTTAGCATGACAGGAAAATTGTCCAATTCACGCACGTATCAAGAGAACATCCCTGATCATCCCTACTGCCTCTGATCTGGTGGACTGACTAAACACATGCTTCATTTGTAAATGATGTCTGAGTGTTGGCGCATGCCCCTGGCTATTTGTAAATTTTAAAAACAAGAACGTGATGCTGTGTGGTTTGCTTTATATAAGGAATTTGAAATTATTTATACTTTACTTTTACTTTTGATACTTAGGTATATTTTATCAATTACATTTACTTTTGATACTTAAGTATATTTAAAATCAATTACTTTTAGGCTTTTACTCAAGTAGTATCTTACTGGGTGACTTTCACTTTTACTATTTCTATTAAGGTATATTCACTTTTACTCAAGTATGACAATTGGGTACTTTTTCCACCACTGCTATTAACTAGTAACACATCCGGTCGTTGACCTGGTAACTTTACAAGGAACCCTGAACTTGGCTTCGGGCCAAGATAATTTTAGTGAATCTGACTGTGGCTCCATCATCATAATACTGAAGGCTATGTTTGTTGGTTCATCGACAAGGCACTGAGTTCCCTTTGTTATGTTTACTATACACTTACTACATCAAAATGTTCCCCCCCCACTATTTATCTATTTGAAATATTTCAAAACAAATTGAGTCATTACATGTAACTGTTAATTATCAGTTTATTAATAAGCTCTTCAAGAGTTATGGTGTTCTTGAAAAGACTGCTCTTTTCTGATTCCCTTTAAAAAAAACAAAAAAAAACATTTTAAATCTTGCCACAGGAGAGCACTATGTCCCTTCTTTTGGTGAGAGTAAGGTCAAGATGAAGAGCCTATATCAAATCAAATTAATATAAATTGTATTGTTCATATACACATATTTAGCAGATGTTATTGTGGGTGTAGCGAAATGCTTGTGTCCCGAGTTCCAACAGTGCAGTAGTATATAACAATTCACAACAATACACACAAATCTAAAAGTCAAAGAATGGAATTAAGAATGAAAGAAATATAAGGACCAGCAATGTTGGAGTGGCATTGACTAAAATGCAGTAGAATACAGTATATACATATGAAATGAGTAAAACAGTATGTAAACATTATTAAAGTGACTAGTGTTCCATTATTAGTGACCAATGATTCCATGTCTATGTACATAGGGCAGCAGCCTCTAAGGTGCAGTCTGATGGCCTTGAAGCTTGAAGCTGTTTGTTAGTCTCTCGGTCCCATCATTGATGCATCAGTACTGACCTCACCTTCTGGATGATAGCAGGGTGAACATGCAGTGGCTCGGGTGGTTGTTATCCTTGATTATTTTTGTTGGCCTTCCTGTGACATTGGGTGGTGAAGGTGTCCTTGAGGGCAGGTGGTTTGCCCCCGGTGATGCGTTGTGCAGACTGCACCACCGTCTGGAGAACCCTGCAGTTGTGGGCGGTGCAGTTGCCATACCAGGCGACAATTGTGCATCTGTAACATTTTGTGAGGGTTTTTGGTGACAAGCCAAACTTCTTCAGCCTCCTGAGGTTGAAGAAGTGCTGTTGCGCCTTCTTCACCACACTGTCTGTGTGGGTGAACCATTTCAGTTTGTCAGTGATGTGTACGCCTACCAAGGCTCAGGAGAAGACCCAGATGTAGACAGTTTCGAAGTAACAAAAAGTTTATTACAAAAACAGGGGGGCAGGCAAACGACAGGCAGGCAGAGATAAGTAATCCAGAGCAGAGTCTGAAAGGTGCAGTACGACAGGCAGTCTCAGGGTCAGGGCAGAATGGTCAAAACCAGGAAAGCTAGAAAACAAGAAATAGAGAAAAACAAGAGCACGGGAAAAACACTGGTAGGCTTGACGAAACAAAATGTGCTGGCAACAGACAAACAGAGAATACAGGTATAAATTCACTGAGGATAATGGAAAGATGGGCCACACCTAGAGGGGGGTGGAGACAAGCACAAAGACAGGTGAAACAGATCAGGGTGTGACAACGCCCATAAACTTAAAACTTTCCGCCTTCTCCGCTGCTGTCCCGATGATGTGAATAGGGGGGTACTCCCCCTGCTGTTTCCTCGAAGTCCACTATCATCTTCTTTGTTTTGTTGACATTGCGTGAGAGGTTATTTTCCTGGCGCCACACACACTCCCAGAGCCCTCACCCCCACCTTGTAGGCTGTCTCGTCATTGTTGGTAATCAAGCCTGTGTCATCTGCAAACTTGATGGTTGAGTTGGAGGAGTGCTTGGCCACGCATTAATGGTTGAACAGGGAGTACAGGAGGGGGTTGAGCACACACCCTTGTGGGGCCCCAGTGTTGAGGATCAGCCAAGTGGAGGTGTTGTTTCCTACCTTTACCATCTGGGGGCGGCCCGTCAGGAAGTCCAGGACCCAATTGCACAGGGTGGGGTTCAGACCCTGGGCCTCAAGCTTAATGATGAGCTTGGAGGGTACTATGGTGTTGAATGCTGAGCTGTAGTCAATGAATCTTAGTATCTTAGTCACTAAATAATGTTTACATATCTTGCATTACTCATGTCTCATCTCATATGTATATACTGTTTTCTATACTATTATACGGTATCTCATTCGCTTAATAATGTTTACATACCTTGCATTACTCATCTCATTTGTATATACTGTATTCTATACTATTCTACTGTATCCATTCCACTCTGACATCGCTCGTCCATATGTACAGTATATAGTCTTAATTCATTCCTAATTAGATTTGTGTGTTGGGTATATGTGTAATTTGTTAAATATTACTTGTTAGATATTACTACACTGTTGGAGCTCAAATCACAATCATTTCGCTACACCTGCAATAGCATCTGCTAATCATGTGTATGTGACCAATAACATTTGATTTGATTTGAACAGCATTCTTATATAGGTATTCCTCTTATCCAGATGGGATAGGGCAGTGTGATGGTGATTGCATCATCTCTGGACCTATTGGTGTGGTAAGCAAATTGAAGTGGGTCTAGGGTGACAGGTGAGATGATATGATCCTTGACTAGTCTCTCAAAGCACTTCATGATGACAGAAGTGAGTGCTACGGGGCGATAATCATTTAGTTCAGTTACTTTTCATTCTTGGGTACAGGAACAATGGTGGCCATCTTGAAACCTATGGGGACAGCAGAGATAGGGAGAGATTGAATATGGGATAGGGAGAGATTGAATATGTCCGTAAACCCTCCTGACAGCTGGCCTGCGCATGCTTTGAGGACAAGGCTTGGGATACCATCTGGACCGGCAGCCTTGTATGGGTTAACACGCTTAAATATAAATTACTTACTCACGCCGGCCACGGAAAACGAGAGCCCACAGTCCTTGAGAGCGTGTTGCATCAGTGGCACTGTGTTATCCCCAAAAGGGGGCGAAGAAGTGTTTAGCTTGTCCAGAGCAAGAGTCCGCGACGTGGCTGATTTTCCCTTTGTAAATCTGTGATTGTTTGTAGACCCTGCCACATACGTCCTGTGTCTGAGCTGTTGAATTGTGACTATAAAATTACAAGCCTATGTAATGAACAAAGAAATTAAATGTGTATTAGCTACATTATCAGTTGAAATGATCAATGGATAAACCTGAACTATACAATAACAGTAAAACCTTTAACCTTTAAGTTACTGTTATAATAGTTATGTTATGATGATATTTGTCCACTGATAAAAAATAATATGCATTAAGTGTTTGTCATTACATGCTGAAACACAATAAATCAGAAGAATGCAAGGGGAGAATGCGGGGGCAAAATGAGGGGGCAAATGGCAGGAACATACGGAATGAAGATGTCAACACTTTCCTCCTTCCCTCTCTTCAGTTTTTTTGAAAGTGCTGAAATAGCTGATGACAGAGTCAGCCTGACATTGCTTTGGCATTATTTCTGTTTTTATCTTTTCATGTAAACTTCTGCCTCTTTGCCTGGAAGCCTCCTGACTTTCCAGATTTCCCGCAGCCCATGCCGCCCACTCCCTCCCTGGGTAAATCCGTATTGCTCCCCTTCCCCTGCACTCCTCTCCTCCCATACCCACTGACCCACTGGCGGAAAGAGTGGGCTATATGCGTTAGAGAGAGTCTGCTTTTAGAACACAGAGGTGCTATTTTCTCACTCACACTTCAATACTAGGTGGGCTTATGCAATGCCGCTCTCTCTCTCCACAGAGAAGTATGGCTTGTTTACACAATAGTGGACTCAGCCAAAGGCAGTATGTGTAGTCTGTGGACTTGCAGGAAGCAATATAGTCAAATATAGATATTGAGGTGAAGTACTGAGTAAATTAGTAGGCTTACAACAATTTAATATAACTTCGTAAAGCTGAATGTCCTAAATATCCACTTTCTTTTTCCTCAGATACCCAAAGTAGTTCATCCTAAAAAACCAACCGCAATCCAAACACTATCAGATACTGTATCTCTCAGATATCATATCCACTTTTTAAAGCTACCATGTGCTAGACACCCACTTTTTTAAACAATTATCCAAATGCCCTCTATACCAGCCCCAAAACGACTACAGATTCTGTCAAAAAATAGGACTGGCATTTTTGATGACACTATGTGATGACAGTATCTGACATCACAGGAAGTGAACTCATCCTGGCCTGAGAGTGTAAGCTGCTGATTTACCCCCCACCCCCCAAAAAAGAACTAAATACAGAAATAATATATATGACTGAGGGCAAGTGGGTCAGGTGACGATGATGATCCTTACCCCATGAAATCCCAGGGGAAACTAACTTAGAAAAGGCTATTACTGCTTTTCCAACCACAGTAAAGTAGTTGCAGTCAGGTAATTTTCAAGGTAATTTTCAAGGACTAGGCTTAATTATTTTTGTGGAAAAAGACTGCAATTCTGTGTATGATAATCAAATACAAATGCATCTTTTTTTTTTCTGTGATCGAGCACTACTACACTATAGTATACATACTGTATGTGGATTATGAGTAACGTCTATATATTATGTCTGTATATTCTGTTTATTGTGGTAAAAGCAGCACCATTTCACCAGGTCAAATTCCTGATACGTGTAGATGTACTTGACAAATAAAGGTGATTGTGATTATAGCCTAGCCCTAGACAGACACTAATACACCCTTATGAATCAGAACATTCCAACAAATACTACTACATCACCCTATCTATTTTTGTTCAGGAGTTACTATTTTCTATCATTAGCATCATCCTCTGCCAAACTTCTTAACTGTATTTCTAAATTATGCAATTAATACATGTATAAATAGTGGTGCATGTCATGTCCACTGGGAGGGCCTTAATGGGCCTGGCCTGCCCAACCATTCCTTGCCCATCCAAATAAAATATTGAGAATTTATTTAACCGAGACTCGCACCAACAGAAAGACGTATCAATCTCAGATAAAGCATCCGAGTGAGCGAAACAGAGCCCTTGTGTCTCAGTATGTGTAGCCCATGTATCTGATGCTCTCTGGACAGAGTATGGTATGTCATACTCTTTTTAGCGAGACAGCTCGGATGCTTTCTCCAGTGAGATCGTTTCAGCAGAGAGGAAGAGGCGAAGCGAGAGGGCTCACTCTCACCAAAATCTGTCCAGAATAAGCCCAATGCCTTTCGATAGATGGTTTAGCTGAAAACATCATAAAAACGATGTACGAGCTTCCATGGGGAAGAAGACAGTGTGTAGCTCTGATTCTGGGTGGCCAGATTGCTAGCAAGAATGGCAATAAACTACCATATGGGGATCATAAGTGGCTCATATCAGCTCGTTTCATCTTGTTATTGACACCATGTCTTATTTTATGGTGTTTTGACTGATTTCATGTCAATGCTAATATGGCAAAAAATTCACTAGATAGCTCACCCACAACTGTAATGATGTATTTGACAGACAACAAGTGCTCATTGTGCAAATGTATTTATGTTTTCAAATCAACATTGGAGATGAAATATAGCTTACATGTTGTCAACAATCTATGTTGCTTAACAACCAACCCGTCTATCGGCTTAATATGCAGACCTAAACTTTTCACCTGCCTTCCCGCCTTTGGGACAATGAGACTCCCATTGTTAGGGTGGAGACATGAGCATCTCATCATTTTATACAGATTTCTGGTTTCAGGCAGCCACTTGAGAATTGGAAAGGAAAGTTGACGTGTGCACAGGTCACTCTTCGGATGCTGGCTTCCCCTAAAGTAAATGTATGTTTTTACCCAAATTATAGAATTGCTCCTGTTTTAATGAATAGAATTCAAAAAACTTAACCAGAGAGTGTGACTTAGCCACAGGGGATCATTCGCTTCTTTAAAAAAATTGAGGTGGATTGTTTCAACTCACAAGCACATGGGCCAATGCCTATTTGGAAAGCGTGAGTGGCAATAGGCCTAGCTGATTATTCAGTTGTGGATGTCGGTGAAAGGTATCTACAGTATTCCTCCCCCTTGGCGTTTAACCAACAGTGCAGTTCAAGAAGAACTGAGAAAATATTTACCAAATAAACTAAAGTTAAAAATTATAAAAAGTAACACAATAAAATTCCAAAAGAGGGTAAAGATAGGAAGGAATGCATGGATTATACGTCTTAACATGGATTATGAAATAAACTCAGATCTCCATTGTTCCAGGTTTAAACACTGTTTCCCATGCTTTTTTAATTAACCATAAACAATTCATGAGCATGCACCTGTGGAACGGTCGTGAAGACACTAACAGCTTACAGACGGTAGGCAATTAAGGTCACAGTTATGAAAACTTAGGACACTAGAGGCCTTTCTACTGACACTGACAAACATCAAAAGAAAGATGCCCAGGGTCCCTGCTCATCTGCGTGAACGTGCCTTAGGCATGCTGCAAGGAGTCATTGTCATGTTCTGACCAAAGTTATTTTTGTTTTCTTTGTTTTAGTGTTGGTCAGGACGTGAGCTGAGTGGGCATTCTGTGTTGTGTGTCTAGTTTTCCCGTTTCTATGTTTGGCCTGATATGGTTCTCAATCAGAGGCAGGTGTTAGTCATTGTCTCTGACTGGGAACCATATTTAGGTAGCCTGTTTTGTGTTGGGTTTTGTGGGTGGTTGTCTTCTGTCTTTGTGTGTCTGCACCAGACAGAACTGTTTCGTTTTTTCACATTTGTTGTTTTGTATTTTGTAGTGTTCACGTTTATCGTCTTTATTAAACATGATGAACACTAATCACGCTACGTTTTGGTCCTCTCCTTTTTCCACAATAGAAAGCCGTTACAGACATGAGGACTGCAGACGTGGCCAGGGCAATACATTGCAATGTCCGTACTGTGAGACTCCTAAGACAGCACTACAGGGAGACAGGCCGGACAGCTGATCGTCCTCGCAGTGCCAGACCACGTGTAACAACACCTGCACAGGATCGGTACATCCGAACATCACACCTGTGGGACCAGTACAGGGTGGCAACAACTGCCCGAGTTACACCAGGAACGCAGAATCCCTCCATCAGTGTTCAGACTGTCCGCAACAGGCTGAGAGAGGCAGGTCCTCGCCAGATCTCACCGGCAACAAAGTCACCTATGGGCACACACCCAACGTCGCTGGAACAGACAGGACTGGCCAAATCTGCTCTTTACTGACAAGTCACAGTTTTGTCTCACCAGGGGTGATGGTCTGATTCGCATTTATCGTCAAAGGAATGTGCGTTACACCAAGGCCTGTACTCTGGAGCGGGATCGATTTGGAGGTGGAGGGTCCATCATGGTCTGGGGCGGTGTGTCACAGCATCATCGGACTGAGCTTGTTATCTAAAAGCTGTGCATTACAGGGATGACATCCTCCTCCCTCATGTGGTACCCTTCCTGCAGGCTCATCCTGACATGACCCTCCAGCATGACAATGCCACCAGCCATACTGCTCGTTCTGTGCGTGATTTCATGCAAGACAGGAATGTCAGTGTTCTGCCATGGCCAGCGACAAGCCTGGTTCTCAATCCCATTGAGCACGTCTGGAACCTGTTGGATTGGAGGGTGAGGACTAGGGTCATTCCCCCAAAAAATATCCGGGAACTTGCAGGTGCCTTGGTGGAAGAGTGGTGTAACATCTCACAGCAAGAACTGGCAAATATGGTGCAGTCCACGTGGAGGAGATGCATGGACCACATCACTTAGGATAAAACAGGTGCTATATTAAATCAGTCTAGATGCAGATAAAGCATTTGATTCAGTGTGATGGGATTATCTATTCCAAGTTCTGGATAGATTTGGTTTCAACGAAGAAGTGATACAGTGCATCAAAACACTGTATTCATCTGCCAGAAGTAAGATGAATGGACATTTGTCATGAACGATAAGTTTAGAACGAGGGGCAAGACAAGGCTATAATCTTTCACCCACACTTTTCTCTTGTACATCAAGCTTTTAGCACAGGCTATAAGACGGGACCCATTTTTAGAGGGAATAACAATAAGAGGTAGTGAAAATAAAATATGCATGTATGCTGATGATCTCTTATTCCTTAAGAAATGCCTTTTTCTGGCCACTCTTCCGTAAAGCGGTCCTATGGACAGATACTCCAATCTCAGCTGTGGAACTTTGCAGCTCCTTCAGGGTTATTTTTGGTCTCTTTGTTGCCGCTCTGATTAATGCCCTCCTTACCTGGTCCCTGAGTTTTGGTGGGCCACCCTCTCTTGGCAGGTTTATAGTGGTGCCATATTCTTTCAATTTTTAAAATAATGGATTTAATGGTGTTCCGTGGGATGTTCAAAGTTTCTGATATTTTTTTGTAACCTAATCCTGATCTGTACTTCTCCACCACTTTGTCCCTGACCTGTTTGGAGAGTTCCTTGGTCTTCATGGTGCCGCTTGCTTGGTGGTGCCCCTTGCTTAGGGGTATTGCAGACTCTGGGGCCTTTCAGAACAGGTGTATATATACTGAGATCATGTGACACTTAGATTGCGCACAGGTGGACTTTTTTTAACCAATTATGTCACTTCTGAAGTAATTGGGTGAACCAGATCTTATTTAGGGGCTTCATAGGAAAGGGGGTGAATACATATGCAGGCACCACTTTTCCATTTGAAATCTTTTACATTTTTTTTTAAATGTTCTTTTTTTCATTTCACTTCACCAATTTGGACTATTTTGTGTTTGTCCATTACATGACATCCAAATAAAAATAAATTTAAACTACAGTTTAAGGGCTTGTAAGTAAGCGTTTCACGGTAAGGTCTACACTTGTTGTATTCGGCACATGTGACAAAGTTTGATTTGAAATACAGAATGCATTTGAATCATACTATACAAATCTGTACAAGCAACCAGAAAGGCATATGCAAAGACATTAGAGCATTTTTTTGGGGACAGTAGTTATTTCTGCTCTGTCCCAATTGAGGGGAGTGACCTCAAGTGAGTAAAAAAATGCTCTGTTTGTGCATATGCCTTCTCTGGTTGCAAGCTTAACCGACAGTGTAGTTCAAGCAGAGTTAAGAAAATATTTCCAAATAATCTAAAGTAAAAAAATAAAAAAAAGTAACACGATAAAATAACAATAACGAGGCAATTTTTTTCATCCAATTTTTATGTAATCTTCTTTGTTTTGGGGTCTTTAATTTAGAAATAGCTTTTTGTGCTTGTTGTTTTCTGAATCTCCATGTTAGTAATTTTGTTGACTTTCAGCCTACTTCATCATTTCGTTGTTTCAGGAACCTGGGCTTTTTCTCTAATTCACTATAAATATGGTTAATTTCCTGTTTTACCTTTTCAATCTCACTGCTCAAAAAAAATAGGGAACACTTAAACAACACAATGTAACTCCAAGTCAATCCAATCACACTTCTGTGAAATCAAACTGTCCACTTAGGAAGCAACACTGATTGACAATAAATTTCACATGCTGTTGTGCAAATGGAATAGACAACAGTTGGAAATTATAGGCAATTAGCAAGACACCCCCAATAAAGGAGTGGTTCTGCAGGTGGTGACCACAGACCACTTCTCAGTTCCTATGCTTCCTGGCTGATGTTTTGGTCACTTTTGAATGCTGGCGGTGCTTTCACTCTAGTAGTTGCATGAGACGGAGTCTACAACCCACACAAGTGGCTCGGGTAGTGCAGCTCATCCAGGATGGCACATCAATGTGAGCTGTGGCAAGAAGGTTTGCTGTGTCTGTCAGCGTAGTGTCCAGAGTATGGAGGCACTACCAGGAGACAGGCCAGTACATCAGGAGATGTGGAGGAGGCCGTAGGAGGGCAACAACCCAGCAGCAGGACCGCTACCTCCGCCTTTGTGCAAGGAGGAGCAGGAGGAGCACTGCCAGAGCCCTGCAAAATGACCTCCAGCAGGCCACAAATGTGCATGTGTCTTCTCAAACGGTCAGAAACAGACTCCATGAGGATGGTAATGAGGGCCCGAGGTCCACAGGTGGGGGTTGTGCTTTACAGCCCAACACCGTGCAGGACGTTTGGCATTTGCCAGAGAACACCAAGATTGGCAAATTCGCCACTGGCGCCCTGTGCTCTTCACTGAGCACCTGACGGACGTGACAGAGTCTGGAGACGCCGTGGGGAACGTTCTGCTGCCTGCAACATCCTCCAGCATGACCGGTTTGGCGGTGGGTAAGTCATGGTGTGGGGTGGCATTTCTTTGGGGGGCCGCACAGCCCTCCATGTGCTCGCCAGAGGTAGCCTGACTGCCATTAGGTACCGAGATGAGATCCTCAGACCCCTTGTGAGACCATATGCTGGTGCGGTTGACCCTGGGTTCCTCCTAATGCAAGACAATGCTAGACCTCATGTGGCCGGAGTGTGTCAGCAGTTCCTGCAAGAGGAAGGCAATGATGCTATGGACTGGCCCGCCCGTTCCCCAGACCTGAATCCAATTGAGCACATCTGGGACATCATGTCTCGCTCCATCCACCAACGCCACCTTGCACCACAGACTGTCTAGGAGTTGGCGGATGCTTTAGTCCAGGTCTGGGAGGAGATCCCTCAGGAGACCATCCGCCACCCCATCAGGAGCATGCCCAGGCGTTGTAGGGAGGTCATACAGGCACGTGGATGCCGCACACACTACTGAGCCTCATTTTGAATTGTTTTAAGGACATTATATCAAAGTTGGTTCAGCCTGTAGTGTGGTTTTCCACTTTAATTTTGAGTGTCACTCCAAATCCAGACCTCCATGGGTTGATACATTTGATTTCCATTGATAATTTTTGTGTGATTTTGTTGTCAGCACATTCAACTATGTAAAGAAAAAAGTATTTAATAAGAATATTTCATTCATTCAGATCTAGGATGTTATTTTAGTGTTCCCTTTATTTTTTTGAGCAGTGTATAATAGGTTATATGAAATTACTATGAGATTGTGCTTCCTAATGTTTCCTGTAATTTCAGCATTTTCCGTTCTTTAAACTTTTCCTTGAGAGATGTGGCTATGATCTTCCATCTAATAACAGCTTAGCTGCATCCTACAATGTAGCAGGAGATACTTCCCAGTCATCATTATTCTCCAGATAGACGTTCCATTCTGTCTTTATTGATACCTTGAATGCTGTTTCATTCAGCATGCTTCTATTAAGACTCTTAGAGTATTTCTTTGTTTGCTATCAAGATGTAGAGTTAGGTAAACTCCATTATGATCTGATAAGTCTCTTTGCCCGATCCAACAATCCTTAAGACTTTGCTTATCTGCACGGTACATGAAAAAGTAGTCTAACCTGGAGTATTCAGTGTGGGGGGCTGAGTAAAAAGTATATTCCATATCTGACATGTGGATGTTATACATCAAGTAGTCCTAAATCCTATTGATCTTGTTAGCAACCAGGCTTATTTTCCAATTTTGATTTGTGCTGTCCAACTTTCAGTTTAAAATCATGTTAAAATGCACTCCAGAGATTGTAGCACCCTGACCTTTTTCGCCTGTCTTTGTGCCCATTAACTCTTGTGTATTTATACCTGTTTTCTTTTTGTTTGTTGACAGTTTGTCTGTCCATCAAGTCCTACAAGTGTGTTCCTGTGTTTCCTGTGATCTAGTTTTAATTTTTTCCTAGTCTTCCCAGTTCTGACTTTTCTGCCTGTCCTGACCCTGATCCTGCCTACCTGTGACGTGATAAGGTTGGACCCAGGCGCAGAAAATAGACCAGACGAGGAATCAGATACGAGATACGGTAGCCGCAGGATCACAGTACGTTTGAAAACACTAATTCTCGAAAACGTTACTGTATGTTTATATGTGGGTGTGTGTAAAGTGGCTTGCGAAGGTATTCACCCCCCTTGGCATTTCTCCTATTTTGTTGCCTTACAACCTGGAATTAAAATAGATTTTTGGGGGATTGTATCATTTGATTTACACGACATGCCTGCCACTTTGAAGATGCAAAATATATTTCATTGTGAAACAAACAAGAAATAAGACACAAAAACAGAATTTGAGCGTGCATAGCTATTCACCCCCCCCCCCCCGAAGTCAATACTTTGTAGAGCCACCTTTTGCAGCAATTACAGCTGCAAGTCTCATGGGGTATGTCTCTATAAGCTTGGCACATCTAGCCACTGGGATTGTTGCCCATTCTTCAAGGCAAAACTGCTCCAGATCCTTCAAGTTGGATGGGTTCTGCTGGTGTGCGGCAATCTTTAAGTCATACCACAGATTCTCAATTGGAATGAGGTCTGGGCATTGACTAGGCCATTCCAAGACATTTAAATGTTTCCCCTTAAACCACTCAAGTGTTGCTTTAGCAGTATGCTTAGGGTCATTGTCCTGCTGGAAGGCGAACCTCTGTCCCAGTCTCAAATCTCTGGAAGACTGAAACAGATTTCCCTCAGGAATTTCCCTGTATTTAGCGGCATCCATCATTCCTTCAATTCTGAACAGCTTCCCAATCCCTGCAGATTAAAAATATCACCACAACATGATGCTGCCACCACCATGCTTCACTGTGGGAATAGTGCTCTCGTGGTGATGAGGGGTGTTGGTTTTTTCCTTGATAGCCAAAAAGATCAATTTTAGTCTCATCTGACCAGAGTACCTTCTCCCATATGTTTGGGGATTCTCCCACATGCCTTTTGGCAGACACCAAACGTGTTTGCTTATTTCTTTCATTAACCTACCTGCGCACGGAGCCCGCTAGCGGGCTGAAATTCCACAACATACGGTGTCGCTACATAAATAGTCATATTAAACATTCATGAAAATACAAGTGTCTCACATGTATCGAAAGCCTAGAATCTTGCTAATCCAACTGCGTTGTCAGATTTAAAAAAGGATTTACTGCGAAAGAATACGATGCGATTATCTGAGCATAGAGCCACATAAAAAAAATGTTTAACCAGCACAGGCGTAACATAATCACAAACTGCATTAAAATAAATTGCTTACCTTTGACGATCTTCGTCTGTTTGCAATTCCAATGCTCATTGTTACACAATGAATGATATTTTGTTTGATCAAATCCATTTTTATAGCCTAACACTAAACATTTTGTGAACCGCTTGTGTCGTGAATTCCGCCTCATTCCATTTTCGACGACACATTCCAGGTAAATAACCCACACAGAACGTGACTTTTCCAGTCATGTTTGGTTTCACTGCAATCAACTGGTTTGTTTGTAACACAATCAAACCTGATGGGCCATTTCGCGGGACGTATTGACTGAAAGATATTGATTTGAAGACACCAAGTCATGACATCATTGTGCACCAATGATTTGCCCGCTGTTTCGTTGATTGACTGTCTTTTAACCCAATGACCACTGATCGTCTTGAAATCTAGCTGGGTAGATAGCCAATGAGCTGATGTAAACGGCAATACGCCATGTTTATGTGTTGCAAGACCAACCCATGTAGTAAGCTCCAGCGTAAAGTGAGTCATTCGCGATTGAAGTTTCATACCGGAAGGAGAAACACATATTACGCACTGCATTGTTTGGTAAACGCGCAGATTCAGCTGTTTATATATCAATCATTATGGCGACTAAGTCAGGGAAAGCTAAATCTAAGTCTAGATATACAGATTTACACACAATTTTAGAATAAATTGATTGGGAAGGTGAAACAGAGATTGTTGTAGGACGATTCTTTTAGCGATTGTGGAGGAATATTTTTGAACGAGAGAGGACATCGTTTTGGACTGGTAAGTTATCATGCTAATGCCCTTGTTTGAAATTAATAACAAAATATTATGTTATTTTTTTTAAATTTTAGAAGCAATATATAAACATCATAAACACCATGAAATGTGAGATGCATGTGTCTTCCGCCCCACCACAACCCACATGAAATAGCCTATTTGAGGCTGTTGAGGAGAGGGCAGGACCACATCAATGGCCAAAGTGAAATGGAGACAGTAGATACAGCTGGTCTGTTGTAATACAATAAAGACAGTAGGTCTAGCTGATCTGTCATAATATAATAGAGACAGTAGATCTAGCTGAAATGTATAATATAAAAGAGACAGTAGATCTAGCAGGTCATAATAATATATTCAACCTTATGTTCCCTGTACTCTCTATATATATCTGTTTATTTTACCTGTTGATACAGGGCTCATATGTTAAACTATTCTAACTGAACATTTTCTTTCAAAGTGACACTGACTCCAAATGGGAGTCTTATCCGGTGTCCTGTGTGAATTTAAAGACCCCGATTCAAGTGTACCAATATTGATGGATGTTTTTACATACATTTGGACCGTATTCAGGGGATGCGCTTAGCATATAATTATACCCCACAGGAAGAGCTGAAGAGTAGGTATACCTTCCAGTGGACCTCATCTCCATTAAATATCTTGGAGTAAATCTACCAAAAGATGTACCCAAACTCTATGACATGAATTACGTTCACATCAACAAGAAAATGTATGATGACCTGGACAGGTGGAATTCCCTTCCTTTGGAGTAGAATTGAAACAATCAAAATGAACGTCCTACTGAGGTTACTGTATTTGTTCCAATCACTGCCCATATAAATGTACAAATGTATCCATACCCACAGAAAAAATGAGTTCTATATCGACATAACCTGAAAGGCCACTCAGCAAGGAAGAAGCTACTGCTCCAAAACCGCCTTAAAAAACAGACTGTTTGCAACTGCACATGGGGACAGAGATCGTACTTTTTGGAGAAATGTCCTCTGGTCTGATGAAACAAAAATAGAACTGTTTGGCCATAATGACCATCGTTATGTTTGGAGGAAAAAGGGGGAGCACCATCCCAACCGTGAAGCACACCATCCCAACCGTGAGGCACGGGGGTGGCAGCATCATGTTATGGGGGTGCTTTGCTGCAGGAGAGACTGGTGCACTTCACAAAATAGATGGCATCATGAGGCAGGGAAATTATGTGGATATATTGAAGCAACATCTCAAGATATCAGTCAGGAAGTTAAAGCTTGGTCGCAAATGGGTCTTCCAAATGGATAAGGACCCCAAGCATATTTCCAAAGTTGTGGAAAAATGGTTTAAGGACAACAAAGTCAAGGTATCGGAGTGGCCATCACAAAGCCCTGACCTCAGAACTGAACTGAAAAAGTTTGTGCGAACAAGGGGGCCTACAAACCTGACTCAGTAGCATCAGCTTTGTCAGGAGGAATAGGCCAAAATTCACCCAACTTATTGTGGGAAGCTTGTGGAAGGATACCCAAAACTTTTGTCCCAAGTTAACCAATTTGAAGGCAATGCTACCAAATACTAATTGAGTGTATGTAACCTTCTGACCCACTGGGAATGTGATGAAAGAAATAAAAGCTGAAATAAATAGTTCTCTCTACTATTATTCTGACATTTAACGTTCTTAAAATAAAGTGGGGATCCTAACTGACCTAAGACAGGGACTTTCTACTAGGATTAAATGCCAGGAATTCTGAAAAACTAAGTTTAAATGTATTTGGCTGAGGTGTATGTAAAACCTCCGACTTCAACTGTATGTTGTGGCAGACCATGGGGTTTGGTGAAGACGTTTACACCGATCAGACACGGGAAGAGTATGATTAGCTCTGTTTCAAGGGTGTTTATTAAATAATAAATCAAAACGAAAAGGATAGGTCTCCCCATGTGACCCTCTCCGGGATACAGGGCTTGCTGTATCCTGTCGGGCACACAAAATCAACTCTCTCATCTTAGCTCAGGTAACCGTCTCCAACTACATGGAAGTCACCTCACTTCCCCCAGTCCTTTCCTGTGTGCTGCCCTTCTGGCAGCTTTATGGGGCTTGTACAGCTGGTGAGCAATCAGCCCTTGATTACACACCAACTCCCCAATTAGCCCCAATTAGTCCTGGGTGGAGAGCCCGTCGAGACCTGGCACGTCCAGCAGATGGAGCCATCACCTCGTGATGTATACCATGTCTGTCACCAGACCTCAACGAGTCTCCCCCTGCTGGCTGACCTGCTCTACACCACAATGTATTTACTGTTTTCTATACTATTCGACTGTAGCTTAGTCTATTCCACTCTGACATCGCTCATCCATATGTATATAGTCTTAATTTCTTTCCTACTTAGATTTGTGTGTATTGGGTATATGTTGTGTAATTTGTTAGATAATACTTGCACTGTTGGAGCTAGAAGAACAAGCATTTCGCTTCACCCGCAATAACATCTGCTAATCATGTGAATGTGACCACACATTGAATAGAGAAAAGTACCTGTTGAAGGTCCAACTGGCAGTCAGTAAAAAGACCCACACTAGGAAATGGCTACCAAAAGACCCTTCAACCGTGAAACAATGGATAGAAATTGTTAAAGAAATACATAGTATAGTATGAGCTTTACTTTAAGAACTCACGAGGAGAGATGCCAGGAATACTGGGAAACATGGGTTTCGTACTTCAAAATTGCTTAATCAAAGACGATGTTACCGTAACTAATCTGATGAACGTATGACATGTGTTGTACCTTTTAAAAACAAAACCTTTTTTTTTTAAACCTTTTAAAAACAAAAACAAGGTTTAAAAACATTTACAGATTTATTCAGAATCACATTTTTTCTTTCTCCTAAGAATCATCTTTTATGCTGGTGAAATGGACAATCAATCAAAAACATCCGCTATTGCTGCATTGAATAATAAAATTGCCATGCAATCTGATGTCTTGTGCTTTATTTTGATGTGGATTGTCCAACATGAAATTCTCTGAAAGATGAAAGATGAAGAACGGAAATGACCCCAAAAATCAGGTAACCCTTCAGGAAAATATTTATTTGAGGACTATCTCCAGGATACCTGCGGGATTGTTTTCCTGAATGACTTCCTGCATGAGTCTTACAGGATCTTGCAGGATTCCTGCAGGAATTGTCTTATAGGACAATGACAAAAAATCCTACCCCGAAAGTCCTGTGGGATATCCAGCAGGACTTCCAATTCTTGAACCATATGCTGCATATTCTGTAGGATTCCTGCAGGATTTGTCATGCAGGATTCATGTAGGACTTTTTTGTAAGGGTTGAGAGCATGTAAGAGCATGTTTCTGGTGTCTCTGTGCTGATATTGTTGATGGAGTGCGCGCACATGAGCATGCAGAAATACCTGGCCTGCTGCGTGCAAATGTAGGAAAGTGCCCATTTGGGGATGTCTGAGTTCTGATTGCCATAACTCACCACATCCACCACTTCGCAGTCATTTTTTCTTCACCTCACACAGTAAGTCAACAAAGTCTGTTTTTTATACATACATTGCAAATGATAATAGTACCTCACAGTATTTAAAAAATCTTTCTATCCCTCTCCCGGCCTTGATAATCACCAAGTGTTAAAGAGTAAAATATCATGATCTGATATATCCAACTGAAACGCCATAAAATTACCACAAAACCTTCTGTGCGAGCTCACTGGTGCAGGAAACTCTTTATTTATTTTACCTTTTTTTGTTACTTTTACCACGTTTTCTCCTCAATTTCATGGTATCCAATCGGTAGTTACAGTCTTGTCTCATCGCTGCAACACCCTATAGACTCAGGAGAGATGAAGATTGAGAGCCGTGCGTCCCCCAAAATACAACCCAACCAAGCCGCACCACGCCCACTTAACCCAGAAGCCAGCCGCACCAATGTGTCGCAGGAAACACTGTGCACCTGGCAACCATGTCAGTGTGCACTGCACCCAGCCTGCTACAGGAGTCGCTAGTGCATGATGGGACAAGGACATCCCTGCCGGCCAAACTCTCCCCTAACCCGTATGACGCTGGGTCAATTGTGCGCCGTCCCATGGGTCTCCCGGTCACAGCCAGCTGCGACAGAGCCTGGACTCAAACCCAAAGTCTTTAGTGGCACAGCTAGCACTGTGATGCAGTGCCTTAGACCACTGCGCCACTCGGGATCCCTTGGCACAGGAAACTCTGAGCGCCCAGAATAGACTGTTGATACAATTTTGCAAGTTTGCTAGCCACAGGCAGGAACCAGTTGATTGATTTGATACAATGTAGCACTTCACTAGTGATAGCTCAAGTCAAGACCAATAGAAAGGAAGGCAGACAGGTAGAGTAAAGAGATGAATGCGATTGAAAGAACCAGAATTTTCATCAGTTTATTTTCTACTTTTTTTATTTGTCGGCCTATGTATTTTACTTAATTGATGGTGGAAGTTAAAGGCCTACTGCTGCATTGGCCTATAGGATATCTTAGTTCCATGCGCTCATTTCTTTAGCTGCCAATGGATCACGGTGTATCAATGTGTCCATTTGTCAGAGGCTGGTGCTTTCACATTAGTTACATTTTTACTTTGAGATTTTTATCATTTTAATTAAGATTTGTGTGATTAGCCAAGTGACAATGACTTTGAGATATTGAAACAAAATTGTTCAATGGAAATGGCGTGCAGATATAACTGGCACGCAGATCGGTAGAAATGGTAGGATAAAATCTAAGCTTCTCCAAACTTGAAACTCATGCGCCGCTTATGGTCTTCACTATAACACCCATAAAAAAAAGTGTGCAGCGCATGCACACATAGGAGCTCCCGTGAAAAAAACGTGCCCCCCTTTGTAAATCAAATGCCCATACAACTGATTCATTCTGGCACCGGCCCTGCATGTCCAGTGACTTCTGGGAATGAAACCTCGAGCCACATTCCAGAATTCTTTACAAATGAAGGATAAACATGCTTTCGCCATCCCCTCCCACAGCCCAGGAAGTGATAGGAGTGATTGATCAATACTATTTATTTGTATACGTGTGTGTGTTTTCTTGTGAGTCCAGGTCAATATGACCTCCTCTTTGATAGTGTGATGGATTGCAGGTTAGTGGCCTCCTCTGGGATTGCGCGCACACACACTTAAAACACACACACACACACACACACACACACACACACACACACACACACACACACACACACACAGGGAAAGTGAGGGTAGACCATTTCCTTTCAGAATCAACAGATGGCAGCAAAGTATTGCACCAGTCTGCATCAAAATACATGCACCAGTTGGCATGTAGTGAAATCATAAGATTTCAATCAGTGGTCGAAAAAGTACCCCATTATCATACTTGAGTAAAAGTTAAAATACATTAATAGAAAATTACTCAAGTAAAAGTGAAAGTCATCCAGTAAAATACTACTTGAGTAAAAGTCTAATAAGTAAATGTAATTGCTTAAATATACTTAAGCATCAAAAGTAAAAGTATAGATCATTTCAAATTTGTTATATTAAGCAAACCAGACGTCACCATTTTCTTGTTTTTTATTTATTTACGGTTAGCCAGGGGCAAACTCCAACACTTAAGACATCATTTTTAACAAGCATGTGGGTTTAGTGAGTCCGCCAGATCAGAGGCAGTAGGGATGACCAGGGATGTTCTTTTGATAAGTGCGTAAATTGGACCATTTTCCTGTCCTTGCTAAGAATTCAAAATTACAGCACTTCAGTATCCACGCAAAGCTATCCACAAAATCCAACTCGAACGTGTACACTGCTTCGGACAGAGAGGGCAGAGGTATGAACGCCCAATCGTTGCCAAATTTGCTTCCTTTAAAAGGGAAACGAGTAGCTCTCGTTGTCGATAAACTATATATTGATAACCAGTTGTTCAGAGACACAAAGACTACTCCATGGCTATTTTAAAAATGACAAAGTTCTTATAGACGAGGAAAATAATGAATCACAATTCTAGCCCGGTTATGGATTGTGATAATACAATAAAAATATAGCTTTTCTATATTTTTTCAAATATAACCAATTGGAACACAAAAGCACTAATTCAACATGGTGAAGATAAAAACTAAGTAAACAGAAGACACAGTATGTGTGGATGGTGTGATGTGTGTTTTTTTTGTTTCGGAAAGTGTGGCGTTGAGTGAGAAAGGAAATGGATGCATATCTCAGAACCAATGTATTGCTGTGAGCGGAGGGGGGGGGGGGGGGGGGGGGGGGGGTGAGAGAGCTTTCAATGTTGTTCAGATGGTGGATATACTTTTTATTTATTTATTTATTGTCCTATCATGGTGGAACAGTGTTTTAAAACAAATTATACTTTAAATGTATGTATTGTCCTATCATGGGGAACACATTTTTTTTAATAAATAAATAAATTAGATATATAATTTATGATCCTATATTGATGGAACGGTCCACAACCCTATACCCTAGAGACCCACCTGAATGACACAGATAGTAAGAAGAAGTCCCTAACTGTTTTATTGGCCTGCTGTAAGCGGTCTGTATGCAGCCATAATATGGTCAGAGACCTACAGCAGCACTGCCCCCTCAAGATTCTGAGCCTGCTTGGCTGGGTTGGTCCTGCAAAGCCAAAGCCCCTAAAGGGAGAGCATACTATACAAGGAAATTCTCAAAGCTGCTAATGAGAACCTTGACGACCTTGTACCTAGCCTGTGGGGATTCGGTGGGGTGCCCCCACCCAGGCAGTGGCAGTGCTGGCAAAACTCGGACATTCAGAGAGGGGGTATATTATTGTGGCCCTGGTGGCAAAAAATCAAAAGTCTGAAAATCACATTGTAGGATTTTTAATTAATTTATTTGCAAATTATGGTGGAAAATAAGTATTTGTTGGCAAGTCTTCACAAGGTTTTCACACACTGTTGCTGGTATTTTGGCCCATTCCTCCATGCAGATCTCCTCTAGAGCAGTGATGTTTTGGGGCTGTTGCTGGGCAACACAGACTTTCAACTCCCTCTAAAGATTTTCTATGGGGTTGAGATCTGGAGACTGGCTAGGCCACTCCAGGACCTTGAAATGCTTCTTACGAAGCCACTCCTTTGTTGCCTGGGCGGTGAGTTTGGGATCATTGTCATGCTGAAAGACCCAGTCACGTTTCATCTTCAATGCCCTTGCTGATGGAAGGAGGTTTTCACTCAAAATCTCACGATACATGGCCCCATTCATTCTTTCCTTTACACGGATCAGTCGTTCTGGTCCCTTTGCAGAACAACAGCCCCAAAGCATGATGTTTCCTCCCCCATGCTTCACAGTAGGTATGGTGTTCTTTGGATGCAACTCAGCATTCTTTGTCCTCCAAACACGACGAGTTGAGTTTTTACCAAAAAGTTATATTTTGGTTTCATCTGACCATATGACATTCTCCCAATCTTCTGGATCATCCAAATGCTCTCTAGCAAACTTCCGACGGGCCTGGACATGTACTGGCTTAAAACTTGTTGAGGATAGGGGGCAGTATTTTCACTTTGGATGAATTGCGTGCCCATAGTGAACTGCATCCTACTCTGTCCTAGATTGCTAATATATGCATATTATTATTACTATTGGAAAGAAAACACTCTGAAGTTTCTAAAACAGAACTCATAGGGCAGGCAATCTTGCAAACAAGAAGTGAAATTCTGAATGTGGGTCAACTTTGACGTCATCGCCCCTTCCTTTCCCAACAAGTTCTGGATCTGCTAGCACTTCCTACGCCTTCCACTAGATGTCCTCATTCATTAGAAAGTGGAATGGAGCCGAATGGGAGGGGAAATAGTCACTGTCCCGACAGAATGCCATTTTCCTGTGGCGCATTTCTCTGTGGGTGCCACCGTCGTTCCATTTGGCTGCAGCTGAAAACGTATGATCCGGTTGGAACGTTATTGGATATATATGAAAATAACATCCTGAAGATTGATTCTCTACTTAGTTTGACCAGTTCATTCGACCTGGAATATATATTTTTGAAGTTTTCGTTCGAGTTGTCCTGGACCGGCGTCAGCTTTTGGGCACGTGAGCTGAAAGTGGTAGCAAATGCAGCTAATTGGACACTAGCATTGGACATTATGGAACAAAACAACGATTTATTTTGGAACTAGGACTCCTTGCACTGCATTCTGATGAAAGATTATCAAAGGTAAGGGATTCTTTATGATGTAATTTCGTATTTCTGTTGACTCCAACTTGGCGGAGAAATACTTTTACGTCTGAGCGCTGTCTCAGATTATTGCATGGTAGGCTTTTTCCGTAATGTTTAAAAAAAATCTGACACAGCAGTTGCATTAAGAACCAGTGTATCTTTAATTATGTAGAACATGTATCTTTAGTCAAAGTTTATGATGAGTATTTCTGTTATCTGGCGTAGCTTTCTATAATTCCTCCGGATATTTTGGAGGCATTTCTGAACATGGCGTCAATGTAAACCGAGATTTGTGGATATAAATATGCATATTATCAAACATAACATAAATGTATTGTGTAACATGTCATGTGAGTGTCATCTGATGAAGATTTTCAAAAGGTTAGTGATTCATTTTACCTCTAATCCTGCTTTTGTGACTATCTTTGGCTGGAAAAAATTTCCTTTGATTTGGTGGTGGTGTAACATAAATATATGTTGTGTTTTCACTGTAAAACATTTTAAAAATCGGACATGATGGATAGATGAACAATATTTTTATCTTTCATTTGAGGTATTGGACTTGTTAATGTGTGAAAGTTAAATATTTCTAAAGAATATTCTTGAATTCCCTGCGCCACCTTTTCAGCTGAATGGGGGGGTGGAGTTCCCCATAACAGGTTTTAAGCAGGGGGACACGTCTGGCACTGCAGGATTTGAGTCCCTGGCGGCATAGTGTGTTACTGATGGTTGGCTTTGTTACTTTTGTCCCAGCTCTCTACAGGTCATTCACTAGGTCCCCCCCCCATGTGGTTCTGGGATTTTTGCTCACCGTTCTTGTGATCATTTTGACCCCACGGGGTGAGATCTTGCGTGGAGCCCCAGATCAAGGGAGATTATCAGTGGTCTTGTATGTCTTCCATTTCCTAATAATTGCTCCCACAGTTGATTTCTTCAAACCAAGCTTGTAGGTGACCAAATACTTATTTTCCACCATAATTTGCAAATAAATTCATTAAAAATCCTACAATGTGATTTTCTTGATTTTTTTTTCTCATTTTGTCTGTCATAGTACCTATGATGAAAATTACAGGCCTCTCTCATCTTTTTAAGTGGGAGAACATCCGCAATTGGTGGCTGACTAAATACTTTTTTGCCCCACTGTATATACTGTATTACTCTTACAGAATTTCCACCTGGGTGAGGATATTGTAAATTGAATCAAAGCCTACTAGATAAATTGTTTAGAACTAGGACAGAAGATTTTATAACTGACTTCTTCAGACATAACATAGGTACAGCAGATCCCCTTATTGTATGGGATACTTTTAAATGTGCCTTTAGAGGCCAGGCAATTCAGTACTCATCTATAAAACAAAAGCAATTTAGATCAAAAGAGTCCATATTAACAAAGGAAATTGATGATCTAACAGTACAGTTAGATAGCAATAAAAACTGTACCATAGAGGCACAGAATAAGTTAGAGGAAAAACAAAAAGAAATGGAGGAACTTATTCAAGAGAGATCCAATGTAATATATAATATACAAATAAAGCGAACTGGATGGAACATGGGGAAAAATGCACCAAATTCTTTTTCAATCTTCAATATAGAAATGCTACCAAAAAATGTTTTGAAACTTGCTACAAATAAAATAGTCACTCATGATTTACCCAATGATATTTTGAAAGAGGAAGTAAGGTACTTTGCATCAAGCAGTTCCTCCTCTGTAAATTGGCAATCACATGAGTCTTTCTGTACAGATGTTAATTTTACATTATTATCAGGAAAAAAATCCATGCAATTAGCTTCAGTTAGTGGAGACAGAGGAGACTGAAACGAAAACATATTCTGAAAGTACCTTACTTCCTCTTTCAAAATATCATTGGGTAAATCATGAGTGACTATTTTATTTGTAGCAAGTTTCAAAACATTTTTTGGTAAGGTGTCAACAGGCACAGGGAAGGCAGAGAAAAAGTAATCTGGTTGATATCCCTATAAATGGTGGATAGGCATGCATAGGAACAGAAGGGTTTCAAAATAAGAGGCACTTCCTGATTGGATTTTCCTCAGGGTTTCGCCTGCAATATCAGTTCTGTTATACTCACAGACAATATTTTGACAGTTTTGGAAACTTTAGAGTGTTTTCCATCCTAATTATATGCATATTCTAGCATCTGGTCCTGAGAATAGGCCGTTTACTTCGGGAACGTTATTTTTCCAAACATAAAAATAGTTTAGCTTCAAGATTTTATAAGAGATTCCCCAAAATTGAAATATTCTAGGCATTTATATATAAACTCCAGTCTATCAAAAGTCTTTTCAAAATCAGCTATGAAAACCAGGCCTGGTGTCCCCGATATTTCAAAGTATTCTATTGTTTCCAGTACTTGTCTTATATTATCTCCAATGTATCGTCCATGTAAAAAATCTGTCTGATTAGGATGAATAATATCTGACAATACTTTTTAAATTCTCTGCGCTAAGCATTTTGCTAGGATTTTTGCATCACAACACTGAAGTGTAAGAGTGTCTCCATTTTTTTTAATGGACTGGATCTTTATATATGCCTCTTGGGTCCTGTTTCAGTAATAATGATATCAGACATTCTGCTGTGTGTCTGATAATCTACCATTTATATAGGAGTGGTTAACTTCTTGATGACAGGGGGCAGTATTTTTATGTCCGGATGAAATGCATGCCCAAATTCAACTGCCTGCTACCCATCCCCAGAAGATAAGATCCACATAGAGTGTTTTCTATCCAAAACTACTAATACTGAAGTTTCTAAAACTGTTTGAATCATGTCTGGGAGTATAACATAATTTATTCAGAAGGCGGAACCCAGAGGACAAACCATTCAGATTATTTTTGTTTTGAGGTCTCTCTCTTTTCGATGGGATTTTCATTGGGAATCCAGATTTCTAAGGGACATTCTTGCAGTTCCCATCGCTTCCACAGGATGTCAACAGTCTTTAGAAATTGAGTTTATTCCTTTGTGTAATGAAGAAGTACGACCATCTTGAATGAGGGTACACTTGAAGTGTACTGTTAGATAGAGGCGCATGACGAGAAAGCATGCTTCAGTTTGTTTTCTTCCTGTATTGACACAGATCATCCCGTCTTCAATTTATCGATTATTAACGTAAAAAAATACCTAAAGTT
This sequence comes from Oncorhynchus mykiss, assembly GCF_013265735.2. Taxonomy (NCBI): domain Eukaryota; kingdom Metazoa; phylum Chordata; class Actinopteri; order Salmoniformes; family Salmonidae; genus Oncorhynchus; species Oncorhynchus mykiss. The sequence goes on along the minus strand of NC_048583.1, from coordinate 23,717,706 downwards.
GTATTACAAAAGTAGTTTAACTTCTTCGATATAGGGGGCGCTCTTTTAATTTTTGGATAAAAAAACGTTCCCGTTTTAAACAAGATATTTCGTCACGAAAAGATGCTTGACTCTGCATATAATTGACAGTTTTGGAAAGAAAACACTCTGACGTTTCCAAATCTGCAAAGATATAATCTGTGAGTGCCACAGAACTGATGCTACAGGTGAAACCAAAATGAAATTTCAAACAGGAAATGCCCCAGATTTTGAATGCTCTTTGTTCCAATGTCTCCTTATATGGCTGTGAATGCGCAAGGAATGAGCCTACACTTTCTGTCGTTTCCCCAAGGTGTCTGCAGCATTGTGACGTATTTGTAGGCATATCATTGGAAGATTGACCATAAGAGACTACATTTACCAGGTGCTCCGCTTGGTGTCCTCCGTTGCAATTATTGCGTAATCTCCAGCTGCGTGTATTTTACCATTTGCTTCAGAGGAGAAACCAAACTGCCACGAATGACTTATCATCGAATAGATATGTGAAAAACACCTTGAGGATTGATTCTAAACAATGTTTGCCATGTTTATGTCGATATTATGGAGTTAATTTGGAAAAAGTTTGGCGTTGTAATGACTGAATTTTCGTTTTTTTTTCTTAGCCAAACGTGATGAACAAAACGGAGCGATTTCTCCTACACAAATAATATTTATGGAAAAACTGAACATTTGCTATCTAACTGAGAGTCTCCTCATTGAAAACATCCGAAGTTCTTCAAAGGTAAATAATTTTATTTGAATGCTTTTCTTGTTTTTGTGAAAATGTTGCCTGCTGAATGCTAGGCTTAATGCTATGCTAGCTATCAATACTCTTACACAAATGCTTGTGTAGCTATGGTTGAAAAGCATATTTTGAAAATCTGAGATGACAGTGTTGTTTAACAAAAGGCTAAGCTTGTGAGCCAATATATTTATTTCATTTCATTTGCGATTTTCATGAATAGTTAACGTTGCGTTATGGTAATGAGCTTGAGGCTATAATTACGCTCCCGGATACGGGATTGCTCGACGCAACAGGTTCAAATGTTTTGACAAAGTTTACAGGTAACTTTTGAGATATTTTGTAGTCACATTGAGCAAGTTGGAACCGGTGTTTTTCTGGATCAAATGCGCCAAATAAATGGAAATTTTGGATATATATCGACGGAATTAATCGAACAAAAGGACCATTTGTGATGTTTATGGCACATATTGGAGTGCCAACAAAAGAAGCTCGTCAAAGGTAAGGTGTCACGTCCTGACCTTAGTTCCTTTTTAATGTCTCTATTTCAGTTTGGTCAAGGCGTGAGTTGGGGTGGGCATCCTATATTTTGTTCTGTGTGTTAGATTTCTATATGTTTGGCCTGGTATGGTTCCCAATCAGAGGCAGCTGTCATATATACTGGAGTGCCAACAAAAGAAGCTCGTCAAAGGTAAAGCATGAATAAAAAATGTATTTCTGTGTTTTGTGTCGCACCTACAGAGAGGTTAAAGTTATAAAATAGTAAATAATGGCTACATCTCAGAACGTTTCAAACTATCTAGAGGAGTAAGTCAAGGTTGTCCACTATCGGCATATCTATATATTGCCATCGAAACGTTAGCTGTTAAAATTAGATCAAACAATAATCTGTTGCTTAAAAACTGTCACGCCCTGGCCATAGAGAGGCTTTTATTATCTTTTTTGTTTAGGCCAGGGTGTGACTAGGGTGGGCATTCTAGTTTCTTTAATTCTATGTTTTGTATTTCTTTGGTTTTGGCCGAGCGTGGTTCCCAATCAGAGGCAGCTTTCTATCATTGTCTCTGATTGGGAATCATACTTAGGTAGCCTGTTTACCCACCTATGTTGTGGGATCTTGTTTTTTGTTAGCCCTGTGAAGTAGGCAGAACATGATGTTTGTTTATTCAGTTTGTTGTTTTTGTATGGTGTTCTGAGTATTAAAGATCATGACCACTTACCACGCTGCACCTTGGTCTACTTCTTCAGACGAAAGTCACAGAAGATCCCACCTCAAAAAGACCAAGCAGCGTTTTCTGGAGGAATGTACATGGGAGGAGAGGCAGCACGAGAGGCAGCCCGGGGGATTGGCAGGGTCAGGTTATAGACCTGAGCCAACTTCCCGTGCTTACTGTGGGGAGAGAGTGACTAGTCAGGCACCATGGTATGCGGCTCTCCGCCGTGTGTCACCGGTGCGCATGCACAGCACGGGGCACTCTGTAACAGCTCCTAGCATTTGTCAAGCTAGAGTGGGCATTCAGCCAGGACGGATGGTGCCGGCTCAGGGCATCTAGCCTCCAGTGCATCTCTTTGGTCCAGGATATCCTGCGCCGGCTCTGCGCACGGTGTCTCCGATGCGTCTCCACAGCCCAGTACGTCCTGTGCCAGCGCCCTACAGTTGCCGGGCTTGGGTGAGTATCCAGTCAGGAAGGGTGGTGCCAGCACTGCGCTCCAGACCTCCGTTGCGGCTCCATGGCTAAGTATATCCTGTGCCAGCTCCACGAACCCAGCCTCCAGTGATGATTAATGGCACGAAGCCTCCAGTGATGATCCATGGCCCGAAGCCTCCAGTGATGATCCATGGCATGAAGCCTCCAGTGATGATCCATGGCACGAATCCCCCAGTGGTGATCCATGGCACAAAGCCTCCAGTGATGATCCATGGCACGAATCCCCCAGTGGTGATCCATGGCACGAAGCCCCCAGTGATGATCCATGGCTCGGAGACTGCAGTAAGGATCCATGGCAAGGAGCCTCCAGCGACGGTCTCCAGTCCGGAGCCTCCAACGACGGTCTCCAGTCCGGAGCCTCCAGCGAAGGTCTCCACTCCGGAGCCTCCTGCGATGGCCTCCAGTCTGGAGCCTCCAGCGACGTCCCCAATCCGGGGCCTGCAGTGAGGGTCCCAAGTCCGGGGCCTGCAGCGAGGGTCCCCAGTCCGGGGTCTGCAGCGAGGGTCCCCAGTCCGGGGCCTGCAGCGAGGGTCCCCAGTCCGGTGCCTGCAGCGAGGGTTCCCAGTCCAGAGACGCCACCAAAGTGGGGGGAGCCAGAGGTGGTGCCCCGCACCGGAGCCGCCAACGAAGTAGATGCCCACCCGGACCCTACCCTATAGAGTCAGGTTTTGCGGCCGGAGTCCGCACCTTTGGGGGCAGAACGTGACGTTCGTTATTCCTTTTGTTGTTTTTGTTTGTCCCAGCCTATCCAGCAGTCTGTCCAGGTCAGTGAGGTCTGTTTGTCCCTCCCGGACAAATACAAATACATCAAATGCTGTGGCTTCCTACTCCAGTGCTGCCTCTACTGCACTCATCAGATTGGAGCCCCCACCACCGAGAGGTCCAAGGTTGCTAATGGTTATTTCCCTGCTGACTGGATGGGAGAGGTAGAGCTGGATTCGTATGAGGGGTTCATGACTCTTTTCAGTAATGTTTTCGACCATCCACCAGAGGGCATAAATGGACATGAGCGCAACTAATGTGGATTATGCCCTCGCTTCCGTACAGTGGCAGCATCCAGGGATTGGAATGAGCCGGCGCTCTGCCCCCTATTCAGAAGAGGATTGTGCGAAGAGTTCCAGACGGAGTTGGTGTGCCGAGATGACACCCTCTCCTTGGACACACTTATAATGATGGCCATCCATCTGGATAACCTTCTTCGGGAGTATCGGCATCACCTCTCTCCCTCCTTCGTTGACCATTCTGAGTCAGAGCCTGAACCTATGGAGGTAGGGGCCATGCGCCTTCCCGCGGCTGAGCGACACCATCGGAGACAGCTCTGTCCTTATCAAGGACAGGAGGGGCACCAGCTTCAGTGGTGTCTGATGGTATGGTTCCGTGATTATCCGTCTCCTGGGTTTGGCGTGAATATTATACCATTATAATATTTCGCCAAACCCTTTCTAGTACCCATTTCATTAGCAGGCTGTCTCTCAGCTGTGCTATCTACTGCTCTAGTTGACTCTGGTGCCACAGGGAACTTTATTGACCAGGCCCTTGCCTAATACCTGCTCTCCTCTCCATTTCCGGTTAAAGCACTTGATGGTCGACCACTGGGATCTGGGAATATCCCTCACTGCATATGATGGCTCTCCTGGTTGAGGATAATCAACACCTGGGCACCAGGATGCCAGAGGACCTGCTTCCCTTCACCCTGTGCGTCCATATTGGTTGAGAGGCCCCGCCAGCCTCATATTCCATCCTCCCGTATAGTTGGCCCCGTGCTTTGGCATGTAGATGTGGACATCTGCCAGGCTCTGAAGAGGGAACCTGCACCTGCTACCTGCCCTCCTGAGCGCATATAAGGGACATGCTGTTGACTGGAGCACACACATCCCTCACCACTGGGATGTCCTTCACCAAGGTAAAAATAGCCGCACCATCAGTTTGAACGCCAATTACATGGTTTTGTTAAAAAATCCTAGAGACAAACTACAAATTAACACTCTAGCTCAGCAGATGTACCCGGGAAGGAAATCCTACTTTATGAAAAGCTACGAGGACGCTACCAAAGCGCCATTTTCTTATTTAATCGTGGATTTAAAAGCAAATACTCCAGAACACCTGAGGCTACGAACAGGTCTGTTCCCGTGGGAGTGGCCGGCTGCGTACATTCCTAAAAAGTAACCGCTATGTCTCTGCGTTTAAAAAGAAACCTGCCCCTCTTGAGAAGCCTAGTTGGGGCTACATCTAATGAACGGAAGGCCATCTTGGGTCACTGTTCTTCAGATCTCATATTATCCCTATGTGAGATTGCTTTGAATCTTCTCAAAGGACGCATTCCACTCACCCTGACACAATTGAAAAAATTAAGGAGACAAAAGACTCAAACTCTTTGCCAATAAAAGGGTCAGTCTTCAAAAGAAATGACATAGCATACAACAGTCTGCCGGTTTTATTCTACCTTTACTAAGTATAGCCGTGCCCTTCATCACCAGCCTTATTGCTGCCAGACGTGGGGGTTGAACACAGAGGGTGATGGCCAATAAAATGTATCTGGTGCCACAACAAGAGTTGGATAGACTTAAAAAACAAGTGCAGGGTCCTGAAAATATCAGACAAACAGCGGAAAATTATTTGGATACGGCCATGAAGGATATTTTGAATCAAAAAGGATTGAACCCCTATGATAAGGTCCAAAAATACACAAACCTCTTGCAAAGGTATTTGTCCTTGGTGAAACAAGGGGAGAGAGAGACAGGCCATTTAACTATTTCCCTACAGGACCCTTTAAAAGATGACGAGCCTAGCGAGAGCCAAGCCCCTGTAATGCCTGTACCTGTGAGCTTACCGTCTGAAGATCAAATGCCTGTTGAAGATAAAGTTATGCATGACTTGTTAACCCATGTTCCGGCACGTAACAGGAAAAATGTTAGCTACATTATGAACAAGATAAAAGACTCAAATGGGGCCGCTACTTGGAACGACAAAGGAGAGTTTATCCTTCAGGGTTCTGTTGTCAAGGGTTCACATATGCTTGACTTGCTTAAAAGTACCACATCGGCCCACAAGGTTGCTGAAGACAGAAGACCTCCAGGGTGGCTTCAGTTTCTTAAGGCCCTGGCCATCCTCAACATTCCCCTCTCGGGTGTACCCAACTATAAGCTTCGTCAACAGATTCACTCTTTAAAACAAAAACCTTCAACGAGATACAGCACCCCTAAAGATGCCCCAATAACCCCGCATCCCTATGAAATTAATGATACTAACCCATTTACCCCCCTGAACGCCTCCGGACCTTTCCCTAATCCCGATCTCTCTGGGTGGTTAGACTTTTGAAGGACTTTTGAATTACTATGATTAAATTCAATACATTTTATTTGAAAAAATAAGCAATTTAACATTTGTGGCATTCTTGAAACATTTGACGTGAGCATACGCCTTGATTACACGGTCGTAAAGGATACACATTCGAACACTTTTGATATTTTCTAACAAAACAAGCTACAACGTTATCATTACTTCTTAAATCATCCTTATAAAGAGACATAACATCTTCAAAAGAAACTCCCCGGGCTCTTTGGCATAGGTAGAATACACAATGGTGACCGCATGTAGTGGAAAGGTTATCTTGCACTTGTTTGATGTTGTAGTATATCTGTGAGCAGTTTTTGGTCAAAAATTCTTTAATAGATTTGGGGAAATGTGAAAAATCGGGGGGAAAGCCATAGGAGTCAAAAAAGTTGAGATTTTTCTTCCTCCTTCCTCTTCTAATGTCACAGCTAGCCAATGTTCACCCGGCATGTGTTTAGGATGGGTATTGACAATAAACATGGCAGGCCACTCCGTCCATTTCTCCATAGGTAATTCATCACAAGCCAACACTCCACAAAATTGTTTTCCAATCAGTCGGCTCATGAGCCCTTCCAACTCTTGGGTATTCATGTCTTTGCTCAACGATCCTTAATAATAATCTACTAAAACCTGTCTTCGGCTATTCACTTCCAAGATTGAATCAGAGCATGCAAAAACAATCATGCTAACGGTACAGGCTAAAGGTGTACGGAAACGCATTTCCAGCCTGAGGTTACCTTGGGACACCACCGAAAGATTTCCTGAGGTGTCATCATCAGGTGATAAATTGAAAGCATACATTGTGTAACCCTCTGCAAAATAATTTCTGTCATTAGGTAAAGAGAGGTCTTTTAGATGCCTCCCGGTAGCCAGGAATAGATTGTAAAATTCTCGCACAGATATGTTGTTATTAAATTGCGGTTGGAAAGCCTTAGCAGGGACCTGACATCCGTCCTGACACAGAGCTACATACTCTGCATTGAAGTGTTGAAAATTAAATGGGTTTTTATTTAAGCTGCCTGTATTGGAGGTGTGATCAACCAAACCTATAACCACGTATCGTGGTAAAGGGCCTAGAAATAGGTTTTCTTGACTGCAGATTCTGCTGCCCACAGAGGTATGCTAAAGGTTTTCATGATAATTCTTTGGAGAGGGTAAAGGGCATTTCCTTTCATCAAAGCCTGTGAGTGACCCAGACGAACTGCCGGAGATACAGACACTTTTTTTTATAAAAAGCGTGGCCCCCAACACTTTTAAACTAAAGTCCCCGTCCTGTGCAGACATTAGGCAAAACTCATCTTTGGCCCTGGTTAATTTTAGTCTTAGATCAACCGCATTTAAGAGTAAACGTTCTTGAAAGAAAATGTCAGAGTGAATAGGGCCTAGCAGATGAAACTCTCGAGATTCGGCACAGTAGCGAGCGCGTGCCTCCAGTCCTTTGTTTGCACCGGTGGATGGGTCTGTCGATTTCATAGAGCCTCCTGCAGTATCCTTGCTAAACAGCCCGGCGCTGAATTGGGTCTTGAGAGTGTCTTCAGAGTAGTTGGCCCTGTATGGGTATGTGGCACTGCTTTGACTGGTTAGACGTTCCCCCAAAGTCACATCCACTTGGGAGAAGATGGTGGCCACTGGGTAATTAATGAGACTCACTTTGGCATCGTTTGCAATATTAGTACCATCTCTTTTGGTCACTTTTAGATGCAAATGCACCAAGGTGTTGTTGAGGTCCAGATAGTTGTCACCGTGGCCTGGTATGAAAAACTCTATGGGACCGTTGTCTGTAATGGCAGAGAGTGGGGCTATCTCCACATAACTGGACCTCTCTACTGAATGTTGGGTTGAGGGGGCCGTGAAAAGATCGAGCTCTGTCTTTCTAGCTTCAGAGGACATGCGGTGTAAAAGAGCCATGGTGCTTGTTCTTTTAGAAAATACTTCAGAGTATTCTTTTTACCGTTTTTGGTCCAGAACTCCTCACTTTACCCCGTCTTTGACTAACTGAGTTTCTTTTAACCGTTAACCTCCGTTTTTTAGGCGCAGGCCTGCGCCTTATACCCGGAGGTCTCTTTTTTGTTTTTCGAGACAACAACATCAGCCCCGAGCCTTCTTGACACTCGACATCTGGTGACGCCCTTCTGGTCATAGCATTGGCTAAAACCTCACTTACTGTATTTTTTGCTGCTGATTTTAAATGCGGTTTGGCTATGCTGAGGCCTCTCTCCATAAACGGTAAAACCATCCTAAAGAGGTTACGAAATATACCTCCTATCCCCGAACCTCCACCACATCCTGCTCTAATACCCAACTGTTGAACTTTTGGGGCCAGTTTTTCCAGCGGACCAGCACCCATTTTTAACCCTTTTCTCTCTTTTGATCTAGAATCTCCTCCACGTGAAACACTTTGTCTTTACCCTTCTGTAATTCCTTCTCATAAAAAGATCCCTCTATAAGTTCCCCGTCATAATCTTTTAATGTGTAGACCAGGGGTATGCGCGGCAGACATTCGGTAACCGTGAATAGCTCATCACTGTATCCTTGCTCATGTTTTTGTCGAAAACACCCCTCAACTTGGATATACGAACCAAGTCCCCCACAATTAATTTAAAATTAATTATTTTCTTACGACGAAGGGGGAACAAACCATACAGATTTTTAAAGACTTGAAAATAGTTTTCAGAAGAGACCTCGGAGGGTTTCATCCGTATACTCTTATGATAACTATTGTTATACCCAATTACTAAATATTTAACTATATCGATCTATGCGTGTTGTGAGCTGTAAAATAGCGCCACATCTGCTCCTTCAGAGTTCTGTTAAAGCGTTCAACAACTGAAGCTTTCAAATCAGAGCCTGTAGCAAAATGTACTATATTGTGCTTCTTCATGAGTTTCTGAAAAGTATTATTAAAAAAAAAATTTCCGCCATCAGTCTGCACTTTCTTGGGGGCTCCTTCTTCCTTCAAGATAGAGTCAAAGGCCCGGGTCACCTCTGCCCCACTCGTATTTTTTAAGACCCTGACTAAAGCTATTTTAGAGGAAATATCTATAACCGTTAGCATGTAGCGATTTCCATCATTTTTATCTGCAAGGGCCTGCATGTCACATAGATCAGCCTGAAATTGGGACAATGGTTAGGTAGAAAAAACTATATTTCTTGGAAATTGTTTTCTTACGGGTTTATGTAGAGTGTGTGCATCCTGCTCTGATAGCCACTCATTCACTTAACCGGCTACCTGTTTCTTCGGCTAAAGCTCTCTGTAAACGTTCCTTACCCCCATAAGACCCAGGATTAGAGGGATTATAATAAATGTTTTTCAACATCTGCTCTGCCATCCTTCTTGCCTCTCTGAGGTACAATAACGTTAATGAGCCCCTTTCAAATAACGACAACATTTCATTTTATTTTTGGGGATTTTTATTTTCAAGAAAACATTATGTATTACGTATACAGACAATTCAGAATTCGTTGCAGGATACATGTCCTCGTTTTCTCAATGATCACATCATGCAAAACCCTGTATATTTGGTTTAAATTAACAGGCTTGTGTCGCTGAATTTTTACAACACAACACATCCGCTATAAAAGTATATAAACAACAAATATGATACGTTACAATTAAATGGTGTTTCAAACAAATAAAGTAAAATCTTAGACAAGGTTGTTTCTAGTTCTTCAGAATCACCACCAAGTCGGGATACCATTTGTGTCCATTGTAAACACTCGCCCGCATGTCGTACATGATTCATGATTTGTTCCATTTTCAGCACACGCTCTACATTAGTCCCGGAATTGTGGGTTGTGTAGAACATTGTTCACTTTATTTTCAATAATTTGATGCATAACATTTGTAAGTTCTCTCGAAAGAAAAAATGTATTTATTCTCTCTAACATCGTATACACATACCCATACCCATTGCATTGCATTACATCTAAATAACAAAAATGTCACTCGGTCTCTTGGGGTTTATTGAGCCAGAAAGTCATCACATCAGCCACCACAGCCTCCCTGTATTTGTTATCGTCCACCAGGGTGTGTCGGATTTCTTTGAGTTTCTCGTGGATGTAGATCGCCTCCTTCAGTTCATGTAGGAATGCCTCGGTTACCCTGTAAACTCTGGGGATAGACGGCACAAGGCCCATAGACTCCAGGGCTCTGACCAGCGATGGTATAAACCTGCAGGACCAAAGTCTTTTCACCAGCGCCTCAAAATGGTTGAAGAAGTAGTATCTTGGGGGGTCGTATAGGCATGGATGCCTGCGCTGGCTGGGGTGATTGATCTCACAACCGATGCATTTTTCTCGTATATATTCTCCAATCACCACATCTAAAATCGTGGCTACAGAGGCCTTGATGGTGTCCACAAAAATAGTACTGACCACCCCATCAAACACGTCCTCAGGCTGTGTACATGTAGGGGGTGTCGCGGGTCTTGCCAGGGGGGAGTAGAATGTTGGGCTGCGAGGCATACAATCCTTAGTGTCGGGCCCCCATCACGTTTCGGAGTTCTGGTATGCGGTAGGAATATCCATGGTTAATGCGTAAGTGAAGAACTGTAGGTTTTAAGGACCCTCCTTTTATTGTTGAACCAGCCCTCGGGGTATCTGGGCGTGGTTAACGCAGCCGCGTACTTAGTTTTCTTCGTGGGGTGACCCTTCTGACGATGTACCTTCTTTGAATAATAATCCTCAGGATTCGGATATATTATGCACTTCTTTAGCCGAACAATGCTCTGTCGCTGTTGGCTCTGTACAAACAGAGCGTCCAACAACTCCAACATTTTCAATTCCATTAAATCCCAACTTTTAAAAGGAATAAGCATGTGCAACATAAAATCCCCGACCAAGCCTCCATCACAAATGTTTTGGTTGCGGATTTCCTCGGTGCTGATGTAGAACTCCACGCAGCCACAGGGAAGTCCATTCTTTCTCTGTATTTTCACCCTGTGAAATACTTTTCCTGAGGAGTCAGGGGTACCTTCCCAACGGGTCTCGTAGCCTGTGAACAAGCTATACCCCTTGGTGATACGTCTCAGTTCGGGACACAAAACCTGGCGAAAAACCGTCCAGTCTTCAACCCCATAGTCCACTCCTAATTTCTGGACGGTATATACTTCTCCTTCGGCTACCGTATAGAGGTTCACTCTACAGGCCAAGTAATCAAACAGATACCCCCATTGCTGTCCATTAGACATCAGCACTTGATCTTTCAGCGAAGTTGTGGGCGGTATCTGGGTTCTGTACACACTTAGAAACTGCTTTTTTGGAGCATCGTATATTGCGGCAGTATACTTTGCCCTTTCTCTATGTTTCAGCCGCGGTCCTGCTTCCGTTGTTACAGTCATCACAGCTTTGCCACTGATCGCAAAATCCATGTTTAAAAATCTTGTTTACTGTTCTGGGATCGCACGCCTTGTTCTGGACATTTATAATGCGTATGCCACAGCCAATACCCCGGACATTCCTGCTTCATCAGATAACAACCATAAGGGCAATAAAACTGGGGGTGGGGGCCATACACGTTCAGGGGTATACGCCATTGAAGTGACTCTTAGGGCCATCAGATAATTTCATCCGCAGACCAGTTCTTCCAACGCATATCCGGGTAGACTTGAAGCACTCAGGGCCTGTTCAATTTGACACAGCGCGAGTCTTATTTTAAGCCATTCTCTCATCCTTAGCACTGGAGAAAATCTCTCGGGTTCTGCCCGATAAAGGGGTTTGGGGCCGCTGTCTGTGAATATCTTAACCGTAGATTCCTCAGATTGGAATATGTAAGACATATGTCCCTCACTCGTACCCAAAACTCCTTTAAAACATTCTGGAGCCTCACGCAAAACATCCTCCTGGCTTTTGTCATTGGGTTCATGACGTGAGCTGCAGAGCACCCCGAGAATTGGCCTAGGAGACATATATTTATGTTTAATATTCTGGGCTTTATTTTAAAAATCGCAGGCCTTGTTCTGGACATTTCTAATGTGTATGCCACAGCCAATACCCCGGACATTCCTGCTTCATCAGATAACAACCATAAGGGCCATAAAACTGGTTGTGGGGGCCATACACGTTCAAAAGTTCAAACACTGAACCCCCCCAGTTCAACCAGGTCCCTAGACATCAATCAGCATGACTACTTCAAAGGATGCAATATAGATATAAAATAACACACCCTCTAACACATGACCACAGGAATAGGATGGCCTGGCCGGAGGCCTATATTTGGACATGTACACGTCATCATGGACACAGGGTCATAAATCAATAACTTTGACCCGTGCCGTCTACTTTATTCTCTCTCCCAAGGCTCATTGTTACACAATGAATGGTCTTTTGTTCGGTTAAATCTATTTTTTATAGCCTAACACGAAACATTTTGTGAACGCTTATCTCGTTGAATTTCGTGTCATTCAATTTTCGACGTAACATCCAACGTAAAATAGACAGACTTTCCCTGACTTTATCCAGTCATGTTTGGTTTCCTTGCAATCTTTGTTTGTAACATAACCAAACTTGATGGGTCATTTTGCGGAACGTATTGACCCGGAAAAAACAATTGGAAGACAACAAGTGACGAGCCCATTGTGCACCAATTATATGACCACTGTCTCATTGATTGACTGTATTTTAACCCAATGACCACTGATCGTTTTGAAATCTAGCTGGGTAGATAGCCAATGAGCAGAGGTAAACGGCAATATCCCATAGTTCTTTGTTGTAAGACAAACCTTTCCATTGAACGCTGGCGTGAGGACCGTTCTTTCGCCATTGCCAATTCAACCGTGAAGGAGAATTATTACGCACAGCAGTATTTCGGTGACTTGCATCTTCAGCTGTTTATTTATCCAACATCATGGCGAATAAGTCAAGGAAAGCTAATTCTAAGACTAGATATACGAATGTAGAAACAATTTTAGAGGAAATTGATCGTGAAAGTGAGACATCTGCTTTTTGAAGACATTAGTTCCCATAGCTTTGATTCTGAAACTGAGGCATATTTTTTGAATGGAGAGGACATTGTTTTGGACTGGTAAGTTGCTCTCCTGCTAATGCCGTTGTTTCAAATTAATATAAAATATTATTTGTGATTGTTTTTACATTTTATTTGCAATATATAAAGATGTAATGAAATGGGTAAAGTACACGTTAGCTAGTCATTGTGAAGGGAGCATGGTCTACCAGCTGCTGCCCCACCCCACCCACACATGAAATAGCCTATTTGAGGCAGGCCCACAACAAGGGCCAAAGTGAAATGGAACAGCACTTTATGTTCCCTTTACTCAATATATACAGTATGTTTATTATACATGTTTTTACATTTTATTTGCAATATATAAAGATGTAATGAAATAGGTAAAGTACATGTTAGCTAGTCATTGTGAGTGAGGGTCTCTTTGTTAGTATGAGAACGACCATAGCCTATGTCTGTGTGTGTGCATATATAAATACACTGCTCAAAAAATAAATTTCAAATTTTGTTGTGCAAATCGAATAGACAACAGGTGGGAATTACAGGCAATTAGCAAGACACCCCTAATAAAGGAGTGTTTCTGCAGGTGGTGACTACAGACCACTTCTCAGTTCCTATGCTTCCTGGCTGATGTTTTGGTCACTTTTGAATGCTGGCGGTGCTTTCACTCTAGTGGTAGCATGAGACGGAGTCTACAACCCACACAAGTGGCTCAGGTAGTGCAACTCATCCAGGATGGCACCTTAATGCGAGCTGTGGCAAGAAGGTTTGCTGTAGTGTCCAGAGCATGGAGGCTCTACCAGGAGACAGGCCAGTACATCAGGAGACGTGGAGGAGGCCGTAGGAGGGCAACAACCCAGCAGCAGGACCGCTACCTCCGCCTTTGTGCGGAGGAGCAGGAGGAGCACTGCCAGAGCCCTGCAAAATGACCTTCAGCAGGCCACAAATGTGCATATGTCTGCTCAAACGGTCAGAAACAGACTCCATGAGGGTGGTAGTATGAGGGCCCGACGTCCACAGGTGGGGGTTGTGCTTACAGCCCAACACCGTGCAGGATGTTTGGCATTTGCCAGAGAACACCAAGATTGGCAAATTCGCCCCTGGCGCCCTGTACTCTTCACAGATGAAAGCAGTTTCATACTGAGCACATGTGACAGAAGTGACAGAGTCTGGAGACGCCGTGGAGAACATTCTGCTGCCTGCAACATCCTCCAGCATGACCGGTTTGGCGGTGGGTCAGTCATGGTGTGGGGTGGCATTTCTTTGGGGGGCCGCACAGCCCTCCATGTGCTCGCCAGAGGTAGCCTGACTGCCATTAGGTACCGAGATGAGATCCTCAGACCCCTTGTGAGACCATGTGCTGGTGCCGTTGGCCCTGGGTTCCTCCTAATGCAAGACAATGCTAGACCTCAAGTGGCCGGAGTGTGTCAGCAGTTCCCCTAAGGAAGGCATTGATGCTATGGACTGGCCCGCCCGTTCCCCAGACCTGAATCCAATTGAGTACATCTGGGACATCATATCTCACTCCATCCGCCAACGTCACGTTGCACCACAGACTGTCCAGGAGTTGGCGGATGCTTTAGTCCAGGTCTGGGAGGAGATCCCTCAGGAGACCATCCGCCACCTCATCAGGAGCATGCCCAGGCGTTGTAGGGAGGTCATACAGGCACGTGGAGGCCACACACACTACTGAGCCTCATTTTGACTTGTTTTAAGGACATTACATCAAAGTTGGATCAGCCTGTAGTGTGGTTTTCCACTTGAATTTTTAGTGTGACTCCAAATCCAGACCTCCATGGGTTGATACATTTGATTTCCATTGATAATTTTTGTGTGATTTTGTTGTCAGCACATTCAACTATGTAAAGAAAAAGTATTTTATAAAAATATTTCATTCAATTAGATCTAGGATGTGTTATTTTAGTGTTCCCTTTATTTTGTTGAGCAGTGTATATACAGTGTTGCAAAACAGTATTTAGTCAGCCAACAATTGTGCAAGTTCGCCCACTTAAAAAGATGAGAGAGGCCTGTAATCTTCATCATAGGTACACTTCAACTATGACAGACAAAATGAGAGAAAAATGGTGGAAAATAAGTATTTGGTCAATAACAAAATAAGTATTTGGTCAATAACAAAAGTTTATCTCAATACTTTGTTATATACCCTTTGTTGGCAATGACAGAGGTCAAAAGTTTTCTGTAAGTCTTCACAAGGTTTTCACACACTGTTGCTGGTATTTTGGCCCATTCCTCCATGCAGATCTCCTCTAGAGCAGTGATGTTTTGGGGCTGTTGCTGGGCAACACAGCTCTCTGCAGGTCAGTCATTTACTAGGTCCCCCCGTGTGGTTCTGGGATTTTTGCTCACCGTTCTTGTGATCATTTTGACCCCACGGGGTGAGATCTTGCTTGGAGCCCCAGATCAAGGGAGATTATCAGTGGTCTTGTATGTCCATTTCCTAATAATTGCTCCCACAATTGATTTCTTCAAACCAAGCTGCTTACCTATTGCAGATTCAGTCTTCCCAGCCTGGTGCAGGTCTACAATTTTGTTTCTGGTGTCCTTTGACAGCTCTTTCGTCTTGGCCATAGTGGAGTTTGGAGTGTGACTGGTTGAGGTTGTGGACAGGTGTCTTTTATACTGATAACAAGTTCAAACAGGTGCCATTAATACAGGTAACGAGTGGAGGACAGAGGAGCCTCTAAAAGAAGAAGTTACAGGTCTGTGAGAGCCAGAAATCTTGCTTGTTTGTAGGTGAACAAATACTTATTTTCCACCATAATTTGCATATAAATTCATTAAAAATCATACAATGTGATTTTCTGGATTATTTTTCTTCATTTTGTCTGTCATAGTTGTGTGTACCTATGATGCAAATTACAGGCCTCTCTCATCTTTTTAAGTGGGAGAACTTGCACAATTGGTGGCTGACTAAATACTTTTTTGCCCCACTGTATATATATAATATATATATATATATATACATACACTGTATATATATATATATATATATATATATATATATATATATATATATATATATATATATATATATATAAATTATATCGTATAGAATGTGTAGAATGCAAACCCATACATCTCAACACAGCCAGCATGCTTCCTCAATTCAGTCTACATTAGAGGGAGCATCAAGGAGCTTGCTGGCTACAGCACCACTGCACCAAGCCCTGTCCCTTCTGCTTCTGCCACAAGTGTTCATCTGCCCAAATATATTTGTGCAGGCATGGATGTGTCTAAGGGCCAAAGGGCACAGCATGGAGGCGTTGCTGTGTTGTTTGCAAGATGAAGTCTCCCATCACATGCACCACATGCTCAGTGACCCTCTGCTTTACATCAGAGACTGCTATGGCATCTGGCATCAGCAGCAGAATTTTGTCTAGAGTTTTGGCAATGTTGGTGGGGTTATATGGCAAAGTGGGTGGGGGCTAGGGTCAGTATGTTATATCTGGAGTACTTTTCCTGTCTTATCCGGTGTCTTGTGTGAATGTAAGTCTGCTCTCTCTTTCTCTCCTTCTTTCTCTCGGAGGACCTGAGCCCTTGGACCATGCTTCAGGACTACCTGCCATGACGACTCCCAGTCCACCCGGCCTTGCTGCTGTTCCAGTTTCAACTGTTCTGCCTGCTGCTATGGAACCCTAAACTGTTCATTTTTACTCTTGAGGTGCTGTCATATTGCAACCTCTACAACCACTGTGATATCCACCCGGCACAGCCAGAAGAGGACTGGCCACCCCCCATAGCCTGGTTCCCCTCTAGGTTTCTTCCTAGGTTTTTGCCTTTCTAGGGAGTTTTTCCTAGCCACCGTGCTTCTACACCTAATGCAGGCTTGCTGTTTGGGGTTTTAGGCTGGGACTATATAAATAGATTTGATTTGATAGAGGACTGAGGGTCTTCCAAATATTGAAAGTGTGTAAATAGTTACCCATGTTATTTTGAATATGTACATATACATATATTTTTTTTCATATTTTTTTATCACTAATTGTTTTTTTTCCCCCAAAAAATGTTTTCATTTATTTTTCTAATTTTTTTGGGGTGTGTGTGTTAGAACACCATTTTGGTATTTTGTAAATAGTTATTTGTTTCAAAATGTATACCTTCACCAAGTTGGCCACTTGGGTACATTTGGGCTACTTGTGTGGGACACCTGGGTGACTTCGTGATAAATGTCATGTACCACACTCATTTTGGAAGTTATCATTCTGAAACTTTGCACAAGTACTGCTGCCCTCTTGTATTTTTCCACTGAAATTGTCCCCATCATCCTATCTGAATGTTTGTTTTATCTTGTTCATTTTAAAGATGATGATACAAAAATAAAAATAAAAAACGTATGGTTTTTTTCATTGTTTTATCTAAACCAGATCTATTGTGTTATATTCTCCTACATTCAATTCACATTTACACAAACTTCCGAGTGTTTTCTTTCAAATGGTACCAAGAATATGCATATCCTTTTTCTGTGTCTGAGCTACAGGCTGTTAGATTTGTCTTCAGGGGTGAACTCTAAATAAGTATCAAAAGTAAAACTATAAGTAATTTAACATTTCTTATATTAAGCAAACCAGACAGCACCATTTTCTTGTTTTTTTATTTATTTACGAATAACCTGGCGAACACTCCAACACCCAACACATAATTTACGAACGAAGCATGTGTTCAGTGAATCCACCAGATCAGAGGCACTAGGGATGACAAAGGATTTTCTCTTGATAAGTGTGTGTTAGACCCTTTTCCTGTCCTGCTAAGCATTCAAAATGTTACGAGTACTTTTGGGTGTCAGGGAAAATGTATGTTGTAAAAATTACATCATTTTCTAGGAATGTAGTGAAGTAAAAGTTGTCAAAAATATAAATAGTAAAGTACAAATGCCCCAAAAAACTACTGAAGTAGTACTTTAAATAATTTTTACTTAAGCACTTTACACCACTGCTGCCAAGATCAATGGAGGCAGGGGGCTAGGGCGCTACTTCCTGCATAACCTTGCCATTGCCATAATAGCCAGGATGCAAGGAGACCGGCTCATGGAAACAGAAGGTTGTTACCTCAGCACTGGATTTAACAATTGGTAAAATAGCCCTCGTAGTGACAGGGGAGGCTCTGAGGTCTGAGATAGTCACTGAAGCGAGGTGGACAGGGAAGGATGGATGAAGGGAGAGGGGGGGATAGATGGATGCTGAGTTTAACATGAAGGAGTGTGCCCAATTGCTTTGGAGACTCTGTTTGTCCATTTAGGTTTATGTAAGAAGGCTGTAAGGTCAGCACGGCCACACACTCAACGGCATGAAAGAGTTGGTTATTCAGCAGAATTTTTTTAAAGCTCATCCTCTTTTTCTCACAACTTAACTCCCCCTTAATCACAAATCACCCCATCTTTCTTCCTTCTCTCTTTCCCTCTTCCCTCTCACTCTTTTCCCCCAATTTTCCCTCCCTCCCTAAGCCTCTCTCTCTCCCCTATATCCATCCCTGGCTAAAAGGCTGTACACACAGCAGCGGAGTGCGGATGCCCACTCAGCACTCTCAGGGAGCTGAAGACTCCCACTCGGTCTCTGCGTCATGGAAAAGAGATCCCTCAGAGATGACACAGAACAGATGGAGGAGGAATAACACACCGTCCCTCCATTGTTTTACCCACAGATGCATCATAAATGTCACTCTATTCCCTATTTAGTGCAATACTTTTGACCAGAGCCCTATGTTCCTGGTCAACGGCAGTGCACTATATATACGCTCTTAGAAACAAAGGTGCTATCTAGAACCAAAAAGGACTACGTAGAGACACAACTTGGGTCTCTACGTGTATATTGTGTGGCCACCTGTTGTTGCTATGCTGTCACCTAACCCCTGCCGCTGTTATAACCCCTATTTCTAACCATTGCGTAACTATCATCCATTAGTAGAAATACAAGCCATTGCTGCACTTTGAAACTCTCACTAGAATGACCTTTTACAAAGACAGGCTTTGTTCAGAAGTGACGAAAGCTGTTTGCCCATAAACCATCTCACTCACTATATCCTCATATTCACGTCGCTCACAGAAGGCCTTTAATATTGAATCTGAGGCTAGTCTGTAACACTAAAAAAAGCCCATGCAGGATTTTTCTGGTCTGAGTAAGGAAGGATTCAATTAGACTATGGGGTAGCTGGGCAGATCTACAATCCAGGGGCTTACTTTTTGGTAGAATACCCTAATCTTTATGTAAGAAAATGACAAGAAGATGGGGCCAGCAGCTCTGCTTCTAGCTCCGAAGCAACTTTGCATTATTTTGCTTTTTTTGTGTGTTATTAGCCCAGATTTTTTTGTGTTATTACATACAGCCGGAAAGAGCTTTTGGATATCAGCGCGGCGGTAACTCGCCAGCAATACAACCAGGGATACAACTTTCCCAAATTGGATCCTTTGTTCGTACCCCCCAGTGCAATTAAATTTATTCCAGAGGCTGCTCCAAAACACTGGCAGCAGAGAATTGGTATTCGGAGTGGACTTCTGGTCTGACTCAGGAGGCGAGCACACCATACACTGCTTCCGAGTATATTATTCGCTAATGTTCAGTCTTTGGATAATAAAGTAGACGAGCCCAGGGCGAGAATCTCCTTCCAGAGAGACATCAGTGATTGTAACCTACTCTGTTTCACGGAAACATGGCCCTCTCGGGATATACTGTCCCCGTCCATACAGACATCTCGGTTCTCAGTACATCGTGCAGACAGGAATAAAGAACTCTCCGGGAAGAAGAAAGGCGGCACTGTATGTTTCATGATTAACCACTCATGGTGTGATTGTGATAACATACAGAAACTCAAGTCCTTTTGTTCACCCGACCTAGAATAGCTCACAATCAAATGCTGACCGTATTACCTCCCAAGAGAATTATCTTAGGTTATAGTCACAGCCGTGTATACTTCCCCTCAAGCCAATACCACGATGGCCCTAAAAGAACTACACTATTAAAACTTACCCAAACCAGAAACCATGGCTAGATGACAGCATTCGCAGAGAACTGAAAGTGCGAACCACCACATTTAACCATGGCAAGGTGACTGGGAATATAGCCGAATACAAACAGTGTAGTTATTCCCTACGTAAGGAAATCAAGCAGGCAAAAATGAGACAAATTGGAGTCGCAATTCAGCGTCTCAGACACGAGATGTGTGTGGCAGGGTCTACAGACAATCACGGACTACAAAGGGAAAACCAGCTACATCGCGGACACTGACATCTTGCTTCCGGACAAGCTAAACACCTTCTTTGCCCTTTTTGAGGATAACACAGTGCCACAGACTGTGGGCTCTACTTCTCTGTGGCCGACGTGAGTAAGACATTTAAACGTGTTAACCCCGCAGTGCTGACGGCCCAGATGACATCCTTAGCTGCGTCTTCACTGAATGCGCAGACCAGCTGGCTTGAGTGTTTACAGACATATTCAATCTCTCCCTATCCCAGTCTGCTGTCCCCTCTTGCTTCAAGATGTACACCATTGTTGCTGTACCCAAGAAAGCAAAGGTAACTTAACTAAATGACTATCGCCCTGTACCACTCACTTCTGTCAGCATGATATGCTTTGAGAGGCAAGTTAAGGTCATATCACCTCTACCTTACCTGACACCCTAGACTCATTTAAATTTGCTTACAGCCCCAATAGATCCACAGACGATGCAATTCGCCATCGCACTGCACACTGCCCTATCCCATCAGGACAAGAGAAATACCTATGTCAGAATGCTGTTCATTGACTATAGCTCAGCATTCAACACCATATTACCCTCCAAGCACATCATTAACCTTTTGTGACTAGGGGGCAGTATTTTCATTTTTTGAAAAAAAACGTTCCCGTAGTAAACAGGATATTTTTTCAGGACAAGATGCTAGAATATGCATATAATTGACAGCTTGGGATATAAAACACTCTAAAGTTTTCTTTAGACATAGTTTCAGGCTTTTATTTTGAAAAATGAGCATGAAAGATCACATTGTGTAAGTGGATAGGTGGGGGCTCTCAGAGTGAGTTTTTGCGCTACAGAGTAAAGCGGCCACTGTTCCTCCCGCTGTTATTGAAAAACCTACTCTCTAGGTTAATATATTATCGAATATATATTTTAAAACTACCTGAGGAATGATTATAAAAAACGTTTGACATGTTTCTGTGGACATTATGAAGACTATTTGGAATTTTGTCTGCATTTTTCATGACCGCTCTTTCCTGTGGATTTCTGAACATAACGCGACAAACAAACAGAGGTATTTTGGGTATAAAAATAATATTTTTGGAACAAAAGGAGCATTTGTTGTGTAACTTGGGAGTCTCATAAGTGAAAACATCCGAAGATCAAAGGTAAACGGTTAATTTGATTGCTTTTCTGATTTTCGTGACCAAGCTTCCTGATGCTAAGTGTACATAATGCTAGGCTATCGATAGCGTCAAGAAGTTAATAACCTCTTGCAGCTCCCCCCCTACTTTGTGCAATTTCCGCCTGAAGACATACCCAAATCTAACAGCCTGTAGCTCAGGCACAGAACCAAGGATGTGCATATTCTTGGTACCATTTGAAAGAAAACACTCTGAAGTTTGTGTACATGTGAATTGAATGTAGGAGAATATCACACAAAAGATCTGGTGTAGATAAAACAATGAAAAGAAACATACGTCTTTTATTTTTGTATCATCATCTTTAAAATGAACAAGATAAAACAAACATTCAGATAGGATGATGAGGACAATTTCAGTGAAAAATATAAGAGGGCAACAGTACTTGTGCAAAGTTTCAGAATGATAACTTCCAAAATGAGTGTGGTACATGACATTTATCACGAAGTCACCCAGGTGTCCCACACAAGTAGCCCAAATGTACCCAAGATGGCCAAATTGGTGAAGGTATACATTTTGAAACAAATAACTATATACAAAATACCAAAATGGTGTTCTAACACACCCCCCCCCCCAAAAAAAATTGAAAAATAAATTAAAACATTTTTTCGGGAAAAAAAATTATTGATAAAAAAAATATGAACGAAAATATATAAATACATATTAAAAATAACATGGGTAACTATTTACACACTTTCAATATTTGGAAGACCCTCAGTCCTCTATCAAATCAAATCTATTTATATAGTCCCAGCCTAAAACCCCAAACAGCAAGCAATGCAGGTGTAGAAGCACGGTGGCTAGGAAAAACTCCCTAGAAAGGCAAAAAACCTAGGAAAAAACCTAGAGAGGAACCAGGCTATGAGGGGTGGCCAGTCCTCTTCTGGCTGTGCCGGGTGGATATTGCAGTGGTTGTAGAGGGTGCAACAGGACAGCACCTAAAGAGTAAAAATGAACAGTTTAGGGTTCCATAGCAGCAGGCAGAACAGTTGAAACTGGAACAGCAGCAAGGCCGGGTGGACTGGGGACAGCAAGGAGTCGTCATGGCAGGTAGTCCTGAAGCATGGTCCAAGGGCTCAGGTCCTCCGAGAGAAAGAAGGAGAGAAAGAGAGAGCAGACTTACATTCACACAAGACACCGGATAAGACAGGAAAAGTACTCCAGATATAACATACTGACCCTAGCCCCCACCCACTTTGCCATATAACCCCACCAACATTGCCAAAACTCTAGACAATATTCTGCTGCTGATGCCAGATGCCATAGCAGTCTCTGATGTAAAGCAGAGGGTCACTGAGCATGTGGTGCATGTGATGGGAGACTTCATCTTGCAAACAACACAGCAACGCCTCCATGCTGTGCCCTTTGGCCCTTAGACACATCCATGCCTGCACAAATATATTTGGGCAGATGAACACTTGTGGCAGGAGCAGAAGGGACAGGGCTTGGTGCAGTGGTGCTGTAGCCAGCAAGCTCCTTGATGCTCCCTCTAATGTAGACTGATTGGAGTAAGCATGCTGGCTGTGTTGAGATGTATGGGTTTGCATTCTACACATTCTACACATGACCATTTATACAGTATATATATATATATATATACACACACACACAGACATAGGCTATGGTCGTTCTCATGCAAACAAAGAGACCCTCACTCACAATGACTAGCTAATGTGTACTTTTTCCTATTTCATTACATCTTTATATGTTGCAAATAAAATGTAAAAACATGTATAATAAACATACTGTATATATAGAGTACAGGGAACATAAAGTGCTGTTCCATTTCACTTTGGCCATTGTTGTGGGCCTGCCTCAAATAGGCTATTTCATGTGGGGGTGGGGTGGAGCAGCAGCTGGTAGACCATGCTCCCTCTAATGTAGACTGATTGGAGGAAGCATGCTGGCTGTGTTGAGATGTATGGGTTTGCATTCTACACCATACCATTTTTATATATATATATATATATATACACACACACACACACACACACAGACATAGGCTATGGTCGTACTCATACAATCAGACCCTCACTCACAATGACTAGCTAACGTGTATTTTACCCATTTGATTACATATTTACATATTGCAAATAAAATGTAAAAACAATCACAAATAATATTTTATATTAATTTCAAACAACGGCATTAGCATGAGAGCAACTTACCGTTCAAAAAATATGCCTCAGTTTCAGAATCAAAGCTATGGGAACTAATGGAGTCTTCAAAAAGCAGATGTCTCACTTTCACGATCAATTTCCTCTAAAATTGTTTCTACATTCGTATATCTAGTCTTAGAATTAGCTTTCCTTGACTTATTCGCCATGATGTTGGATAAATAAACAGCTGAAGATGCAAGTCACTGAAATACTGCTGTGCGTAATAAGCGTCGCTCCTTCACGGTTGAATTGGTAATGGCGAAAGAACGGTCCTCACGCCAGCGTTCAATGGAAAGGTTTGTCTTACAACAAAGAACTATGGGAAATTGCTGTTTACCTCTGCTCATTGGCTATCTACCCAGCTAGATTTCAAGACCATCAGTGGTCATTGGGTTAAAATACAAATCAGCGAGACAGTGGTCATATAATTGGTGCACAATGGGCTCGTCACTTGTTGTCTTCCAATTGGTTTTTCCGGGTCAATACGTCCCGCAAAATGACCCATCTTTTTGGTTGTGTTACAAACAAACAGTTGATTGCAAGGAAACCAAACATGACTGGATAAAGTCAGGGAAAGTCTGTCTATTTTACGTTGGATGTTCGGTCTAAAATTGAGTAACACGAAATTCAACGAGAAAAACGTTCACAAAATGTTTTGTGTTAGGCTATAAAATGGATTTAACCGAACAAAATACCATTCATTGTGTAACAATGAGCCTTGGGATTGCAACCAGAGCAAGATCTTCAAAGGTAAACAATTTATTCCAATGCAATCTGTGATTTTGTTACGCAAGCGCTGGTTGAAACAGTAGTTTGATATGGGGGTCTGTGCTCAGATAATCAGAGCGTATTCTTTCGCAATAAATAATTTTTAAAATCTGACAACGTAGTTGGATTAGCTAGATTCTAGGCGTTCGAACCATGTGAGACACTTGTATTTTCATTAATGTTTAATATGACTATTTATGTAGCGATCACCGTATGCAAATAAATTCATTAAAAATCCTACAATGTGATTTTCTGGATTTTTTTTCTTCTCATTTTGTCTGTCAGAGTTGAAGTGTACATATGATGAAAATTACAGGCCTCTCTCATCTTTTTAAGTGGGAGAACTTGCACAATTGGTGGCTGACTAAATACTTTTTTGCCCCACTGTATTTTAAAGCAAATACTTTTACTTAAGTAGGGTTTTAATATGTGACTTTCACTTTTCCCTGAGTCATTTTCTATTAAGGAACCTTTACTTTTGCTCAACTCTGACGTTTGGGTACTTTTTCCACTACTGCTTGGCAGGCAGTAGTCAGCGGGGTTTGTAAAACTCTGCATGAACTGGAGCTTTCTTCCGCCCAGTCAATAATGAGGAATGCACCACTCCAAATGATTCTCTCCTCTCACACTATACATTATCCTTGCTCTCCTATCTTTCTTCCTTCATTCTTTCCCTCTCACTTTGTTTTTATCTCTCTCTACTGTACCACATCTCTCTTTCTCTCATCTTTCTCTGACTATTCCTATGTCTCTGCCCATATCAGTCTCTGTCTGGCTGTCTCTCTTTCACGGGGATGTAAAAGGTTATTTTGAATCACGTTTCTCTCTCCGTCTCTGTATCTATCAACCTTTCATAATATGCAATATTTTCATTTTGACAATATGTGCTATGCATGTTGTGTACCCATTTATTGGACAGGTTGACAAACTTGAATTACATTGTGGAGAAATCTGTAAAAATCTTATGACGTTATTAGGAAAAGTGAAGCATTCATTGCTATCACAAATGCAGAGGTGCAATTCCTTGGTTGTAACGGTTTTCGTCCTCCTCTTCTGTGGAGGAGTAAGAAGGATCGGACCAATACGCAGCGTGGTAAGTGTTTGTCATATTTTTAATTAAAACTGAGCACTACACAAAATGAAAACGAAACAGTTCTGTGTGGAAAACACAGACACAGAAAATAATCACCCACAAAACACAGGTGGGAAAAGGCTACCTAAGTATGATTCTCAATCAGAGACAACGAACGACACCTGCTTCTGATTGAGAACCATACCAGGCCAAACACAAAACCACAACATAGAAAAAAGAACATAGACTACCCACCCAACTCACGCCCTGACCATACTAAAATAAAGACCTAACAAAATAACTAAGGTCAGAACGTGACAATAGCCCCCCCCCTAAAGAAGACAAACAATGTATACGAAATGCTTCAGTCTGGTTTTAGACCCCATCATAGCACTGAGATTGCACTTGTGAAGGTGGTAAATGACCTTTTAATGGCATCAGACTGAGGCTCTGCATCTGTCCTCGTGCTCCTAGACCTTAGTGCTGCTTTTGATACCATCGATCACCACATTCTTTTGGAGAGATTGGAAACCCAAATTGGTCTACACGGACAAGTTCTGGCCTGGTTTAGATCTTATCTGTCGGAAAGATATCAGTTTGTCTCTGTGAATGGTTTGTCCTCTGACATATCAACTGTAAATTTCGGTGTTCCTCAAGGTTCCGTTTTAGGACCACTATTGTTTTCACTATATATTTGACCTCTTGGGGATGTCATTCGAAAACATAATGTTAACTTTCACTGCTATGCGGATGACAGAGCTGTACATTTCAATGAAACATGGCGAAGCCCCAAAACTGCCTTTGCTAGAAGCATGTGTTTCAGACATAAGGAAGTGGATAGCTGCAAACTTTCTACTTTTAAACTCGAACAAAACAGATGCTTGTTCTAGGTCCCAAGAAACAAAGAGATCTTCTGTTGAATCTGACAATTAATCTTAATGGTTGTACAGTCATCTCAAATAAAACTGTGAAGGACCTCGGCGTTACTCTGGACCCTGATCTCTCTTTTGAAGAACATATCAAGACCATTTCAAGGACAGCTTTTTTCCATCTATGTAACATTGCAAAAATCTGAAACTTTCTGTCCAAAAATGATGCAGAAAAATTAATCCATGCTTTTGTCACTTCTAGGTTAGACTACTGCAATGCTCTACTTTCCGGCTACCCAGATAAAGCACTAAATAAACTTCAGTTAGTGCTAAATACGGCTGCTAGAATCCTGACTAGAACCAAAAAATTGTATCATATTACTCCAGTGCTAGCCTCCCTACACTGGCTTCCTGTCAAAGCAAGGGGTGATTTCAAGGTTTACTGCTAACCTACAAAGCATTACATGGGCTCCTACCTATCTCACCTGATTTGGTCCTGCCGTACATACCTACACATACGCTACGGTCACAAGATGCAGGCCTCCTAATTGTCCCTAGAATTTCTAAGCAAACAGCTGGAGGCAGGGCTTTCTCCTATAGAGCTCAATTTTTATGGAACGGTCTGCCTACCCATGTCAGAGACGCAAACTCGGTCTCAACCTTCAATCTCTTCAGTGGGTCATATGATTGAGTGTAGTCTGGCCCAGGAGTGGGAAGGTGAACAGAAAGGCTCTGGAGCAACGAACCGCCCTTGCTGTCTCTGCAAACCATTAAAGTTTGCTTTCTAGAAGAAGAAAAACTAGAATAAATTTGAACTTCATTTGTTTTTCCACTGGGATTCTCTGCGTCACTGAGTCACTGGCTCTCTCATACCGTCCCTGGGAGGGGTGCGTCACCTGAGTGGGTTGAGTCACTGATGTGGTCATCCTGTCTGGGTTGGCGCCCCCCCTTGGGTTGTGCCGTGGCGAGATCTTTGTGGGCTATACTCAGCCTTGTCTCAGAATGGTAAGTTGGTGGTTGAAGATATCCCTCTAGTGGTGTGGGGGCTGTGCTTTGGCAAAGTGGGTGGGGTTATATCCTTCCTGTTTGGCCCTGTGTCCTCGGATAGGGCCACAGTGTCTCCTGACCCCTCCTGTCTCAGCCTCCAGTATTTATGCTGCAGTAGTTTATGTGTCAGGGGGCTAGGGTCAGTTTGTTATATCTGGAGTACTACTCCTGTCCTATTCGGTGTCCTGTGTGAATTTAAGTGTGCTCTCTCTAATTCTCTCTTTCTCTCTTTTTTTCTCTCTCTCGGAGGACCTGAGCCCTAGGACCATGCCTCAGGACTACCTGACATGATGACTCCTTGCCGTTCCCAGTCCACCTGGCCGTGCTGCTGCTCCAGTTTCAACTGTTCTGCCTTATTATTATTGGACCATGCTGGTCATTTATGAACATTTGAACATCTTGGCCATGTTCTGTTATAATCTCCACCCAGCACAGCCAGAAGAGGACTGGCCACCCCACATATCCTGGTTCCTCTCTAGGTTTCTTCCTAGGTTTTGGCCTTTCTAGGGAGTTTTTCCTAGCCACCGTGCTTCTACACCTGCATTGCTTGCTGTTTGGGGTTTTAGGCTGGGTTTCTGTACAGCACTTTGAGATATCAGCTGATGTACGAAGGGCTATATAAATACATTTGATTTGATTTTGATTTGATTTAAAGGTGCGGACTCCGGCCGCAAAACCTGAACCTATAGGGGAGGGTCAGGGTGGGCGTCTGTCCGCGATGGCTGCCCTGGCGCAGGACGTGGACCCCACTCCATCATATTCTCGGCCCACTTAGTCTCGGCGACTCCGGCAGCACCGGAGGGAATGGCGACCCCGGCAGCTCCTGACTGACGGACGGCTCCGGCAGCTCCTGACAGACGGACGGCTCCGGCAGCTCCTAACATACGGGCGGCTCAGGCAGCTCAGGACATACGGGCAGCTCTGGCAGCTCAGGACAGATGGGAGACTCTGCCAGCGCTGGACAGGAGGAAGACTCTGCCAGCGCTAGACAGGCGGGAGAGACAGCCTGGTGCGTGGGGCTGCCGGAGTGCTGGTGCATGGAGGAGGCACCGGATAGACCGGACCGTGGAGGCGCACTGGAGGTCTCGAGCACCGGGCCTGCACAACCCTACCTGGCTGGATACTCCCCGTAGCCAGGCCAGTGTGGCGAGGTGGAACAGACCGCACTGGGCTGTGCTGGTGAACCGGGGACACCGTGCGTAGGGCTGGTGCCATGTACCCCGGGCCGAAGAGATGCCCTGGAGACCAGATGCACTGAGCCGGCTTCATGGCACCTGGCTCGATGCCCACTCTAGCCCGTCCGATACGAGGCGCTGCGATGTAACGCACCGGGCTATAACACGGTGCCTGGCATAACACGGTTCCTGCTCGGACCACATCTCTCCACGGTAAGCACGGGGAGTTGGCTCAGGTCTCCTACCTGACTTAGCCACACTCCCCATGTGCCACCCCCAATACATTTTTGGGCTGCCTCTCGTCCCAGCCGCGCTGCCGTGCTGCCTCCTCATATCGCTGCCTATCAGCTTTCGATACAAACTTCCAACTTCAACTGTATTTTTGTTGGGTTTTTCTCAGCTCAGCATTGGAAGGTGAAGCAACAGCATTGTGTCCCTGTTGCCCAACACATTTAACCTCACCACAGTACTTATTGGTAGTGGCACCTTTGCTAATAGTATAGGGTGAAAAGTTAAGAATAACTCACAGGTTCCTCCGGTGGTTCCTTAATTGGGGAGTGCGGGCTCTTGGTAATGGCTGGAGCAGAATAGGTGGAATGGTATAAAATATATCAAACAGTTTGATGCCATTCCATTTGCTCCGTTCCAGCCATTGTTGTGAGCCGTCCTCCCCTCAGCACCTCCCTCGATGTCCAGAGGAGGCTGAGGGGTGTCGTGGGGGACGGCCTCAGCTAGGGGACCAGGAACCACCGGCCTGAGGAGAAAAACATGAAAAGAAGATGAGATCCGGTAGTTAGTGGGAAGCTGTAACCTATAAGTCACCTTGCTTCTTGCAGGGCAGAGTGGGAGCTGGCTGATAAAGCAGGACAGTCTGGAAAGGAGTAAGCCCAGTGGAGGAGTGATGTAATTAATACTGGGCGTCCTCTCAACCTGCCCGTTGGACTGAGGATGATTTAGTTTGGGCACATACTGAACATGAGTTGACATAGTGAGCCACATCCTGCGCCAAGGTGGGCCTCCAGTATTTATTGGAGATGGAGTGAATTGTGTGGGTAATGCATGGGTGTCCAGTGGTGAGGGATGTGTGTGCTCCAGTCAACAGCATGTCCCTTATTTACGCTCAGGAGGGCAGGTAGCAGGCGCAGGTTCCCTCTTCAGAGCCTGGCAGATGTCCACATCTACATGCCAAAGCACGTGGCCAACTATACGGGAGGATGGAATATGAGGCTGGCGGATGCTACCGGCCTCTCAACCAATATGGACGCACAGGGTGAAGGGAAGCAGGTCATCTGGCATCCTGGTGGCCAGGTGTTGATCATCCTCAACCAGGAGAGCCATCATATGCAGTGAGGGATATTCCCAGATCCCAGTGGTCGACCATCAAGTGCTTTAACCTGTTGCGACTCTAGGGGCAGTATTTTCATTTTTTGGAAAAACACGTTCCCGTTCACGTTCCCGTTTTAAATGGGATATTTTGTCAGGACAAGATGCTAGAATATGCATATAATTGACAGCTTTGGATAGAAAACATTCTAACGTTTCCAAAACTGTAAAGATATTGTCTTTGAGTACAACAGAACTGATGTTGCAGGCGAAAGCCTGAGAAAAATCCCATCCGGAAGTGCCCCGTATTTTGAAAGTTCCAATGAGTCCCTATTGAGCTGTGAATGCCCTATCAACCAGCTTACACTTTCTACGTATTCCCCAAGGTGTCTACAGCATTGTGACGTAGGTTTACGCATTTATGTTGAAGAATAGCCGTAGGTGATGGCTCCCAGAGAGATTCTCGCGTAAAATACAAAGGTAGCCATTACTCCAATCGGTCCTACTGAAAAACGAATTGTCCCAACGGATATATTATCGAATAGATATTAGAAAAACACCTTGAGGATTGATTATAAACAACGTTTGCCATGTTTCTGTCGATATTATGGAGCTAATTTGGAATATTTTTCGCCGTTTTCGTGACAGCAATTTCCGGGCGATTTCTCAGCCAAACATGAAGAACAAACTGAGCTATTTCGCCTACAAAAATAATATTTTGGGAAAAAATGAACTTTGGCTATCTACCTGGGAGTCTCATGAGTGAAAACATCCGAAGTTCATCAAAGGTAAACGATTTAATTTGATTGCTTTTCTGATTTACGTGACAAGGTTGCCTGCTGCAGGCCCCGGAATGGGGACCGTCGCTGGAGGCTCCGGACTGGGGACCGTCGCTTGGAGGCTCCGGACTGGGGATTGTTGCTGGAAGCCCCGGACTGGAGGCCGTCGCTGGAGACCTTCGCTGGAGGCTCTGGACTAGAGACCGTCGTTGGAGGCTCCGGACTGGAGACCGTCACTGGAGGCTTTGTGCCATGGATCACCACTGGGGTCTTTGTGCCATGGATCATCACTGGAGGCTTCGTGCCATGGATCATCACTGGAGGCTTTGTGTCATGGATCATCACTGGAGGCTTCATGCCATGTATCATCACTGGAGGCTTTGTGCGATGGATCATCATTGGAGGCTTCGTGCGATGGATCATCACTGGAGGTTTCGGGCCATGGATCATCACTGGAGGCTTTGTGCCATTGATCATCACTGGAGGCTGGGTTCGTGGAGCTGGCACAGGATATACTTGGCCGTGGAGCCGCACCGGAGACACCGTGTGCAGAGCCGGAGCAGGATATCCTGGACCGAAGAGATGCACTGGAGGCTAGATGCCCTGAGCCGGCACCATCCATCCTGGCGGAATGCCCACTCTAGCTTGACAAATGCTAGGAGCTGGCACAGAGCGCCCCGGGCTGTGCATGCGCACCGGTGACACACGGCGTAGAGCTGCATACCATGGTGCCTGACTAGTCACTCTCTCCCCACGGTAAGCACGGGAAATTGGCTCAGGTCTATAACCTGACTCCGGCAATCCCCCCGGGCTGCCTCTCGTGTTGCCTCTCCTCTCATGTCCATTCCTCCAGAAAACGCTGCTTGGTCTTTTTGAGGTGGGATCTTCTGTGACGTTCTTCTGAAGAAGTAGACCAAGGTGCAGCGTGGTAAGTGTTCGTGATCTTTAATACTCAGAACACAATACAAAAACAACAAACTGAATAACAAACGTCACATTCTGCCTACTTCACAGGGCTAACAAAAAACAAGATCCCACAACATAGATGGGAAAACAGGCTACCTAAGTATGATTCCCAATCAGAGACAATGATAGACAGCTGCCTCTGATTGGGAACCACGCTTGACCAAAACCAAAGAAATACAAAACATAGAATTAAAGACACTAGAATGCCCACCCTAGTCACACCCTGGCCTAAACAAAAAAGAGAATAAAAGCCTCTCTATGGCCAGGGCGTGACAGTTTTTAAGCCACAGATTATTGTTTGATCTAATTTTAACAGCTAACATTTCGAAGGCAATAAATAGATATGCCAATAGTGGACA
This sequence comes from Oncorhynchus mykiss, assembly GCF_013265735.2. Taxonomy (NCBI): domain Eukaryota; kingdom Metazoa; phylum Chordata; class Actinopteri; order Salmoniformes; family Salmonidae; genus Oncorhynchus; species Oncorhynchus mykiss. The sequence continues at coordinate 23,686,042 of NC_048583.1, read as the reverse complement.
ACCTTGATTTACTCCTCTAGATAGTTTAACACTTTCTGAGATGTAGCCAGTATTTACTATTTTATAACTTTAACCTCTTTGCAGGCCCGACACAAAACGCAGAAATACATTTTTTATTCATGCCTTACCTTTGACAGGCTTCTTTTTTTGGCACTCCAGTATATATGACAGCTGCCTCTGATTGGGAACCATACCAGGCCAAACATATAGAAATCTAACGCACAGAACAAGATATAGGATGCCCACCCCAACTCACGCCCTGACCAAACTAAAATAGAGACATAAAAAAGGAACTAAGGTCAAGACGTGACACCTTACCTTTGACAAGCTTCTTTTGTTGGCACTCCAATATGTCCCATAAACATCACAAATGGTCCTTTTGTTCGATTAATTCCGTCGATATTGTACAGGGAATTTTTATCAATGATGACTAATTATGTATACATTTCAATCAGGACTGACTAATCAGAATACTATTATGTTACTGTATATGTACTAATCAGAATACTATTATGTCCCTGGATATGTATGAATTTTCTTTTTAATCCTAGTATTGAATATAATGTGTGTAAATATAATCAAGAATTAGAACAATGACTGTCATGGTAGAAATGAATGAACTTATAGCCAGACTGGCTAGAAGGCTTATCTACACACACTGGCCTAGGCTCAGTCATAAATCATCTTAATAGGGAGAGACGATGTGAGAACCATACAGCCATTGTACTAGAGCGGAGACGACACGGGCTGGTACTAAAACTAATGACGTCATTTTCAGTTTATAACCTGTGGTAAAATGTGTAAGGGGGAGTACTCTCGTGAATAAAAGCTGCTGGTTGACTTTAAGACTGGGCTCTGTCCATTTTATACAAATAAGGGTCATACAAATTCTTATGAATTGACAGTGTTTGATTTTAATTGGGTGTTAAAACAGAGGAATTTAATTCCTGCAACAGATATATATATCCAAAATGTCAATTTATTTGGCGCGTTTGATCCAGAAAAACACCGGTTCCAACTTGCTCAACGTGACTACAAAATATCTCAAAAGTTACCTGTAAACTTTACCAAAACATTTGAACCTTTTGTAACTAGTGGGCAGTATTTTCATTTTTGGATAAAAAACGTTCCCGTTTTAAACAAGATATTTTGTCACGAAAAGATGCTCGACTATGCATATAATTGACAGCTTTGGATAGAAAACACTCTGACGTTTCCAATACTGCAAAGATATTGTCTGTGAGTGCAACAGAACTGATATTACAGGCGAAACCCAGATAAAAATCCAATCAGGAAGTGCCGCATTTTTTAAAACCGCCTCATGCCAATGACTCCTTATATGGCTGTGAATGAGCTACGAATGAGCTTACGTTTTCTACGTATTTCCCAAGGTGTTTACAGCATTGTGACGTCTTTTTACGCATTTATGTTGAAGAATAGCCGTAAGGGACCACATTTAGCATGTGGTCACATGATGGCTCCCGCAGAAAATCTTGCGTAAAGTTCACAAGTAGCCATTTTTCCAATCGCTTCTTATGAGAAACCAATTGTTCCGACGGATATATTATCGAATTGTTATGTGAAAAACACCTTGAGGATTGATTCTAAACAACGTTTGCCATGTTTCTGTCGATATTATGGAGCTAATTTTGAAAAAAGTTTGGCGTTGTAGTGACCTCATTTTCCGGTCGATTTCTCAGCCAAATGTGACGAACAAACGGGAGCTATTTCTCCTACAAAAATAATATTTTTGGAAAAAAGGAACGTTTGCTATCTAACTGGGAGTCTCCTGAGTGAAAACATCCGAAGTTCTTCAAAGGTAAATGATTTAATTTGATTGCTTTTCTTATTTTCGTGAAAATGTTGCCTGCTGCCAGCAGAGCCTAGCATAGCATTATGCCATGATAAACTTACACAAATGCTTGTCTAGCGTTGGCTGTAAAGCATATTTTGAAAATCTGAGACGACTGTGATTAACAAAAGGCTAAGCTGTGTCTCAATATATTTCATTTGTGATTTTCATGAATAGGAAGATTTTGTAGGAAGATTTATGTCTGCTGCGTTATGCTAATTCGTTTGAGGCTATGATTACGCTCCCGGATCCGGGTTTGATATTCGCAAGAAGTTAAACTACTTTTGTAATACAACTTTAGTAATTTTGTCACGTAAATAATCGATAAATTGAAGACGGGATGATCTGTGTTCAATACAGGAAGAAAACAAACTGAAGCATGCTTTCTGGTCATGCGCCTCTATCTAACAGTACACTTCAAGTGACCCTCATTCAAGATGGCCGCACTTCTTCATTACACAAAGGAATAAACTCAACCAATTTCTAAAGACTGTTGACATCCAGTGGAAGCGATAGGAACTGCAAGAAGGTCCCTTAGAAATCTGGATTCCCAATGAAAGCACATTGAAAAGAGAGAGACCTCAAAACAAAAAAAATCTGAATGGTTTGTCCTCGGGGTTCCGCCTTCTGAATAAGTTCTGTTATACTCCCAGACATGATTCAAACAGTTTTAGAAACTTCAGAGTGTTTTCTATCCAAATCTACTAATAATATGTGAATCTTATCTTCTGGGGATGGGTAGCAGGCAGTTGAATTTGGGCATGCATTTCATCCGGACACAAAAATACTGCCCCATGTCACCAAGAAGTTAATTAAGCTTTAGCCCCACACATCTCCTTGCTTTCAGAGCACACACTTGCTGCTCTGGCCGATGATTTATTTACCTCTGGATAACATAAAAACAGCCGAACCTAGCTCTGCTGGCAACAATTTCATCATGCTTTTTTTGCCAACATTTTATGGCCGGTGTCAGTAAAGGTGTAGCTAGCTACCTAGGTAAACAATTAAGCTAGCTAGGTAAACATGTAAGATCACACGCATCACGCCACCTAACGTTAGCTAGGGAGCCAGCCAGCTAATAGTACAATTGAAATTAACCTCTCTGATCTCCCAAACCCGGATCCGGTATCGTGACTACAGCCTCAAGCTCATTACCATAACGCAACGTTAACTATTCATGAAAATCGCAAATGAAATGAAATAAATATGCCATCTCGCAAGCTTAGCCTTTTGTAAACAACACTGTCATCTCAGATTTTCAAAATATGCTTCTCAACCATAGGAAAACAATAATTTGTGTAAAAGTAGCTAGCTAGCAAAGCATTTAGCGTTAGCATTAGCGTTAGCATCCAGCACGCAACATTTCAACAAAAACATAAAAGCCTTCAAATAAAATAATTTACCTTTGAAGAACTTCTGATGTTTTCAATGAGGATACTCTCAGTTAGATAGCAGATGCTCAGTTTTTCCAAAAAGATTCTTTGTGTATTAGAAATAGCTCCGTTTTATACATCACATTTGGCTACCAAAAAAAACCCGAAAATTCAGTCCTCAAAACGCGAACTTTTTTCCAAATTAACTCCATAATATCGACTGAAAACATGGCAAACGTTGTTTAGAATCAATCATCAAGGTGTTTTTCACATATCTCTTCATTGATACATCGTTCTTGGACACATGGTTTCTCCCCTGAATCAAATGGTAAAGTACAAGCAGCTGGCAATTGCGCACCGAATTCCACGCAGGACACCAGGCGGACACTTGGAAAATGTAGTCTCTTATGGTCAATCTTCCAATGATATGCCTACAAATACGTCACAATGCTGCTAAGACCTTGGGCGAACGACAGAAAGTGTAGGCTCATTCCTTGCGCAATCACAGCCATATAAGGAGACAATGGAAAACAGAGCTTCAGAAATTCTGCTAATTCCTGGTTGATGCATCATCTTGGTTTCGCCTGTAGAATGAGTTCTGGGGCACTTACAGACAAAATCTTTGCAGATTCTGAAACTTCAGAGTGTTTTCTTTCCAAAACTGTCAAGAATATGCATAGTCGAGCATCTTTTCGTGACAAAATATCGCGCTTAAAACGGGAACGTTTTTTATCCAAAAATGAAATAGCGCCCCTAGAGATCTAACAGGTTAAACCTCTTTCTGTCAAAATTAGAAAGGGTAATATCTGAAAATGTAGCTAGCTACATTTATCTTTCCCGAATACATCATCATGCATGATGGACGCGTCTCCCTGTCACGGATCCATGCCACAAATGCCCTTAGTTTAAAGACTTAATCCGGAAACAGGTGCTTTCCCATCTCTTTAGCTATCATACTCTAATTCCAATCATTTCAAAACTCGATCCTCCAGAAAGTGGAGAGCAACACTTGTGCAGCTACATAAATGAAAAAAAAAGAAAGAAAAAAAAGCTGCATTCGACAGGATTACCAACACAGGCTGACCAGCTCAAATAGACGACAACCTTCTATATGACAGAACAATCCAAAATTCTCTCTCGGCATGTCCAGACCATTATCTCAGCCAATCTTTGGAGATTGCATGGCTGTGTGCTCAATTGTATACACCAGTCAGCAACCGATGTGGCGGAAATAGCCAAATCCACATATTTTAAGGGGTGTCCAAATACTTCTGTATCTATAAAAGTATATTTACCAGTTGTGCACTCATTTTCAGATAGACGTTTTTTGTTTGGGGGATGTCTATAGACACGGCAAGAGTCGTGGGATGGTGTCTTGCAAAGACACTGTCAGCAGCTTCTCTAAATTTCCTACTTGAACAGAGTCCGAGCTGGGGTAGTTCGGGTGGAGTTAGTCGTTTGATAGAGTGGTGAATGTGCTGCTAAAAAGGCAAATTCGGGGGACGCAGGCGAAAATAACAAACAAACAAACCAACCACTGTTCTACTCGTTCGCAAAGAGGCAGACACGACCTGTTATTTGAAATTAATTCCAGGTGACTACCTCATGAAGCTGGTTGAGATAGTGCCAAGAGTGTGCAAAGCTGTCATCAAGGAAAAGGGTGGCTTCTTTGAAGAATCTAAAAAATAACATAGTAAAAAATAAAAACCCTGGAATGAGTAGGTGTTCTAAAACTTTTTACCGGTAATGTATGTAGTTTTGGCCCTGGTTACTTGCTGTTAAATCCTTGCTTCCTCCGTACTTGTTTCCTCAATTGCGCTCAAAGCGCATTGAAGCAGAGGATCCAAGGTACTCCCTCGGACCTCTTCCTCCAACGAGCTGAGAGAAATTGGTGAAACATGTACGGAGGAAGCAAGGGTTTGACGCCAAATTTCAGACATAGCCAGAGTGTGGCTTTAACAATGGTCATGTTCCCCTGCATGAATCAACCAGTGATTGCATGCCATGTCATCGAGTGTCCAGTCAGGCACCAAATAGAATGTGGTTAGTTGATATGTTAAATACTTATCCAGGCTTGTAAAATCTGGCATGTCAGCAACGTCTGAGCAGGTCAACACGACCATAGACTCGACCATAGACCATATGACATCATCATACACAAAGAGCCAATAGTGGGAGTCATGTTATAATTTTGTTGTTTTTCCTCCTGCTGTGTATAATGAGTGATTTTAATATTCAGCTCATATCAGGTAACATTTGTGTTTTCATGGTAATTCAAGTCATATACTATGTTGGCCTAGTCATTTGCCCCTGCTTCAAAATGTTTATCTCACAATTACTTTCCAATTTGTAGCTTTTCAGTGTGCATCCACTTACTTCAGATTTTTATTTCTGTCTTTGCAGTGAACAAGCACGTTCTCTTTCATGAAAAGAAGAAGATTAGGTCGATTTAACCGTGAATGGCAAAAAATTAAGAATCTGCAACATCTAAGCAGATTTCACTGACATTGTATTGTCAAAACTGTGTTGACCCTCATTCGTGAGAAGAGCTAAGGTGTTCCTATTGGACTTTTCCAGGACCACATCAACTCGTGGTAAAACATTTTGGATGAAGCAAATGGTGGCAAAACCTAAAGCAGTTCTCTGTTTCCACTCCCATCAATGAGACAGTTATTCCTCTTGTTTCATGTTGTTTTCCACTTGTAAACTTTCTCTACCTTAGGCTAAATATTATTAATAATCTTTTTTTTCCTGCGAGAGGATCATGTCTGGCATTATCTAAGTCAGGGTTCCAACTGGCGAGCCGAATTTGACCCAAAAGGGGTTTTATTTGGCCACCAAGATTTCTGAGCAACAAATAATCATAATCCTTTATTTAAAAAAAGAAGATACAGTCTATTGTCCAACAATGAATTATAAAAACAGCAGGAAATCAGCTCCAAGTATTCACAAGCATTATAGAGATTGTATACAATTTAGGCAAGGTTTGAAATTATTATTTTTGTCAAATATTATGTTTGGGCTTGCAGTCAATTTGCAATCTACTAATTATTTGCAATTATGTCCCCCCCCCGACCATCCACATAAAGAAAGCGGAATCTAATTGATGATCCCTGATTTAAGGAATAATGGAAACGTGAAAGAGACAACTGCTCACTTACTGTGCCTTCAAAGTATTCACACCCCTTGACTTTTTCCACATTTAGTTGTTAAAGCCTAAATAAAAAAATAGATTTGGTGTCATTGGCCTACACACAATACCCCAGAATGTCATTGTCAATGTGGAAACATGTTTTTAGAAATTGTATTAAAAATGAAAAGCTGAAATGTCTTGAGTCTAACTATTGAACCACTTTCTTATGGCAAGACAAATAAGTTCAGGAGTAAACGTTTGCTTAACAAGTCACATAAGATGTTTCATGGTCTCACTTTGTGTGCAATAATAGTCTTTAACATGATTTTTGAATGATTACCTCATCTCTACCCCACACACACACAACACTCTAGTTACTGTTCAACACTAACCTAAATGACAGTGTGAAAAGGAAGCCTGTACACAATAAAACATGCATCCTGTTTGCAATAAGGCACTAAAGTAAAACTGAAAAAAATGTGGCAAAGAAATTAACTTTATGTCCTGAATATAAAGCGTTATGTTCGGGGCAAATCCATCATAACACATCACTGAGTACCACTCTTCATATTTTCAGGCATGGTGGTGGCATCGTCATGTTATTGGTATGCTTGACATTGGCAAGGACTAGAGGAATTTTGGGGGGATAAAAAGAGACGGAATGAAGCTACGCACAGACAAAATCCTAGAGAAAAACCTGGTTGTCTACTTTCGACCAGACACCAGACATAAGTTCACCTTTCAGCAGGACAATAACCTAAAACGCATGGCCAAATATACACTGGAGTTGCTTACCAAGACGACATTGAATGTTCCTGAGTGGCCTAGTTACAGTTTTGACTTAAATCTACTTGAATGACAAAGACTTAAATAGCTGTCTAGCAATTATCCAACTTGACAGAGCTTGAAGATTTGAAAAATAATAATGTGCAAATATTGTACAGTCCAGGTATGCAAAGTTCTTACAGACTTGCCCGGAAAGACTCAAAGCTGTAATCGCTGCCAGATGGGATTCTATAACATGATTTGCTGCCAAAGGTGATTCTAACTCGGGGTTTGAGTACTTATGTAAATTATATATTTAAGTTTTTCATTTTCAATACATTTGCAGATTATTATTTTTTCTCACTTTGTCATTATGGGGTATTGTGTGTGTGTGAGGGGGGGGGAATCTATTTAATAAATGTTGAATTCAGGCTGTGACACGTGGAATTAATCAAGGGGTATGCATGTTTTACCCTGAATTATAATAAGCTTCACAACATTACGGTAATTCAGTACACAATAAAAAAATGTGTCTAGAAACATGTACAATCAATCAATGGTACAACCTAATCTGTGTTTGGTGTTGAACTTTTTCATAGTTTTTCTGATATTTTAAAAAGGAAAATACATTTATTTGTGTCCTGATCATAGGGCAGAATAAAAGTTGAATAATTCAAGTTGTCTTTTACCTCTTAAATGTTTTACATTATTATGTCCCATTTGTTGACATTATCAAAGATTATGAAAACAATGTTTGAGTGTCAGAAATTGTGGCTACATTTAGTATGAAGCAGTATTTATTAAAAATATGAATCTTATTCACGTTTCAATGAAATTAGAATATTTAAGTGTTGCATATGATATAAATACTGGTATGGCAGATTTAATAAAGGATAATGGTCATTACACATTTATTTACAGTTATATTAGTTGATACAGTACTTGCGACAGTGTTAGATTGTTATGGTTCAGTGTCCATTTAGTGTGCAAGTTGCTGTCTTCTATAGAAAATGTCCGTGGGTAGGTCCTTTTGAGGGATAAGACGCTTGCGTCCCATTTGTCTACACTCACTCATACCACCTTATTGGCTCTACTGGCCCTCCAGTGGCATTGTGGCAAAGTGAGCCCTGTAGAATGCCATGGCACAAATCAAGCTGTCTCCATCTCCCTGTGCAGAGACGGAAACGGTCATTAGTACTCCAATACCATACTCCGATAGTGAAACACACACACTGAGGGTGTCAACAATTCAATTGAGATGTAGGCTGGAAGGACAAAAGTACTTTCCGCAGACAACTATGACCTTGCCGTGAGAACTCACTACCCTTTATGACAAGAATGAAACATTAATTCCCTCATTTTTAGAATTTCATGTCAGCAAATAAAGGGCTATATGACTTAATTTATTCTAAAACTTGGAAAAACTAATCAAAAGTGAAACTGAGACGAGATGTTATTTAACTGATCAACTGTTTTCAACAGTAGGGGGTGCTATGACATGTCAATTGTGGCTTTTTGAACAAGGCTCCCTCAGTCTCAATGTTTTTAATTTCCGAAATCAAGTTTTCAAGATGTAGAACTTTCAAACTACATAAATTATCACCGTATGATGCATTTTTCATATGATGCCAAACACATCATTCTGTGACACTTTCTGTATTTTTAAAGTTCTATATCTTGAACTTGATTGCTGACATGCAAAACATTTTGGGACTGTATCAAAAGTCGACAAATAAAACAAATACCAAGTGCTTGAGTGGTATTTTCCTTTTAATCATTTTAATTTTCAACTTCAATGGATGAAGCCTGTTACTCACCCTTTATGGCAAACAAATGTATTATCACTAATTGTCCTATCCTATCCTGTGTGAGAATGCAATTTGTTATAAACAACTAAAGACATAATGAGACAGATACAAACGGAACATTATGCAATTTGTATGAAGAATATTTAACCTACATTGAAAGATGGTTACTGCCATACCAAAAATATGTCGGTATCATGCATATAATAAGCCAGAATAATCAAATAGACTATAATTTTTTTTCTTACCAACATATTTAGCCGAACAGATTTATCTTTTGACAGGGTCAACTTGGCAGAATTATACCATATACCAAAATTGTATATGCTCGTAGAGTGTACGAGACAATATAAGAATGATAGAAATAAAGTTGTTTTTCTTTAAGTTCACCTTTCCACTGTTATTAGCTTAAATTAAGCAAAGCATTATCAACATTTAAGAGCAAATGTTTTTTAGTTTTTTTCAAATGATACCTACCTAAACTTGATCTGTATAATTATCAGAGGCTTTAATGCAAATGCCATAAAAACAAAAATACAAACACTATATGGATAAAATAGAAACCTTAATTTGTTTTACTTTCAGGACATTTCAAGACCTAAATTTTAGATTTTTTTTTTTAACACAAAATAAACAGTTTATAGTATAAAACAAGATACACATTTTTACAATATTAATGAATCACACATTTTTGCTCAATAATAAGCCAATAGGTTCAATCATAAGAATATAACCATTTAATAATTTCCCAATCGAAATGTACTATTACTTCCCATTGCAAAAACATTTTACGTTTAGCACAAAAAGTAAACGGTGACCTAAAGTTTAAATGCAACAATGTTTCACACATAAGTTATTTTCAAAGAGATGGCTAACACCAAGCGAGCTGCAATAAACACAGTTCTACTAGTTGATCATTTTAAACTTCTTGTTGAAAGTTATTCTTGAAAAGGGAGAAGCTAACAAATTAGTAACAACATCCACTTCGATAACACCTGCTGCAGCCGCTGCAAACTAGCCGACAACAAAAGCTAGATCGTGGGAAAACTACTGCTCTGTATTGCGCAGTGACCTGTTGGCCTTCAAGAAGCCAGTTTCAATTAAGTTTTTGTAAAAACGTCCCACCCATTAAGTCAATGTAATTGGTTATTTCCACTGTCACTCCAAAATGTTGCCCTAATAGAGTTGAATCACAGAGGTCTTTTAACTAGCTTCTGATGGCCTAGCCAATGGCTGACTTAACTAGCCAGATTTATCTCCCAATAGATTCTTCAGTGTTAACCCTTTCCTTTCCAACAAAAACTGAAGAGATTATATCAGAACATCATTGAAAATAATATTATTATTTTATAAATCCTTTGCCCTTCTCTAAAGGCATTGTGTTGGGGTTAGTAATAATTTGTAGTTGCTCTATTTTCCCTCCGCATATATGAACACAGAAATACTGGACATGGTGATTTGACAATATTATTTATTTATTTATTTACTCCGGTCTCGCTTTAGGTGGTCTCGAAAACAAAAATAGGCAAGGTTGTAGAAAACAACCTTGGTGTAGTAATTTGTGACAAGGAGGACCAATTCATTGTCTACAAAACTCCAAGGGCCAAATCCTTGACATCAATGCATGTTTTTTTTCAAAAGTCCAAGTTCAGTGCACAGATCCCAAAATAGAATTTGGCCCCAAATGACAAATGTGTTAAGTCCTTTTGGACATCTCCCCTATCCCAGTTTTCTGCCATCCAGACAGTTACAGCTAACACTCCTCTGGGATTGCTTATGGGTTGGTCATGGGTTTATTATTTCTTTCTCTGCTATTGACAGGCTTGGGCTTGGAGGAGGGATTGGGTGAGATGAGGGTGTTAGATCGCTGATGGGAAAACACATGGAAGAATGTGGCAACGCGCTCAGATTTAACCACAGATGGCCCCCGCCAATGGTTCTCACGGGCCTGGCCGATTTACTCACCATGCTGGCCCATTGCACTGATCCACAAACTCCTCCACCCCTCCCCCGAGAATCCACCCCACCTCACCCCCCATGCAAAACTCTCATCAGCCAAGAGGCAATACTAGAGTTAAAGGTGACCAATGGTGAATTACAGGGATTGCTGAGAGACTGGAAAAAGTGAATATAGGTGGAGAAAAATCTAACAAAGCTGGTACATTTCCATTTTTACCAATGTACAGTACCAGTCAAAAGTTTGGACACCTACTCATTCCAGGGTTTTTCTTTATTTTCTACATTGTAGAACACAACTGATTGGCTCAAGCGCATTAACAAGGAAATACATTCTAGAAATTAACTTTTATCAAGGCACACCTGTTAATTGAAATTAATTCCAGGTGACGACCTCATGAAGCTGGATGAGAGAATGCCAAGAGTGTGCAAAGCTGCCATCAAGGCAAAGGGCGACTATTTTGAAGACTCTCAGACACAGTGTGGTTCCATATGTGTGTTATCATAGTGTTGATGTCCACTTATTCTACAATGTAGAACATTGTAACAATAAAGAAAAATCCTGGAATGAGTAGGTGTGTCAACTTTTTACTGGTACTGTCTGTTTATGTCTCCTGTCTGGTTTTTGGATTGGGTTGTGCTAACCATGTGGAAATACATGGTCCCACTTTGGCACTGGCAAGTTTCCAGTTCACAGTTCTGGTTAGAAAATGACTACACCCTGTCCACACCCAAACTCAAGGAGGTTGGCACCCATACTTGAAGAGGCAGAGTAGTGAGAAAAAAGATGGTCCCACATTCAAGTTGCCAGAACAGTCGCAATAATTTTGTACATATAAACCAAACTCCTTTCAAATTGTGATTATCCCCCTCGTAAAGAGTGGAACTGGATAACAACTGAAGTCTTCTGATCCTCTCTGTTCACCATGCTCCAGTGCGACCAATACCGAGTCACTGTCCTCTCGTCTTGTGTTTAAACAATGCCTTGCTCCCTGAGACTGGCATGTGACAGCGTCGGATCCCCGCGTGACGCTCACTGTAGCTGACAACCACTGCTCCCCTCAGCCCCGCTGCATCTGCCCCCAACACACTTTGGTGAAGGTTAGATTGGGAAGCCTGTCAGTCAAACGACAGAAGCGGTAGCCGCGGATGAGTGCTGATGCTCTCCATGGTTAACTCCATCCGCTACGCCGCAACCTCTGCTGGTTCTCTGCTTTGTTAGAGACTGGAGTCATAGAGGTTTGTCATTAAGGTGGCAGCATGCGCAATCAATCTAACATCAGCATAACCAACTGTGGTCTACGAGTGTAAATGCATGTTGTGGCTGTACCTGGCCTTCCCTTTTTTCATTAATTTTTTTGTCTACTGAATCAAATCTCACTTTGAGATCAAAACAGGTCTGCAAATCCAAATTCCTTGTTGGCCAATTTCATCTGTCTTCTCTTCCTTTCAAAACTGACCCCTGCCCTAACCTTTATCTAATTAAGTGATACAAGGAACCTGACATTGTGCCTAGGAGTCTATTTTTGACGCTTGACACGTTAGAAACTAACTAGGTTTACCCTTTTATCTGTAGATGAATTGTCAGAGTAGAATACCTTGTGCATTTCAGGTAAAATAACAACACAATGTTTATATCCCAGGAAAGAATTTGCTAGCAACAAGAAGCTAGCTAGGGTAAATTTCCATGAATATTTAATGCGTTTTGACCCGTCCCCAAATTAATATAGTTGGTTCAGAGTTCGTTTTGATATTTCAACCAGTGTGTCCTGATCGCATCTGGTGTGGAAGGACAAAATCAACATGCGTTCGATGGCCCACTCAAGCGCGCATGCCCGGTCTAATCACCATGTCACAGCGCAAGTCTGTGAAAGATGGAAAGCCTGCACTCAATTTAAGACCGAAGGAAAACTTCAGGGAAAGAGGAAAAGGGGCCTTAAATGTTGAGTGGATTTAACTTTGTTACCAGTCCAGCTTTGCTGCTGACCCTGACTCAGATTCTAATGTTGTTTTGCCATGTAAAATGTATTGCTCATGGAAGAGCAGGGGGGGAGGGTGTTGTGAATCAGAGGATGATGGGGTAGCAACAGTGAGAAGCTTGAGTGTTATGCTGCTTTGAACTTAGCACTGACTGGAAAGGAGACTGGCACTATAATAATACAATATAAATGTGTATTTTGGGGTAAAAACTTTTTTTTTTCTATTCTCCCATATTCAAACCTGATCATAAATCTTTAAGAAAGCCTGCTTTCTCTAATTTTCCAGAAGCTCTGTGACATGCTTCCAATGATATCACATGTGTTTGTGATCCCACTTTTGACACCAATATCAAAAGAGTAGCCTATTTTTGGAAATGTGAACACTCAAAGTCCCCCGATGTCACTACTAATAATATGATACAGCACGTCTACAATACTACTGTGTATTATAAGAGACATAGCAAAAAGTAGCTTGAAAAATTATTACGTCCAAGTGAATAGAGTGGGGTTTCCAAATGCGCAGAAGAGGAGGCTGGTGACGCTTGGTAACACACTGAAGTGAACCACTGAGAAACACCAAGTGACTAACTGTATTGATGCTGCAAGATCATGACTTCAGACCCAGCCTCCTTTTTCAGTTTGCCAACTCAGTATTACATCGACACTGCCAAATACACACAGAGCAAACTTGCTAATGGTGAAAACAATGACAATTACAGCACTACTACCGTGTTCATCTCAGCGAAAGAAATTCCAATGAACAAAACCAAATGAATGTTTTGAAGAGGCAATCACCTGACAGGCCTAACAATGCATGGATAAAAAGAAAAAATAAATAAAAGGCTGTTTAGCCATTTGGACAACAATCCGTTTTTTTCCTCTTTGCCAGTAAAAAAAAACTGGTTTACTGGAAGAGGGATTAGGGCATCCAAAAGAGTTAAACACTCCAGAATTTATGGGGCCATCAAAGTGTAGTGGGGGATAAGCACCACCCTGTGCTGTGTTGTGTTCTTGTGACTGGTGCAGGGCTGAGAGGTGAGTCACAGGGAGATAGGAGGGGGGTTTGGGTGAAGGACGCTAAAGCCAGGTTCCCCTCAGTGCTATGGTTAATTTCATTTGCACCGCCAGGGAATGGGGGAGTTGCTGTGTTTGCGTGTTGTGCTAGGGACAGTAAAAGTAAAGGATTATTTCCTTCTATACATATCGAGGCAGATTGCAGTATGAATAGCTTAACATTGATGGTACAGTAAAGGCTAACTTGTGGACTGCTGGGCACATGCAGTCGGGACACTCCAGCAAATGTATTATCTATGCATAGCCACTTTACCTACATGTACAGTACCAGTCAAAAGTTTGGACACGCCAACTCATTCAAGGGTTTTTCTTTATTTTTACTCTACATTGTAGATTAATAGTGAAAACAAACTATTAAATTACAAAAACCCCGAAAATTCAGTCATTACAACGCCAAACTTTTTTCCAAATTAACTCCATAATATCGGCAGAAACATGGCAAACGTTGTTTAGAATCAATCCTCAAGGTTTTTTTCACATATCTATTCGATGATAAGTCATTCCTGGCAGTTGGGTTTCTCCTCTGAAGAAAATGGAAAAATACACACAGGTGGAGATTACGCAATAATTGCAACGGAGGACACCAAGCGAGCACCTGGTAAATGTAGTCTCTTATGGTCAATCTTCCAATGATATGCCTACAAATACGTCACAATGCTGAAGACACCTTGGGGAAACGACAGAAAGTGTAAGCTCATTCCTTGTGCATTCACAGCCATATAAGGAGACATTGGAAAACAGCGCCTTCAAAATCAGGGGCATTTCCGGTTTGAAATTTCACCTTGGTTTCGCCTGTAGCATCAGTTCTGTGGCACTCACAGATAATATCTTTGCAGATTTGGAAACGTCAGAGTGTTTTCTTTCCAAAACTGTCAATTATATGCATAGTCGAGCATCTTTTCGTGACAAAATATCGCGCTTAAAACGGGAACGTTTTTTATCCAAAAATTAAAAGAGCGCCCCCTATATCAAAGAAGTTAAGCACATTGGACTGCTGACTTAAGAGGCCCTTCGGACATATTTCTTCGGCCACTATACATACAGTGCCTTGCGAAAGTATTCGGCCCCCTTGAACTTTGCGACCTTTTGCCACATTTCAGGCTTCAAACATAAAGATATAAAACTGTATTTTTTTGTGAATAATCAACAACAAGTGGGACACAATCATGAAGTGGAACGACATTTATTGGATATTTCAAACTTTTTTAACAAATCAAAAACTGAAAAATTGGGCGTGCAAAATGATTCAGCCCCCTTAAGTTAATACTTTGTAGCGCCACCTTTTGCTGCGATTACAGCTGTAAGTCGCCTGGGGTATGTCTCTATCAGTTTTGCACATCGAGAGACTGAAATTTTTTCCCATTCCTCCTTGCAAAACAGCTCGAGCTCAGTGAGGTTGGATGGAGAGCATTTGTGAACAGCAGTTTTCAGTTCTTTCCACAGATTCTCGATTGGATTCAGGTCTGGACTTTGACTTGGCCATTCTAACACCTGGATATGTTTATTTTTGAACCATTCCATTGTAGATTTTGCTTCATGTTTTGGATCATTGTCTTGTTGGAAGACAAATCTCCGTCCCAGTCACAGGTCTTTTGCAGACTCCATCAGGTTTTCTTCCAGAATGGTCCTGTATTTGGCTCCATCCATCTTTCCATCAATTTTAACCATCTTCCCTGTCCCTGCTGAAGAAAAGCAGGCCCAAACCATGATGCTGCCACCACCATGTTTGACAGTGGGGATGGTATGTTCAGCTGTGTTGCTTTTACGCCAAACATAACATTTTGCATTGTTGCCAAAAAGTTCAATTTTGGTTTCATCTGACCAGAGCACCTTCTTCCACATGTTTGGTGTGTCTCCCAGGTGGCTTGTGGCAAACTTTAAACGACACTTTTTATGGATATCTTTAAGAAATGGCTTTCTTCTTGCCACTCTTCCATAAAGGCCAGATTTGTGCAATATACGACTGATTGTTGTCCTATGGACAGAGTCTCCCACCTCAGCTGTAGATCTCTGCAGTTCATCCAGAGTGATCATGGGCCTCTTGGCTGCATCTCTGATCAGTCTTCTCCTTGTATGAGCTGAAAGTTTAGAGGGACGGCCAGGTCTTGGTAGATTTGCAGTGGTCTGATACTCCTTTCATTTCAATATTATCGCTTGCACAGTGCCTCTTGGGATGTTTAAAGCTTGGGAAATCTTTTTGTATCCAAATCCGGCTTTAAACTTCTTCACAACAGTATCTCAGACCTGCCTGGTGTGTTCCTTGTTCTTCATGATGCTCTCTGCACTTTTAACGGACCTCTGAGACTATCACAGTGCAGGTGCATTTATACGGAGACTTGATTACACACAGGTGGATTGTATTTATCATCATTAGTCATTTAGGTCAACATTGGATCATTCAGAGATCCTCACTGAACTTCTGGAGTGAGTTTGCTGCACTGAAAGTAAAGGGGCTGAATAATTTTGCACGCCCAATTTTTCAGTTTTGATTTGTTAAAAAAGTTTGAAATATCCAATAAATGTTGTTCCACTTCATGATTGTGTCCCACTTGTTGTTGATTCTTCACAAAAAATACAGTTTTATATCTTTATGTTTGAAGCCTGAAATGTGGCAAAAGGTCGCAAAGTTCAAGGGGGCCGAATACTTTCGCAAGGCACTGTACTTTGTCAATTGGCCTGGTTTACCAAACGGAGCCCTGCTGATCCGTCCGCTGATGTAACTGCACGAGGGGGGCACAACAGACTTCCCTCCGTCGCGTCATCCCTCTAAGGCCTTTCTGTTAGCCTGCTAGCCGTGTTAGTCGTTCCGCTAGCTGCTTGAAGCCACGCACTGGACTTGTATGATCACCCAGCTACGCATGCCTTTCCCTAACGTCATCATGCCGTGTCGATTGCTGTTCTGGTTTGTAACTATTGTTTTATTTCACTTTAGAGCCTCTAGCACTGCTCAACACGCCTCGGCTAACAATTTAGTTCCACCTCCCACACACACAGTGACATCACCTGGTTTAAATGCTATTTCTAGAGACAATATCTTTCATTATCACTATATGCACATGTTTACCCCCACTGTATTCACATCCTAATATACCTTTGTCTGTACATTATGCCTTGAATATATTCTACTGTGCCCAGAAATCTGCTCCTTTTACTCTCTGTTCTGAACGTACTAGGCATCCAGTTCTGTTAGCCTTTAGCAGTACCCTTATCCTACTCCTCCTCTGTTCCTCCGGTGATGTAGAGGTTAATCCAGGCCCTGCAGTGTCTACCTCCACTCCCATCCCCAGGCTCTCTCATTTGTTGACTACTGGAACCGTAAAAGCCTTGGTTTCATGCATGTTAACAATAGAATCCTCCTCCCTAAGTTTGTTTTATTCACTGCCCTAGCACACTCCACCAATCTGGATGTCCTAGCTGTGTCTGAATCCTGGCTTAGGAAGACCACCCAAAAACCTTGACATTTCCATTCCTAACTGTAAAATTTTCCTACAAGATAGAACTGCCAAAGGGGGCGGTGTTGCAATTTACTGCAAAGATAACCTGCAGAGTTATGTCTTTACTGTCCAGGTCTGTACCCAAACAATTTGAGCTTCTACTTCTAAAAATGAACCTTTCCAGAAACAAGTCTCTCACAGTTGCCGTTTGCTATAGACCACCCTCTGCCCCCAGCTGTGCCCTCGACACCATATGTGATTTGATTGCCCCCCATCTATCTTCTGAGCTCGTGCTGTTAGGAGATCTAAACTGGGACATGTTTATCACCCCTGCCATCGTACAGTCTTAGCTTGATGCCCTCAATCTCACACAAATTATCAATGATATACCAGATATAACCCCAAATCCGTAAACACGGGCACCCTCATAGATATCATCCTAACTAACTCACCCTCCAAATACACCTCTGCTGTTTTCAACCAAGATCTCAGCGATCACTGCCTCATTGCCTGCATCTGTAATGGATCTGCGAGCAAACGACCACCCCTCATCACTGTCAAACCCTCCCTAAAACACTTCTGCGAGCAGGCCTTTCTAATCGACCTGGCAGGGGTATCTTGGAACGACATTGACCTCATCCCGACAGTACAGGATGCCTAGTTATTCTTTAAACGTGCCTTCCTCACCATCTTAAATAGGCATGCCCCATTCAAAAAATGTAGAACCAGGAATAGATATAGCCCTTGGTTCACTCCAGACCTGTCTGCCCTTGACCAGCACACAAACATCCTGTGGCGTTCTGCATTAGCATGGAATAACCCCCGTGATATGCAATTTTTCAGGGAAGTTAGAAACCAATATACACAGGCAGTTAGGAAAGCTAAGGCTAGCTTTTTTAAACAGAAATTTGCATCCTGCATTACAAACTCAAAAAAGTTCTGGGACACTGTAAAGTCCATGGAGAATAAGAGCACCTCATCCCAGCTACCCACTGCTCTGAGGCTAGGAAACACTGTTACAATAAGCATTTCTCTACGGCTGGCCATGCTTTCCACCTGGCTACCCCTACCCCGGTCAACTGCCCGGCACCCTCCTCAGCAACCCGCCCAAGTCCCCACCATTTCTCCTTACCCATATCCAGATAGCTGATGTTCTGAAATAGCTGCAAAATCTGGAGCCCTAAAAATCAGCCAGGCTAGACAATCTGGACCCTCTCTTTCTTAAATGATCTGCCTAAATTGTTGCAACCCCTATTACTAGCCTGTTCAACCTCTCTTTTGTATTGTCTGAGATCCCCAAAGATTGGAAAGCTGCCGCTGTCATCCCCCTCTTCAAAGGGGGAGGCACTCTAGACCCAAACTGCTGCAGACCTATATCTATCCTACCCTGCATCTCTAAGGTCTTCGAAAGCCAAGTTAACAAACAGATTACTGACCATTTTGAATCACATCGTACCTTCTCAGCTATGCAATCTGGTTTCCGAGCTGGTCATGGGTGCACCTCAGCCACGCTCAAGGTCCTAAACGATATCATAACCGCCATCGATAAGAGACATTACTGTGCAGCTGTATTCATCTACCTGGCCAAGGCTTTCGACTCTGTCAATCACAACATTCTTATTGGCAAACTCAACAGCCTTGTTTTCTCAAATGATTGCCTCGCCTGGTTCACCAACTACTTCTCTGATAGAGCTCAGTGTGTCAAATCGGAGGGCCTGTTGTCCGGACCTCTGGCAGTCTATGGGGGTGCCACAGGGTTCAATTCTCGGGCAGACTCTCTTCTCTGTATACATCAATGATGTCGCTCTTGCTGCTGGTGATTCTCTAATCCACCTCTATGCAGACGACACCATTCTGTATACTTCTGGCCCTTCTTTGGACACTGTGTTAACTAACCTCCAGATGAGCATCAATGCCATACAACTGTCCTTCCGTGGCCTCCAACTGCTCCTAAACGCAAATAAAACTAAATGCATGCTTTTCAACCGATCATTGCCCGCACATGCCCGCCCATCCAGCATCACTACTCTGGACGGCTCTGACTTAGAATACGTGGATAACTACAAATACCTAGGTGTCTGGCTAGACTGTAAACTCTCCTTCCAGACTCACATTAAACATATCCAATCAAAAATTAAATCTAGAATCTACCATTCCAGTGTTTAATTGCCATATTGTAATTACTTCGCCACCATGGCCTATTTATTGTCTTAACTCCCTTATTTGACCTTATTTGCACTCACTGTATATAGACTTTGTTTTCTTTTTTTCTACTGTATTATTGACTGTATGTTTTGTTCATTCCACGTGTAACTCTGTGTTGTTGTATGTGTCGAACTGCGGTCTCAGTTGCAAATGAGAACTTGTTCTCAACTAGCCTACCTGGTCAAATAAAGGTGAAATAAAAAATAAAATAAAAAAACGAACGTCAACACTTTGAGGGATGCGAACCCAACCCTGAGGGCCCTGGACATCACGGTACAGATATAAGAAATAGACAGTCTTGAGAGTGTCTGATGGCAGTTGCAGGAGGAGGGACAGAATGGCGCTGTCGGACGCAGATCTGAAGGCATTCACCAAGGAAGACGTTTGAGAGTTATGTGCCACATCACAATGATTTTGCACTAGGTAATGAACATATTGACTTTGATGTAGCCCACTTTATTTAGTTTTATAATTAGATCAGTTTGTCGACAGATGGTATACATGTTATCCGCTTTAAAATCAACGTTTTAGACTTGCTAAGTTCATTGGGTCAGGTGAGGGGTGGGCGTCAAATTTTTTTTTGTTGTGCTTTTGTATACTCAACCAGGTTTGGACAGCAACGTCCAAAGATGAGGATTTGGATCGTTGCATCAACACTGAGTGTGTTTACCCCAGAGAGACTGAGAAGTCACAGCTCTCTGTCCATATGTCAATAGGGGTTGGTTTATTTTAGATAATCAACATAACTGGTCATCTCAAATAAAATTATTATTTGGGGGAGACGACACTGATTTAGTTTGTTTGATAATGTTCTGTGTTTTCATGTTCCTTTATCCTTGACGATCATTTTGAGCCTAGGAGTGAGTTTCTCCACTTCACAAACATCCAACATAATCATCATAATTCTATGATGAGAGGGAGGAGTTATGTATCAACGCAAAACAACAGATTAAACATGACTCGTTTGAATTGTATTAGTTATAATATAAGTGGTATAAACCATCCTATAAAGAGGAAAAAATTGCTTAACCCACTTTAAGAAAATGCATTGTTCAGTAGCACTGATCCAAGAGACACATTTGGCAGAGAATGAACATAAAATGTTAAAAAAAGAATGGGTAGATTAGCTTAATAATTAAACTTTTCAAGGTGGGAAAAAGAGGTTGCAGTCTTCTTTAATGGATTGGTGTGCTTTGCCAAGGATAAAGTGTTGCGGGATGGTCAGGGTAGATATGTGATGGTAGTGGGGTCAATAGGGGGTACAGCAATTACTATTCTGAATCTGTATGTACCAAATGATGACAACCCAGTTATTTAAAAGATATCGCAATCATAATCGCAGACAATGCTAAAGGGATGGTTATTGTTGGCGTGGACTTTAATTGCATACAGACTTATAAGCTTGACCAACTTCCTGCTGTGCAAATTTAGTTTTTATCAAAGGGTCATGGCATCTACTTCAGAATAGACGTTTTTTGTATCTCTAAGCAGTATTTACATAAAGTAGTGGAATGCATGCTATATATACAAAAGTATGTGGACATCCCTTCAAATGAGTGGATTAGGCTCTTTCAGCCACATCCGTTGCTGACAGGTGTATAAAATTGAGCACACAGCCATGCAATCTCCATAGACAAACATTGGTAGTGGAATGGCTTTACTGAAGCGGTCAGTGACTTTCAACGTGGCACCGTCATAGGATGCCACTTTTCCAACAGGTCAGTTCGTAAAATGTCTGCACTGCTAGAGCTGCCCCGGTCAACTGTAAGTGCTGTTATTAGGAAGTGGAAACGTCTAGGGGCAACAACGGCTCAGCCACGAAGTGGTAGGCCACACAAGCTCACAGAACGGGACCATCGAGTGCTGAAGCGAGTAGCACATGAAAAGCGTCTGTTCTTGGTTGCAACACTCACTACCGAGTTCCAAACTGCCTCTGGAAGCAACGTCAAGACATTAACACAACTCTACCTGCTACAATGCATAGTGCCAACTGTAAAGTTTGGTGGAGGAGTGATAATGGTCTGGGGCTGTTTTTCATGGTTAGGGCTAGGCCCCTTAGTTCCAGTGAAGGGAAATCTTACCGCTACAGCAGACAATGACATTCCAGAAAATTCTTTGCTTACAACTTTGTGGTAACAGTTTGGGGAAGGCCCTTTCCTGTTGCCGCATGACAATGCCCCTGTGCACAAAGCGAGATCCATACAGTAATGGTTTGTCGAGATCGGTGTGGAAGAACTTGACTGGCCTGCACAGAGCCCTGACTGCGAGCCAGGCCTAATCGCCGAACATCAGTGCCCAACCTCATTAATGCTTTTGTGGCTGAATGGAAGCAATGTTCCAACACCTAGTGGAATGCCTTCCCATAAGAGTGGAGGCTTTTAGAGCAGCAAAGGGGGGACCAACTCTATATTAATACCATGATTTTAGAATGAGATGTTTGACTAGCAGGTGTCCACATACTTTTGGTCATGTAGGGTATATCAGACCACAGTCCAATATGTCTCAAGATAAATCTAGGAATGGAGAAGCACTTTAAATATTGGAGGCTTAATGTCTCTAAATTGACAGACCTTACTGTAAAGCAATAGTTACAATTGAATGATGACCACTACAAATGATAATGATGATGTATCTATTTTTTTGGGAAGGAGAAAAGACAGCATTAAGAGGGAAGCAGCGTATTGAAAAACAGCAGGGTTAGGAGGATTCATCAGAATAAAAAATATAACCCCTTTGTCTAACTTGAATCTCACTAAATGATCAGAGGAAGAGGGGGCCGAAATGACGCGGCGAGTTACAGAGAACGAGATTGAGGAAGCCATTAATGGATTGAAAAATAATAAATCACCAGGGACAGATGGGTACCCATAAGACCTTCATTGAGGATATTACCCCAGTTCTGTGCAGAGTATATAACTATGCATTATCAAAGGGAGACCCACCCAAAACGTGGTCGGAGGCAATCATAGCAGTAATCTATAAGAAAGGTAAAGATCCTTCCCAGTGTAGGTAATTTGGGCTTTTTCTTCTCCTCCTCACAGACCTGAAATTGTTTGGCATGATAATTCAGAAACATATAGGGAAACTGATTCACCCAGATCAGACAGGTTTTATACCTGGCAGACAAATTACTAAGAATATTAGGAGAATTATATAAAGGTTATAGATGACCACATCTGAAAACACTTGGGATGTTCAAGGAAAATTAATGAACTAAAAATGAAAGTGGTGGTGGAAGAGGAATCACAGGAAAGAGTTTGTGAAAGTAGTCACAGATGCACTAGTAGCCAGTGTGGATTGTGTTTGACTGGAAAGTGAAGATGAGATACTTTAGAACACCTTTCTTGATATTGAAATGTTTTTTTAAAAGCTTCAGCACTATGTTGGAGGGGCTGTGGACAAAAATGAGACCACACATCTTCTCGGACTGTCCAAAGTTACAAGGGTACTGGAAGAACATTCAAAAATAAGTGTAGACAATTCTAGACATTTGAGTTACCACTGGAACCAATGTTCATTTTATTGGGGTTAATACATTGGAACCTGGAAGAAAATAACCAACGCTGCATTTGAATACCCATAATAACATACTGTACACTACATACTTAATGAGTATATACTACATACTACTAGTACATTTTTGTGTACAGTAGACTTAACTTGGCTGGGGGCAGTATTGAGTAGCTTGGATGAATAAGGTGCCCAGAGTAAACTGCCTGCTACTCAGGCCCAGTTGCTAATATATGCATATTATTAGTATATTTGGATAGAAAACACTCTGAAGTTTCTAAAACTGTTTGAATGATGTCTGTGAGTATAACAGAACTCATATGGCAGGCAAAAACCTGAGAAAAAAATCCAACCAGGATGTGGGAAATCTAAGGTTTGTAGTTTTTCAACTCATTCCCTATTGAATACACAGTGTCTATGGGGTCAAATTGCACTTCCTAAGGCTTCCACTAGATGTCAACGGTCTTTAGAACCTTGTTTGATGCTTCTACTGTGAAGTGGGGGCGAATGAGAGGGGAATGAGTCAGAGGTCTGCCAGAGAGGCATGAGCTGACCACGCGTGTTCACGTGAGACTTAGCTTGAGTTCCATTGCAATTCTACAGACAAAGGAATTCTCCGGTTGGAACATTACTGAAGAGTTATGTTAAAAACATCCTAAAGATTGATTCTATACATCGTTTGACATGTTTCTATGGACTGTAACGGAACCTTTTGACTTTTCGTCTGGACCTAGTGACCTTGTCCATCATTTATGTCCAAATACTTCTTTTTTGTTTGCGCGTTTAGCCCAGTAATCCAAATTCATGAGGCGCGAGCCATAAATGATGGACAACATGGCGGATATCTGTTTGGGTTGTTTCGGTCTCTAAGTGCTGTACTCAGATTATTGCATGGTGTGCTTTTTCGGTAAAGCTTTTTTGAAATATGACACAGCGGTTGCATTAAGGAGAAGTGTATCTATAATTCCATGCATAATAGTTTTTATCTTTTATCAATGTTTATTATGAATATTTCTGTAAATTGATGTGGCTCTCTGCAAAATCACCGGATGTTTTGGAACTACTGAACATAACACGCCAATGTATACTGAGATTTTTTTATATAAATATGAACTTTATCGAACAAAACATACATGTATTATGTAACATGAAGTCTTATAAGTGTCATCTGATGAAGATTAGTGATTAGTGATTCATTTATCTCTATTTCTTCTTTTTGTGACTCCTCTCTTTGGCTGGAAAAAGGGCTGTGTTTTTCTGTCACTAGGCACTCACCTAACATAATCGTTTGGGTTGCTTTCGTCGTAAAGCCTTTTTGAAATTGGACACTGTGGTGGGATTAACAAGGAGTGTATCTTTAAAATGGTTCAAAATACTTGTATGTTTGAGGAATTTTAATGATGGGATTTCTGTTTTGAATTTGGCACTTTCACTGGCTGTTGTCATATCAGCCCAAAGAGGTTTTTAACGGTATCCTTTCAGTTGAGCGTACTAGCGCTTCGCCTGTTTACCGGAAGTTGATGCTGTTGCTATACAACCTCTTGCTAGCTTGTTAGCATAGCAAATTACCAGCTAGAAGTGTTATGGCCTGGGATGTGTTTGTAAATTAAATCTGGAGTGCCAGAGTGCGCTCTGGGCGTAAATTCGGAGCGTTTGTTCAAGGCACACACTGGACGCTTTGGCTGAGGAGTAGGGTTGATCCGAGTGTTGGTAACTGTGCTGCTGGCAACAATGTAATTATGCTATTTTACCAAAGTTTTCTGACACCAGCCATATTCAATGGGCGTTGAGCATTGGTAAATTCATCAGTTATTCTGTGCTCTGAGAGTGCTCTCAAATCGGAGTAGATAAGCTAAAAATGATGTGAATAATCAAGTCAATAAACGTTGGGTAGCATATACTAAATATACTGGCAAGTTCGATGTATTAGTAGCCATTTTATGTTAGGTAGCTAGCTATCATACCCGGTACATACTGCTGTAATGATGCTATGCGGTTCGTAAAGATAGCGGAGCTAACATAACGTGTAACGTAATTTATTTGAAAAATCAGTACTTTATTACCTTGCTCAACATTTTCTTAACCTTTATCCTAATTAGTTAAAGCAACACATTTGTATCCTTTCTCGTCGGACTTCGGCTGCATATTTTCTGCCATTTTCTTCAAATCTGAAAACGTGAAGCCACGCCTATTTTCTTAGTAACTGCATTATGGGCCATAAAAGCACAGAGATAGTGTCCACTGCTTGTATACTTCGTATTTTGGCGAATGTAGTACGACATCTGGAAACTTTTGGCATGCTAACTATCATCCATTCTATGACTAATAAGCATCCTTAAGGACAACAAAGTCAAGGTATTGGAGTGGCCATCACAACGCCCTGACCTCAATCATATAGAACTGGTAGAACTGAAAAAGTGTGTCAAGCAAGGAGGCCTACAAACCTAACTCAGTTGCACCAGCTCAGGAGGAATGGGCCAAAATTCACCTAAATTATTGTGGGAAGCTTGTGGAAGGCTACCCGAAACGTTTGGCCAAGTTAAACAATTTAAAGGCAATGCCACCAAATACTAATTGAGTGCATGTAAACTTCTGACCCGCTGGGAATGTGATGAAAGAAAAAAAGCTGAAATAAATAATTTTCTCTACCATTATTCTGACATTTCACATTCCACATTCTTAAAATCAAGTGGTGATCCTAACTGACCTTAGACAGGGATTTTTACTAGGATTAAATGCCATGAATTGTGAAAAACTGAGTTTAAATGTATTTGGCTAAGCTGTATGTAAACTTCTGACTTAAACTGTTGTTTAAGTTGTTTAAAAAAAAAAAATCCAAGGTTGTCTTACGTGAAGAACTTTGATAGTCTGCGTTCTCACCTAAGACTTTTGCTCTACTTCACTGTTGGGGGTTACTTGTAGCTGGTGACTGAGGAGCTCGAACATCTTCGTCCACAGGTAAGTCCATTGTCTGTTCCACTTCGTTCTGAGTCTCTTCTGGCAGAGGCATTTGGTTGTCAACACGTGTGTCCTGTTTTGGGTCAACTACGTGTTCTGCAGGTTCTACATCAGTACTTTCACTTCTTTCTGAGTACGCCCAAGACGGTATTTCATATCTGTAGTATTTATCATCGTCGTCGTCATTGTTCTGTTTGACTTCTTCCATTTGTCCGTTACTTTGGTTTGTTCCTTTTTTCTTTGGCTTGGAGTTTTGCTGTGTTTGAACTTCAAGGGGCAAGTGGTCACGGTAAGAGTAGGTTGCGATGCAAGACTCTGGACCATAATTTTCTTTGTTCAGGTATCAGTTCATAGATCGGAATGACTTCTTCCACCTGGCGTACAACTGTGTGAATGTTGCCTTCCCATTGATTTTGAAGTTTGCCGGGACCGCCACGTGCTGTCATGTTTCTGATGAGGACATGATTGCCTGGTTGCAACACTGAGGTTCTGACTTTGCTGTCGTAGTTTCCGATGGCCTATTTTATCATGTAGTACAAGACTGTAGGCTTCTCTGGCAACACCAGTTGCGTTCTGAATACCGTCTTGCGAAGGAGGATTCCATCCTCATCCAAATCGAGCTTGTCCCACTCTCGAAGAAGACTGTGAATGTTTTCAATTCTTTCCCTGTTGGTTTTGAACTTGAAAGTTTGTGTTCCATCACTGGGCGGATGCTCTTTTCTTCTCTTTGTGCCTGTCGTATCTCTGCATTTGAGAAAGGCATGATGGATCTGGTTTCTGTTGCTGCATACATAGGAGACTGCCATTGACGAGGATATGTTTGAGTCTTGTTGTGTGTCGATGGCCAGTGCAGTTGCTCCAAATGAGTACGATGTCAACTCCTCTGAGGATTTTCTTATCAGTGTTTCCATGTCTATCGGCATTCTGGATAAACTGTCAGCGTCAATGTTCTCTTTGCCTGGACGATATCTGATAGTGAAATGGAAATTGGGGAGTCGTGCAAACCCATCTGCACTCTGTCGCATTCAGCTTGGCAGTCGACAAGATGTAGGTAAGGGGATTGTTGTCACTATACACTTTGAAGGTTCGTGCTTAGTATAAGTAGTCACGGAACTTTACTGTAATTGTTCAGTACAGGGCTAGAAAAAAACATTATTGAGTGGAGATGGTAGTTTTTCTCAGGTGCCGTCAAGGTCCGAGACGCATAGACTATCACACACAGTTTTCCATCTTGTTTCAAATATAACACAGCTCCTAAACCTTTGTTTGATGCATCTGTGTGAAGGATAAACGGCTCTGAAAAGTCTGGGAAACCGAGTACAGGAGGCTGTACTAAACAGTCTATCAGCCGCTCCATTATCTGTTGATGCGCATCAGTCCACATGATTGATTTGTAAGAGGGAAGTCCTCTTGTTTTGCTCTTTGTCTGCCATTGTTTTGCTTTGTTGTGTGTACCTGTAACTTCTTCAGGAAACCCTGTGAGCAGGTTGTTGAGCGGGCTAGCAATGTGTGAGAAGTCTTTTGTGTGTGTTTGGGGGGGTGATATTTAACCATTTTAGAGTGATTCGTTTTTTTTTATATGATTTGTCAGTAATATCTGTTATAAAAGACATTTAACAATTTAAAAAATGCTATTAAAGTATTGCACATGAATGTAACAAAGTAAATTGACAAAATTATATAATCTATTAGGTATTGACAATTATTTAAAGACAAAACATTGTCTCTTAAGAATAAAATTATTATTTTATTGTTCGGCTAATGTCAAAGACCAAAGTTCATATCAGTGGATATGAATAGTGGGTAACGTGAGCATATCTTGTGGGTTACAGTAATACGCTAGTTATTGAAGAGAGATGGCCGTCATGATTAGAACCTGGGTTACTACCTGTAGAAGACAGTCAGAATGTGACCCTTCTTTCCTCGTCTGCATCCAGAACCCTCAGAAATGATTAAAACAGAGGGAGAGGGTGAAAGAGAGGGCCATGATTCCTCTGAGCTTTCCTACTCTACTTGGTATTTTGTCCTTCAAAGCTCTGACTGCTGCAGTATCAGCTGGGTTGATTTTGCTTCCCTCAGTAGACACTATTTTCCCTAAATAGCGAACTTCCGCATTGAATATCTCACACTTGCTGAGCTTCAGCTTTATCCCATATTCTCTTAGTCTCTGTAGTACTTTTCTAAAATAGTTGACATGGTTCTCAAAGGTCCTGCTGAAGACGAGGGTGTCGTCCAGATATGGGACTCAGATCTCATCTCTCAAGACATCCAAACATTCCTCCATACAGTGCTGGAAGGCTGCTGGTGCATTTATGAGTCCAAACGGAATCTGAACCCACTCATACAGGCCCCAGAGGTGACCCTTGGTGATATGATTTTCCCTGGTCCAAGAGTGAAAACCAGGGATTTCCTCCAAGGCTGTCTATATCCTGTACTCTGGCTGGCGGTCAGGATGAGTCTTCCTGTTCAGCCCCCTGTAGTCTATGCACAGTCGTAAGCCGTCCTTTTTCCTTACACATACGATAGGGGAAGAGTAAGGAGAGTTGGACTTCTTCACCCAGCCCTGGGTTATCAGGTCATGCAAATAATTTTTCATCTCTTTGTATAACTGTCTTTTAATGAAATGCTCAGATTCAGATCCTCAATGCAGCCAATGTCATCACTGTCTGATTTGGAAAACGAGCATGATTCCTCTCTCAGCACTTGGTAAATGATTTGTTGCTGCTGTGTGTTGAGGTGACTCAGATCAAAAGGAGGATCCCATAAATTTTAAGTATTTTGATGACAGTTCTCCAGCATGGTGGCAGGATAGACTGACTTTTTTCCTGAACAGTGCCAATTACAGTTCGCCCTGTTAACATGATGTCGTGGTCTGTGACATTCTGAACATCAATGATGACATGTGGAGAGGCATCTTTTCTCAGCTTTACAAAAGTCTCACAGAACTTAAGTCCTTCTGCCCACTGAGGGTTTACATAAGATATGTGTGGTGTCCTCTAATGAGCTTTGTCTGCACTCGACATTGAACCTGAACAGAGGTGTGTTTTGGTATGTTGATCTTCTCTTTTGTAGTTTTCACCAAGTACTTGAAAGTACTACTTAAGTAGTTTTTTTGGGCATCTTTACTATTTATATTTTTGACAACTTTTACTTCACTACATGCCTTAAGAAAATAATGTACTTATTCTCCATGTACTCATTACTTATTACTCCATACTCCATACATTTTCCCTGACACCCTGACACCCTGAATTAGACCCTTTCCCTGTCCTGATAAGCATTCAAAATGTAACGTATCAAGAGAACATCCCTGGTCATCCCTACTGCCTCTGATCTGGCGGACACACTAAACACATGCTTTGTTCGCAAATTATGTCTGAATGTTGGAGCGTGCACCTGGCTATCTGGTGTGATAAGTGACTTTCACTTTTACATGAGTCATTTTCTATTAGTTAATCTTCACTTAGTAATGGGAATTTTAATGTTTGTGCTTTTCTTATAACTAATTTATGTGTTCTATTCATGTGCTGTTATAATAACCAATTTCTGTGTTCATGCATGTGGTTGACTGTTCAAATCCTCACTATCAGTAGCTGCAATTTGGCAGTACGCCCGGACCTTGTCTTGAGTATGAACGAAGGATAACTCTGTTTCAAGGTCTCAGTTTAGAGAGAAGTCTCGTGAGATATTGGTCTGTCACATGTTATGAACCAGTATTGGTCTGTCACATGAATGAAACAAAACGGTAATGATTAATTAATTATGCTAAATCATGCAAATATAACTTGTCTGTGTATAGCCATATATAAGACAACTGCTGGGTCTGCAGAGCTCCTGATTGACTTAAACTATGGTGCATTGAGTTGGTTGGAACCTCTCCAGCGCACTGACAATGAACAATGATTAATTTTAAGATTGCCTTTGAGTGTCCCTGTGTAAGAATTTCCACGACAACTTTTACTCAAGTATTACTGTTCAGCACTCACTAGCTCTATGAAAGCCTGGACATTGGCCTTTCCTATAGCCTAAAGAAAAATATTCTCATTGTCTCATTAAGTGCTCTGTGCATGTTTATTTATTTATTTTTATTTCACCTTTATTTAACCAGGTAGGCTAGTTGAGAACAAGTTCTCATTTGCAACTGCGACCTGGCCAAGATAAAGCGTAGCAATTCGACAAATACAACAACACAGAGTTGCACATGGAAAAAACAAAACATACAGTCAATAATACAGTAGAACAAAAGAAAACAAAAAGTCTATATACAGTGAGTGCAAATGAGGTAAGTTAAGGAAATAAATAGGCCATGGTGGCGAAGTAATTACAATATAGCAATTAAACACTGGAATGGTAGATCGGCAGAAGATGAATGTGCAGGTAGAGGTACTGGGGTGCAAAGGAGCAAAATAAATAAATAAATACCAGTATGGGGATAAGGTAGGTAGATAGATGGGCTGTTTACAGATAGGTTAAGTACAGGTGCAGTGATCTGTAAAATGCTCTGACAGCTGGTGCTTAAAGCTAGTGAGGGAGATGCGAGTCTCCAGCTTCAGAGATTTTTGCAATTCGTTCCAGTCATGGGCAGCAGAGAACTGGAAGGAAAGATGACCAAATGAGGAATTGGCTTTGGGGGTGACCAGTGAGATATACCTGCTAGAGCGCGTGCTACAAGTGGGTGCTGCTATGGTGACCAGTGAGCTGAGATAAGGCGGGGCTTTACCTAGCAGAGACTTGTAGATAACCTGTAGCCAGTGGTTTTGGCAACGAGTATGAAGCGAGGGCCAACCAACGAGAGCGTACAGGTCGCAATTGTGGTGTAGTGTATAGGGCTTTGGTGACAAAACGGATGGCACTGTGATAGACTGCATCCAGTTTGTTGAGTAGAGTGTTGGAGGCTATTTCATAGATGACATCACCGAAGTCGAGGATCGGTAGGATGGTCAGTTTTACGAGGGTATGTTTGGCAGCATGAGTGAAGGAAGCTTTGTTGAGATATAGGAAGCCGATTCTAGATTTAATTTTGGATTGGAGATGCTTAATGTGAGTCTGGAAGGAGAGTTTACAGTCTAACCAGACACCCAGGTACTTGTAGTTGTCCACGTATTCTAAGTCAGATCCGTCCAGAGTAGTGATGCTGGACGGGCGAGCAGGTGCGGGCAGTGATCGATTGAAAAGCATGCATTTAGTTTTACTTGCGTTTAAGAGCAGTTGGAGGCCATGGAAGGAGAGTTGTATGGCATTGATGCTCGTCTGGAGGTTAGTTAACACAGTGTCCACGGAGGGACCAGAAGTATACAGAATGGTGTCATCTGCGTAGAGGTGGATCAGAGAATCACCAGCAGCAAGAGCAACATCATTGATGTATACAGAAAAGAGAGTCGGCCCGAGAATTGAACCCTGTGGCTCACCCATAGAGACTGTCAGAGGTCCAGACAACAGGTCCTCCGATTTGAAACACTGAACTCTATCAGAGACGTAGTTGGTAAACCAGGCGAGGCAATCATTTGAGAAACCAAGGCTGTTGAGTCTGCCAATAAGAATGTAAGAATTGACAGAGTCGAAAGCCTTGGCCAGATCGATGAATACGGCTGCACAGTAATGTCTCTTATCGATGGCGGTTATGATGTCGTTTAGAACCTTGAGCGTGGCTGAGGTGCACCCATGACCAGCTCTGAAACCAGATTGCATAGCGGAGAAGGTATGGTGGGATTCGAAAAGGTCAGTAATCTTTTTGTTAACTAGGCTTTTGAAGACCTTAGAAAGACAGGGTAGGATAGATATAGGTCTGTAGCAGTTTGTGTCTAGAGTGTCACCCCCTTTGAAGAGGGGGATGACCGCGGCAGCTTTCCAATCTTTGGGAATCTCAGATGATACGAAAGAGAGGTTGAACAGGCTGGTAATAGGGGTTGCAACAATTTCGGCAGATCATTTTAGAAAGAGAGGGTCCAGATTGTCTAGCCCGGCTGATTTGTAGGGGTCCAGATTTTGCAGCTCTTTCAGAACATTGGCTATCTGGATTTGGGAAAAGGAGAAACGGTGGGGGCTTTGGCGGGTTGTTGTGGAGGGTGCCGGGCAGTTGACCGGGGTAGGGGTAGCCATGTGGAAAGCATGGCCAGCCGTAGAGAAATGCTTATTGAAATTCTCAATTATAGCGGATTTATCGGTGGTGACAATGTTTCCTAACCTCAGAGCAGTGGGCAGCTGGGAGGACGTGCTCTTATTCTCCATGGACTTTACAGTTTCCCAGAACTTTTTTGAGTTAGTACTACAGGATGCAAATTTCTGTTTGAAAAAGCTTGCCTTAGCTTTTCTAACTGCCTGTGTATATTTGTTCCTAACTTCCCTGAAAAGTTGCATATCACGGGGGCTTTTCGATGCTAATGCAGAACGCCACAGGATGTTTTTGTGCTGGTCAAGGGCAGACAGGTCTGGCGTGAACCAAGGACTATATCTATTCCTAGTTCAACATTTTTTGAGAAGGTCATGCTTATTTCAGATGGTGAGGAAGGCACTTTTAAAGAATATACAGAAATCATATATTGACGGGATGAGGTCAATGTCATTCCAGGATACTCTGGCCAGGTCGATTAGAAAGGTCTGCACGCAGAAGTGTTTCAGGGAGCGTTTGACAGTGATGAGGGGTGGTCGTTTGGTCGCAGACCCATTACGGATGCAGGCAATGAGGCAGTGATCGCTGAGATCTTGATTGAAAACAGCAGAGGTGTATTTGGAGGGCGAATTAGTTAGGATGACATCTATGAGGGTGCCTGTGTTTACTGATTTGGGGTTGTACCTGGTAGGTTCATTGATAATTTGTGTGACATTGAGGGCATCAAGCTTAGTTTGTAGGATGGCCGGGGTGTTAAGCATGTCCCAGTTTAGGTCACCTAGTAGCACGAGCTCAGAAGACAGATGGGGGAAATCAATTCACATATAGTATCAAGGGCACAGCTGGGGGCAGAGGGTGGTCTATAGCAAGCGGCAACAGTGAGAGACTTGTTTCTGGAAAGGTTCATTTTTAGAAGTAGAAGCTCAAATTGTTTGGGTACAGACTTAGAAAGTAATACAGTACTCTGCAGGCTATCTTTGCAGTAGATTGCAACACCACCCCCTTTGGCAGCTCTATCTTGGCGGAAAACGTTTTAGTTAGCAATGGAGATTTCAGGGTTTTTGGTGGTTTTCCTAAGCCAGGATTCAGACACGGCTAAGACATCTGGGTTGGCAGAGTGTGCTAAAGCAGTGAGTTGCTACTCCCCAAACTTGGGGAGTAGGCTTCTAATGTTAACATGCATGAAACCAGTTGGAAAATGGCAGTGTGGAGTACAATAGAGATTGCATCATCTGTGGATCTGTTAGGGCTGTATGCAAATTGGAGTAGGGTTTTTGGGATAATGGTGTTGATGTGAGCCATGACCAGCCATGACAAGGACTTCATGGCTACAGACATTGAGTGCTACAGGTCGGTTGTCATTTAGGCAGGTTACCTCAGTGTTCTTGGGCACAGGGACTATGGTGGTTTGCTTTAAACATGTTCCACACTGTTGCTCTCAGCAGCCTCTTCAGAGTCTTCCGGAATGCTTGCTACTCTCCTCCAGGAAATTCAAGATGGTAACAAAGGTCTTTCACTGAAAATGTACAAGTAATTGGCTGAACTCCATTCTTCCATTGACAACCTGAAATCCTCCCTGAATTATCTCCTTTTGAGAACGACTGAGGCTGAGTTACGCATTAGCACAATTGAAGATACCATCACTCGACATGACCAGGTTATGAAACAGGTGCAGAAGGACAAAGTTGATCTCAAAAACAATGTGGATCAGATGGAGAACTAGAGCAGATGCAGCAATTGAAGGAGGACAGTGAAGGCTGTGACCCCGTCCGTTTCTTCACTCAATGGATCTCTGATGTCTTTGGCATAACCAATTTCACCAAGCCGCTGTAAATCGAACACGCCCACAGAACCTTAACACGAAAAACCCCACGAGCCGTCCTGATCTGGTTCCTCCATATCCATGACAGGGAGAAGATACTGCGACTTGCAAGAGCCAAAGGGGACATTAACATCAATTGCAAAAGGGTCATAGCTTTCCCGGACATGAGCACGGATCTCGCCAGACGTTGCAAGCAGTTCAAAGCAGTCGCCAAAGCCCTGAAGGAGAAGAACATTACCAGCTACCTCATTCACCCTGCGCGGATGAAAGTTCAGCACAATGGCCGAAGCCATCTCTTCGACACACCGGGAGAGGTGTTTACTTTTCTCAAAGAACTGAACTGCGTTTGATTCACAAAGGTCTATCCTTGGAATTTGATGCAGTTTATAGTTTTTTTTCTTGTTTGCGCTGTCCTGGGACTGAATGTCTATGTGGAATGTGAATCTGTTTACCCCGCGATTCGGTCGCTACTGTTGATTAGTACATTTTCAACTAACAGTTATTTTTCCTGTGGTGAGTTGTATTACATTTACAGGAGAGTATATTTTATTTTGACAATATCCACTGGACTAAGCAAATTAGTAGGCTTAGGCCCATTTTCCCCCCATTTATGTTTCTCCTCTTCTCCTGAAAAGAGACTCAATTGTTTCTCTTATTGTTGACAGTAAAACATTCAGCAATAAATGTCTAATCACAATGTTTGATTTCAATATAGAGAGCTCGTAGGTTTTAGGTTGTAACTTTTAGCCAAAGTTTAGCTAGTAAAAGCAAGATGGAAAGTGAGCAACAAGTGTTTTCGTGTTTGATGGTTGGGATTGATTTTAGTCCAACAATCAGGGTGGATGGGGTTTATGTAAAAAAAAATATTATATGTTTAACGTTGTTTCCTTCCTAAATTGACACACAGGTCACTGAAACATTACCTGACTATTTACATATGAGTGATTACAGATCACTGCACCTGTACGTAGCCCATCTGTAAATAGCCCATCCAACTACCTCATCCCCATACTGTATTTGTTTATTTATCTTGCTCCTTTGGACCCCAGTATCTCTACTCGCACATTCATCTTCTGAACATCTACCATTCCAGTGTTTAATTGCTATATTGTAATTACTTTGCCACGATGGCCTATTTATTGCCTTATCCTTATCCTACCTGATTTGCACATACTGTATGTAGACTTTTTCTACTGTATTATTGACTGTATGTTAGTTTATTCCATGTGTAACTCTGTGTTGTTGTATGTGTCGAACTGCTTTGCTTTATCTTGACCAGGTCGCAGTTGCAAATGAGAACTTGTTCTCAACTATACCCTACCTCGTTAAATAAAGGTGACATTTTTTTATTTATTTTTATTTGAAACTCAACCCATGCTTAATCCACTAAAATATGTCACATTCAATGTAAAAGGTCTTAATTTACAGCCCGGTTAAGAGGAAAATATTCTATACCTTAATAAATTAAAGACTGGCATTGTGTTCTTACAAGAAACATATCTTACAGCCAGTGAACAGAAGAAATTAAAGAGGGAATGGGTAGGACAAGTTTTTGCATCAACTCTATAGCACGAGGAACTGCAATTTTGATAAGTAGACACATCCCCTTCTGTGTCAGCAACAACATGTCTGATCCCTCAGGCAGGTTTGTTTTGGTGCAGGGGCAAATATATTTGGGGTTTTGGACCTATTGAATATTTATGCTCCTAACTTCGATGACCATATGTTTATTCAGAATGTCTTCCCTCAGGTTGGTCAAGCCCCACCAGGATGGCTACTGGCTGGAGGAGATTTTTGTTTCGATAAAGTTCTTGATAGGTCCTCTGATAAACCCTCCCCTCTTACTAAAGCCACCAAGCTCACCATGTCATTTCAAATCAAATCAAATCAAATTTTAAATTTATGAAGGATCTCAATTTACTAGACATTTGGAGACTGATGCACCCACAGGATAGGGCCTACTCTTTTTTTTCACACCCACACAACACACACACGCATAGATAACTTTTTGCTATCAACCCAACTGTTTCATTGAGTGTTAGATACCGATTATCTCCCCAGATTACTCCTCTGGTATTATCAATCTCCATTCCTACCAAGGAAAATGTAGCACATAGATGTAGACTACATTCTACACTCCTGAAGCAACCTGTATTTTGTGCATTCATCAAAGATTAGATCAATATTTTTACTTTGACAAACAAACCCTCTGCTACTGACAGTTTCATTCTTTGGGATGCATTGAAAGCCCACCTGAGGGAACTGATCATTGCCTATACTAAAGGGTTGAAGAGAAAACACAGTGCCGAACTGAATGTCCTTGAATCTGATATTTTTGAGCTAGAGAAAACCTACCAAAGAGGCCCGACTAAAGACCTATACAGTCTTATGGTAAATAAAAAACTGAAATATAATACTCTGAACACATATCAAGCTGAGAGGGCATCAAAATCAAAACAGCATTACTGCGAACTTGGAGAGAAAGCACACAAAGTATTGGCATGACAACTGAAAGCAGAGGAAATTAAGAGGACAATTAATGCTATAGACACTCTTACTAATGAGATATTTTTCGACCCTACTGAAATTAATGATACTTTTAAGAAATATTATGAGGACCTCTATACTTCCCAATCAAGTGATCATCTATCAGAGATTGACTATTTTCTCTCCTCTCTCAACCTCCCATGCCTGTCAGAGGAAGACAGAGAGCGCCTGAGTGAACAGTTCTCAATCCCTGGAGGCAATTAAATCTTAATTTCTAATAAATCTCCTGGGAAGGATGGCTTCCCTCCAGGAGTTCTGTAAAGAATTTAAGAAGCTGTTGGTACCCTACCTTATGGAGGTACTTAAAAAACCTGGGGAGGACAACTACTTTCCAGAGACTTTCATTCAAGCTGTGATTACAGTAATTCACAAGAAAGGGAAAAACCTGCTAAAGTGAGCCTTATATAGACCGATCTCACTCCTTGATACATATTGTAAACTGGTCACCACAATGCTATCTAAGAGACTCCCCCTGTTGGTTAACCCAGATCAGACTGGATTCATAATTAACAGATTATCCTCCAATAATCTCAGAAGGTTCTTTGATAGAATTCACCTTGCTAACAAAAACAAAATACCCAATGTCACAGCCAAAAAGGCCTTTGATAAGGTCGAATCGCCATATCTTTTTCACGTTTTGGAAAAGTTTGGTTTAGGCACAGTGTTTGTAAACTTGATAAAATCACTCTACAAATCTTCTACGGCTAGGATTAGCTAGGATTACTTCTTCCTCTTTCCCGCTCTATAGGGGAACAGATGGGCTGCCCTATTAGCCCTCACCTCTTCGCCCTTACCATCAAACCATTGGCTGAGGCCATTAGAACGTGCCCTGACATACATGGCTTTGAGGTGGGCCCACAGACCCATAAATTATTACTTTTTGTGGACGACCTTATCTTATTTCTAACGAATCCAGAACATTCCCTCTCAAACTTAGAGAACCTATTACAGTATTATATTTATTTCTCTGGATATAAGGTACATTTTGATAAAAGCACAATCTTACCGTTGTCTGTCTTTGACTATCATACCATCAAGGATAAGTTTCCTTTTAGATGGTTGCTTATGGGCTTCACATATTTGGGCATAATGGTGGATGGTCACCTGAACAACCTCTATAAACTCAATCTGGCCTACTTGTTGCAAAAGGTGGAGGGTGACCTGTGTAAATGGATGGAATGGACTTGTCTCTCACTCTACTGGGTAGAATTGAATGTCCTGCCCAGATTTCTATATTTGTTTCAATCTCTCCACATCCCTGTACCCGCATTCTTTTCCTCTCTTGACAAACTGACCAGATGGTTTATCTGGCACAGTAACACCCCTAGGGTTAGCCTGGACAAACTGACCCTTGATTACGGTCAAGGTGGCTTAAACCTCCCCATTTTCAGAATGTATTACTCGGCTGCGCAGTCTAGATTTTGGGCAGAATTGTTTTACAAATGGGACATGAAATCTATAAAAACTATCACAGACAACCCTTTTTTATGCATTCTGTCCTGGCATAGTGCAAACTGCCTGAGCTGTTCAGACGAGAAGGATTTCTTTCCCCTAAAACCCCTCTATGGAACAATAGATTTATTCCTATGTTTTTCCAGAATAGTAACTTTAGACCATGGTCTGACAAGGGTATCACTCTTCTTGAACATTGTTATGAGGAGGGGATTCTTATGTCCTTTGAACAGCTGAAACAGAAATATCACTTGTCTAACAAAGATTTATTTAGTTACCTACAACTACAACATTTTATTAGTGTGAATCTCAAGGGCCAATGGAACTTACCTAAGATGTCCCCTATTGAACAACTCTGACATGCAGACCAACCACTGTTCAATACCATTTCCCATGTTTATGATATGCTCTTTTGTCAGGACTACCACTGCCTGAGCTACATAAACCATGACTTAGATGGGAAAAATATCTGGGTATTAATCTTGATGAGGGACTATGAGGTGACCTATGTATGGTGTTACATCCACATTGAACTTCAGATACAGACTGATCCAGTTTAATTTCCTCCATCAGCTCTATATCACCCCATCTAGATTGCACAAGTTCAACCCTGATATCTCCTCCCTATGTTTTAGATGTGGCTCAGATGAAGGAACATTCCTCTATTCCACTTGGCAGTGTTCAAAAACTACACCGTTTCTAGCAAGGGGTATGAAATACCATATCCTGAATTCATGGGGTTGCATTCCCTTTAGACCCAAAGGTCTGTCTACTGGGTAACTTTACTAATTCCAGTCTTAGGCAAAGCCATACAATAAAGCTAACAGAAATATTGCTAGCAATTGTCAAGAAATGTATTGCCTTGAAATGGAAATCAGATTGCAACTGTCAGGGGGGTATCAGAAGTTAATAGTTGTATCCCACTGGAGAAAATTACTTACTGCTTTGGTCACAAACACAAATTACACTCACCTGAGACTAATGCAGATGCACTAAAGTTAACATTAGCTATCTAACTGCACTTGATGTAAACAAAATCAAACACACCCAGTTTGGCACCCACCCCCTAGGTACACACTGCTACCATTATTATCTTTGCTGCTACTGCTAGCTGCTAGTCCACCACAAACTATAGTCGATGCGCACCCTGCTCAGCAGCCTCCTACCCCGCCTACCGTGACATCGCTTGTTTTCCGATATCCAAGGTGAAAATGGAGAACGAATATCGCCGATATCTGTTCATTTCTCCAAACTCAAATAAACAGAAAACGGATAAACAAGCAGTGGTATAGTTATCCGTCTTCTTGTTTCATGTAGGATATCGGATGGCCACAATATACACAGAACTCAAAGGCAGGTTGCTTATCTTTTCTTTTTTCTTATCTTGAGGATTCAGTTCTTAAATCATGGAAAATAACATGCATGTAAATGGTTGATAATATTTTTACATTTAAAGAATGCACAAATAAATATTTTCTTGTTTCTGGGCAAGGCACATGCCAAATATTTTGAAAATGTGCCTCAGCCCTAAGGCACATGCCAAATATGTCAAAAATAAACAACAAAAAAACAAATGATATACAACGCTTCAAACACAGGCTTCAAACAGATTTTACCTGATGTGTTTTTAAATGGATCTTATCACATATCGGATTTTCCATTACATATTTGCCATATACACTGATTATTAGGAACACCTCCCTAACATTTTGCCCTCAGAACAGCCTCAATTCGTCAGGGCATGGACTCTACAAGTTGCCGAAAGTTCTTAAATCATAGAAATCATTCTTTATTTCTATATTTCCAGTGTAGCTGGGCTGTCTATAATATATCTGTAGGCGCACAGGATGTTTTCCATGACGACTGCACAGGTGAATACATGATAACAGCCATCTGTCTTCTATGGCTGTGTTTAACTTTAGAAACTCAGACAGTTTCCCTCCTTCCCACTTCGGCCAAAATGAGATTGAATGTCAAACCACACTTTATTCACCAAACCCTCAGTTGTTTCGGTGTCCAGAGCCTTGGATTGTTTGATGAGCGGCATGCTGTTTTCAGTTACAGCTGCGTGATGGGCAGCTATGTCGCACCCTTCTTTCCTCAACTTTTTAATTACGGCGACAATTACATTGTTGCTCGATGTGAGTTCTGTGTTCCTCTATATATTCCATGCTAAACTGAGAGGGAGGTTATTGATATGTTGGTTCAATCCAGCTCTGAATTCAGTGTAGCTGCTAATCCCATATTATTGGTTGCCATTCATGTTTCTCACTGTACCATAAAAATCCCATAGGATGTTTTTCAGCTCTGTTTTTGTTGTATTTTCTAACTCGCAATGTATCCCTTTTTCTACACACCAGTCAGTGAAGCAGGTTTGTTTGTCAGTGAAGCCCACTTTGTTTCACTGTGTTCTTTTAGTTTTGGTTTCTCTCAAGTTCATCTATATTCTTATTTTCTACATGGGCATGTCGAGCTGTTGTTGACATAGCCATTTTAGCATGGGAAAAAGCCTAAACTTCATAGTCATGGTGTTACATCTGCTCCGGCCACGCCCTCTTCTGCTCATCCTGTGTCTCCTTGACCTGCCACCGCTCCCTCTCCCACTCCCCCTTTCTGTGTGTGTTTGATTGTGTGGGCGAAGACAGGTGTGCTGGAGTCAGAGCAAATCCCCACCACCTGCAACCTGTTCCATAATCAAGACCTCTACAAATACTCAGTCCTGCCACTTCCACACTGCCAGATCGTAATCTCTGCTCAGTCAGTCTACGTTTCTAGCCGTTTGTTACTATTTAGATCCTGTTATCCTGTGTCTGACATGGTTTTCCTCTCTGCTACAGCTCTGCCAGCTCTGACTGGTCCCTGTATCCAGTCCCACATCTCCTCATCCTGCTACTCTGCCCTGGATTCCCCACTCTACTGCTCCCTTGGATTCCCCTCCAGACCTGTTTACCCCTCTTGCTCCAGCCTCAGCTTCCACACTTTTTTTCCTGCAACCCGTCTAAGCTTCCCCTGGCCTGCAGTTCATCTTTCCCCTTTGTTTCAATAAATACCTTGGTTACTTCATCCCATTCTCCTTGTCTGAGTCTGCTCTTGGGTTTCCCTGTTCCACTCCAAGTAACACATGGTATACGGTCTCACATACACATGGCTGAATTCTGTTTTAGCCAATCAATATCCAAATGACCCGGTTTATAAATACTGTAATGTTTACTGTAGTGTTTACAGTTAAAACTAGTATAAATACTGTAGTAAAATAACTGTAGTATATACTGTAGCCTTTACTGAAGTGTTTTTTCAGACTGTACATTTTATTTGATTTGTTTTCAGACTTTAATGTAGTATTTACTATAGTGTTTTTGATTTATTATCTTTGACATAGAACTGGATGTATTCTCCTTGAGGAAACCTACTAGAGAAGCACTAAAATAGCAAATTTCCCATAACCTGTAGGTAGTAGGACTTGGGGGTCTGAACGGATAGTTCAGAGCCTCTGCTAATTTCTATAACCTGTATGAAACACAATATGGTCTGTACTTGGCATGTAGGTTTCTCACTAATGGGTGCCATACATTGGGATATGTGGGAGGGGAATGGTCAGGGTATATGCAAATTAAATACTGTAGTATTTACTATAGTTGAAAAATTGTAGTGTTTTTGCAGACATTACTATAGTATTTACTATAGTATTCTACAGTCTACTACAACATTCTATAGTACGTACAACACATGATCAAGGGGCACTACAATGTGTAGTATAGTATTCTACAGTTTACAACAGAATTCTACAGTAATAACTGTACTATTTTTTTCATGTTTGTGGTAAATGGTTGATATTTGACAGTATGCCAATGTCTATTACTGGGGCGAACATATCCACAGTCACACAATTAGTGCTGGGCAAGAGCAAAAATCTGCACCCCCGTGTTTCCCTAGGAACAGGAAACTGTGATACCTTAAGGATATTTTTACCGTGACATCCACCATTGTCACCGGCTTAGTGGAGACGCGGATCGACAGAGACGAGGGCTCTTGTGCCGACAGCACCACACAGCCCCGGAAGCACAGGCTCCTGTCCAGCCTAACCGACATCCACTACACTCGCCACGTCCGTCCCTGTCAGCAGCTCTGCCTGTGGAGACCACCATGGAAATGATGTGTGACCTAGGATTTGAAGCAGCAACCTTCTGGCTTCTGACCCGCCTCTAAGTGATAATTGATGTATGGTGAGTATTAGGGCGTGCTTCGCCCAGGTGGGTGCAACACAATGGTGATGGATGAGATTAGTTATCCCTACAATGTACAGTGCCTTGCGAAAGTATTCGGCCCCTTTGAACTTTGCGACCTTTTGCAACATTTCAGGCTTCAAACATAAAGATATAAAACTGTATTTTTTTGTGAAGAATCAACAACAAGTGGGACACAATCATTAAGTGGAACGACATTTATTGGATATTTCAAACTTTTTTAACAAATCAAAAACTGAAAAATTGGGCGTGCAAAATTATTCAGCCCCTTTACTTTCAGTGCAGCAAACTCTCTCCAGAAGTTCAGTGAGGATCTCTGAAGGATCCAATGTTGACCTAAATGACTAATGATGATAAATACAATCCACCTGTGTGTAATCAAGTCTCCGTATAAATGCACCTGCACTGTGATAGTCTCAGAGGTCCGTTAAAAGCGCAGAGAGCATCATGAAGAACAAGGAACACACCAGGCAGGTCCGAGATACTGTTGTGAAGAAGTTTAAAGCCGGATTTGGATACAAAAATATTTCCCAAGCTTTAAACATCCCAAGGAGCACTGTGCAAGCGATAATATTGAAATGGAAGGAGTATCAGACCACTGCAAATCTACCAAGACCTGGCCGTCCCTCTAAACTTTCAGCTCATACAAGGAGAAGACTGATCAGAGATGCAGCCAAGAGGCCCATGATCGATCTGGATGAACTGCACAGATCTATAGCTGAGGTGGGAGACTCTGTCCATAGGACAACAATCAGTCGTATATTGCACAAATCTGGCCTTTAAGGAAGAGTGGCAAGAAGAAAGCCATTTCTTAAAGATATCCATAAAAAGTGTAATTTAAAGTTTGCCACAAGCCACCTGGGAGACACACCAAACATGTGGAAGAAGGTGCTCAGGTCAGATGAAACCAAAATTGAACTTTTTGGCAACAATGCAAAACGTTATGTTTGGCGTAAAAGCAACACAGCTGAACACACCATCCCCACTGTCAAACATGGTGGTGGCAGCATCATGGTTTGGGCCTGCTTTTCTTCAGCAGGGACAGGGGAGATGGTTAAAATTGATGGGAAGATGGATGGAGCCAAATACAGGACCATTCTGGAAGAAAACCTGATGGAGTCTGCAAAAGACCTGAGACTGGGACGGAGATTTGTCTTCCAACAAGACAATGATCCAAAGCATAAAGCAAAATCTACAATGGAATGGTTCAAAAATAAACATATCCAGGTGTTAGAATGGCCAAGTCAAAGTCCAGACCTGAATCCAATCGAGAATCTGTGGAAAGAACTGAAAACTGCTGTTCACAAATGCTCTCCATCCAACCTCACTGAGCTTGAGCTGTTTTGCAAGGAGGAATGGAAAAAAATGTCAGTCTCTCGATGTGCAAAACTGATAGACATACCCCAAGTGACTTACAGCTGTAATCGCAGCAAAAGGTGGCGCTACAAAGTATTAACTTAAGGGGGCTGAATAATTTTGCACGCCCAATTTTTCAGTTTTTGATTTGTTAAAAAAGTTTGAAATATCCAATAAATGTCGTTCCACTTCATGATTGTGTCCCACTTGTTGTTGATTCTTCACAAAAAAATACAGTTTTATATCTTTATGTTTGAAGCCTGAAATGTGGCAAAAGGTCGCAAAGTTCAAGGGGGCCGAATACTTTCGCAAGGCACTGTAAGCCTAAAGCACTTTGACCACTTGCAAAAACACTTTATATATCCCTATTAGTTCAGTTTTATATTGTTCTCACTGATCTGTAGATGTGGGCAACTTCAAAGAATGTTTGCACTTTGTCATCCTTCAACCCTCTTCCAGATTCAGTATGGCACTGGGAGACCACACACACAAGCAAGATAGGGGTTTAAGAAAAGGAGTGGACGTCCATCTTATCTGTCAACCCTCCACACCTGCCCAGACAGTGAGCTCAGCTAGCTCACCTCTCTGTGGGGGTCAGGGCTCCACTACCACAAACACTAAGCATAAATGGAGGCTTTCACTTCATCATCGAGGAGGCTTCAAAGCCAACAATTGATAGTTGAAAAATAAACTCACAGAGTATATTATCAGTGCTCATAGTCTCTGGTGCCACCCAGTTCTGGTCGGCTGCCAAATAAGAAGAAGAGCTATCTGTCTTCTCCTTACTCATCGGAGGAGCCCAGAGGATCAGTGTGTTTGTGTGTGTGTGTGTGTGTGCTCTGGGCAGGTGAATCATTTCACTGCCTTGACTGAAAGATGAGTAGCGGTGAGAGGATGAAAGCAAGGAGTGTGTGCGTGTCTTACACTCAAACTTACAAAAGAAAAAGACAGACAGTCGACTCCATCTTCAACGCACTCTTTTAAGACCCCACCTGCAAAGCCCCCCCCACCCGACCACATCAAAGTCCCTCTAAGAGACGTTTCTGGGCAAACTCATCTCTGTGTTACCCGACGGGTGAATCTGACTCACTCTCAACACATCTGCCCTGTTTTCCATCATTCCCAACCCCTATCTGTCATCTCTG
Organism: Oncorhynchus mykiss; assembly: GCF_013265735.2. Lineage (NCBI taxonomy): Eukaryota > Metazoa > Chordata > Actinopteri > Salmoniformes > Salmonidae > Oncorhynchus > Oncorhynchus mykiss. The sequence goes on along the minus strand of NC_048583.1, from coordinate 23,641,323 downwards.
ACAGTGGAGGTGTGAGGCTAAGGTGGCTCCATAACACCCTTTACTGTAAATGGAGGGAGGGGAGAAATGGTTGCAGGTAGGGAAATCTTTTCCATTCAAGCCAAAAGGGGTTACTTACCTGTGAGGCAGCTGCTATGCTATTGATGTGCAGGGCCGTGACCCTGAAGATACAATAGAATGGTTGTGAAGGAGGTGAGGAAGGGGGGCTGGGTTTGTTTTTTAACTGCAGGCTTCAGCGCTCGCCACAGCGCCTCAGGCAAATAGGTGCTGAAATGTATTTGTTGTGTTACTATTTTTAAAATTATTATTCTATTTATTTTTGGGGGTGGGGGTATTCTGCATTGTTGGGAAGGGCCCATAAGGAATAATTTCACTGTTAGTCTACACCTGTTGTTTACGAAGCATGTAAGAATTATAATTTGATTTGAATTGACATTGTATGGAAGGAAGTGAGCTATTTTACATATTTGGTGTGTGTGTGTGTGTGTGTGTGTGTGTGTGTGTGTGTGTGTGTGTGTGTGTGTGTGTGTGTGTGTGTTGCTTCACATTGTCTATCTATCTCACCTCTGATTCGTTACAGCAGAACACATCAGAGACTGTAGAAATCGGAATGCAAGTCTGGAATGGCCGGCACTGGGTTGAAAATGGTCTTCACTGTAAGATATAAGAAACAGTATCTATATATACAGTGACTTGGGAAAGTATTCAGACCCCTTTTTTCCACAGTTTGTTAGGTTACAGCCTTATTCTAAAACTGATTACATTTTTCTCTCGTCAATCTACACACAATAAACCATAATGACAAAGCAAAAACAGGTTTTTTGAAAGTTTTGCAAATTTATATAAAAAAAGAAATATCACATTTACATAAGTATTCAGACCCTTTACTCAGGACTTTGTTGAAGCACCTTTAGCGGCGATTACAGACTCATGTCTTCTTGGGTATGACGCTACAAGCTTGGCACAATTGTATTTGGGGAGTTTCTCCATTCTTCTCATGACCACTGGGTTTTTGGTCACCTCCCTAACCAAGGCCCTTCTCCCCCAATTGCCTAGTTTGGCCGAGCAGCCAGCTCTAGGAAGAGTCTTGGTGGTTCCAAACTTCTTCATTTTAAGAATGATGGAAGCCATTGTGTTCTTGGGGAACTTCAATGGCTGCAGAAATGTTTTGGTACCCTTCCCCAAATCCGTGCCTCGACACAATCCTGTCTCCTAGCTTTACGGACAATTTCATCGACCTCATTACTTGGTTTTTGCTCTGACATGCACTGTCAACTCTGAGACCTTTTATAGACAGGTGTGTGCCTTTCAAAATCATGTCCAATCAATTGAATTTACATCAGGTGGACTCCAATCAAGTTGTAGAAACATCTCAAGGATGATCAATGGAAACAGGATGCACCTTCCTGTTTGGCCCTGTCCGGGGGTGTTCTCGGATAGGGCCACAGTGTCTCCTGACCCCTCCTGTCTCAGCCTCCAGTATTTATGCTGCAGTAGTTTATGTGTCGGGGGGCTAGGGTCAGTTTGTTATATCTGGAGTACTTCTTCTGTCCTATTCGGTGTCTTGTGTGAATTTAAGTGTGCTCTCTCTAATTCTCTCTTTCTCTCTCTCGGAGGACCTGAGCCCTAGGACCATGCCTCAGGACTACCTGACATGATGACTCCTTGCTGTCCCCAGTGCACCTGGCCGTGCTGCTGCTCCAGTTTCAACTGTTCTGCCTTATTATTATTACTGGACCATGCTGGTCATTTATGAACATTTGAACATCTTGGCCATGTTCTGTTATAATCTCCACCCGGCACAGCCAGAAGAGGACTGGCCACCCCACATAGCCTGGTTCCTCTCTAGGTTTCTTCCTAGGTTTTGGTCTTTCTAGGGAGTTTTTCCTAGCCACCGTGCTTCTACACCTGCATTGCTTGCTGTTTGGGGTTTTAGGCTGGGTTTCTGTACATCACATTGAGATATCAGCTGATGTACGAAGGGCTATATAAATACATTTGATTTGATTTGATTTTGACCTGAGCTCAATTTCGAGTCTCATAGCAAAGCGTCTGAATACTTATGTAAATAAGGTATTTGTTTTTTATATTTAATGCTAAAATAAAATAAACTGGTTTTGCTTTTTCATTATGGGGTATTGTTTTAACAAATCCATTTTAGAATAAGGCGTAACGTAACAAAATGTGAATATTTTCCGAAGGGACTTTATCCTACTCAAACGGTACAGTACATATCAGGTAAATGCTACCACAGAACAATCCATTCCACTCCATTCCACTCCACTGAGGACCAAGGTGCAGCGTTGTAAGTGTTCATGTCTTTTTAATAAACAAACTGAACACTGGAACAAAACAATAAACGATGTGAACAAAATGAAACAGTACCGTGTGGCCCAAACACTCACACGGAAACAAACACCCACAAACCAAAAGTGAAACCCAGGCTACCTAAGTATGATTCTCAATCATACAATAATTGACAGCTGCCTCTGATTGAGAACCATACTAGGCCAAACTCAAAACCCAACATAGAAAAACAAACAGACTGCCCACCCCAACTCACGCCTTGATCATACTAAAACACAGACAAAAACAAAGGAACTAAGGTCAGAACGTGACACCAACCCAGTTGACAAAATCCGAATGACGTAATTTATATGTTGTAAACTGGTTTCCTGGTTGTACAAGATTACAACCCGGTCTTTTATTATGATGACATTTGAGACATACATATTTTGACTGTTATCCAGTCAGAGAACCAGTTAGTATTTTTTCTGGTTGCTAAAAAGACATCTAGAAAACTCCTTTTTACAATCAGTATACAAACTACGCATTTCGTGCTGGAAAAATCCCTCCTATGGGACAATCAGCGACAATTCGACTTAAACATAGGTTTAAAAGGGACTATTTACTATGTTTTATATTCAGATATATATCAAAACTAATATCTGGATTCATAAAAATAAATCACATACTTCACATCCATCAGCTATAAATGGCAAAAATTACATTAGCCATTGTAAACCTGCTACCCTAATTTCCACAACGTCTGACGACACAGACTTTCCCTTTACAACTATATGCCAATCAGAAACTCGTTGAGTTCTCTTTCAGTGGGTACAATGGCTTCCATGGGGTTCACTCTGCAGGCAAAGCTCAAGTTGATGAATGCTATAAAAAGCAGCCCTTTTAAAGATCAAATTAGAATTTCCTGGACAAGAAAAAACTGCAGAGTGCCCAGAGACAGAGAGGTGGCCTAACACATGCTCTGTTCTTCAACTCAGGTTTCTCAATGTGTTTGTGTTTGTATTCCTCTATGTATGAGGTGTACCCTATGCATGCGTCATGCTTATGTGTTTGGGAAGAGCATCAGCATGTGGGTGAGCTCTAACCCTGTGTGTGTGTGCGTGCTTGCGTATATCCCTCTATGTACAAGGTGTAAACCTATGCGTGCATGTGTGTTTGGGAAATGCATCAGTGGAAGGGTGAGCTATACAGTGTTGCAAAAAGGTATTTAGTCAGCCACCAATTGTGCAAGTTCTCCCACTTAAAAAGATGAGAGGCCTGTAATTTTCATCATAGGTACACTTCAACTATGACAGACAAAATGAGAAAAAAAATCCAGAAAATCACATTGTAGGATTTTTAATGAATTTATTTGCAAATTATGGTGGAAAATAAGTATTTGGTCAATAACAAAAGTTTATCTCAATACTTTGTTATATACCCTTTGTTGGCAATGACAGAGGTCAAACGTTTTCTGTAAGTCTTCACAAGGTTTTCATACACTGTTGCTGGTATTTTGGCCCATTCCTCCATTCAGATCTCCTCTAGAGCAGTGATGTTTTGGGGCTGTTGCTGGGCAAACACGGATTTTCAACTCCCTCCAAAGATTTTCTATGGGGTTGAGATCTGCAGACTGGCTAGGCCACTCCAGGACCTTGAAATGCTTCTTTACGAAGCCACTCCTTTGTTGCACGGGCGGTGTGTTTGGGATCATTGTCATGCTGAAAGACCCAGCTCAGAACGCACCCTTGTGGGGCCCCAGTGTTGAGGATCAGCGGGGTGGAGATGTTGTTACCTACCCTCACCACCTGGGGGTGGCACGTCAGGAAGTCCAATACCCAGTTGCATAGGGCGAGGTCGAGACCCAGCGCCTTGAGCTTGATGATGAGTTTGGAGGGTACTATGGTGTTAAATGCTGAGCTGTAGTCGATGAACAGTATTCCTCTTGTCCAGATGGGTTAGGGCAGTGTGGTTGCGATTGCGTCGTCTGTGGACCTATTTAGGCGGTAAGCAAATTGTAGTGGGTCTAGGGTGTCAGGTAGGGTGCAGGTGATATGGTCCTTGACTAGTCTCTCAAAGCACTTCATGATGACGGAAGTGAGTAGTCGTTTAGCTCCGTTACCTTAGCTTTCTTGGGAACAGGGACAATTGTGGCCCTCTTGAAGCATGTGGGAACAGCAGACTGGGATAAGGATGGATTGAATATGTCCGTAAACACACCAGCCATCTGGTCTGCGCATGCTCTGAGAACGCGGCTGAGGATACCGTCTGGTCCTGCAGCCTTGCGAGGGTTAACACGTTTAAATGTTTTACTCACATTGGCTGCAGTGAAGGAGAGTCCGCAGGTTTTGGTTGCGGGCCGTGTCAGTGGCACTCCTCAAAGCGGGCAAAAAAGTTATTTAGTCTGTCTGGGAGCAAGACATCCTGGTCCGTGACGGGGCTGGTTTTCTTTTTGTGATCCGTGATTGACTGTAGACCCTACCACATACTGTACCTCATGTCTGAGCCGTTGAATTGCGACTCTACTTTGACTCTATACTGGCGCTTAGCTTGCGGAGGGAATAGCTACACTGTCTGTATTCGGTCATGTTTCCGGTCACCTTGCCCTGGTTAAAAGCGCTTTCAGTTTCACGCGAATGCTGCCATCAATCCACGGTTTCTGGTTTGGGAATGTTTTAATTGTTGCTATGGGTACGACATCGTCAATGCACTTTCTAATGAACTCGCTCACCGAATCAGCGTATTCGTCAATGTTGTTGTTGGACGCAATACGGAACATATCCCAATCCACGTGATCGAAGCAGTCTTGAAGCGTGGAATCAGATTGATCGGACCAGCGTTGAACAGACCTGAGCGCAGGAGCTTCTTGTTTTAGTTTCTGTCTGTAGGCAGGGAGCAACAAAAAGTCGTGGTCAGCTATTCCGAAAAGAGGGCGGTGGGGCCTTATATGCGTCACGGAAGTTAGAATGACAATGATCCAGGGTTTTACCAGCCCTGGTCTTGTTTTCAGATTAGCCTTGTTTTAAATCCCCAGCTACAATGAATGAATGCAGCCTCAGGATATGTGATTTCCAGTTTGCATAGAGTCAAATAAAGTTTGTTCAGGGCCATCGATGTGTCTGCTTGGGGGGGAATATATACGGCTGTGATTATAATCAAAGAGAATTCCCTTAGATAATAGATAATAGATAATGCGGTCGACATTTGATAGTGAGGAATTCTAAGTCAGGTTAACAGAAGGACTTGAGTTCCTGTATGTTGTTATGATCACACCACGTCTCGTTAATCATAAGGCATAATAGGCATAATAGGCATAAGGCATAAGGCGCCCCTCTTCTTACCAGAAAGATGCTTGTTTCTATCGACGCGATGCGTGAAGAAACCAGCTGGCTGCACCGACTCCGTTAGCATCTCTCGAGTGAGCCATGTTTCCGTGAAGCAAAGAACGTTACAGTCTCTGATGTCTCTCTGGAATGCTACCCGTGCACGGATTTTAGGGAGTCCACAGTCCAGAGCAATGTGTCACAAGCATTGCTCTGGACTGTGATTGAACCATCCTCCTCTGGTGATGTGGTCGATGTGAACAGATGGCAGATGGTTCTCAAGATATTGGTGAGGAACAGGGTGATAGCGTTGGCCGTACACCTGAACTGGCGGTGCCTCTTTAGTTTATACTGTTTTTGATACACAAGCATAGATGAGAGAGACAGATGAGAGTGGGAGGAATTAGGGAAAGAGGGACCAGAGTATTTGATTATTTGAGACAGTGCACAAAATTGCACAAACAATAACATGTGTGCCCAATACACTTGACATTACAACAGGGTTGGGGTCAACTCTATTCTAATTCACTCAAATCAAGGTCACTACAGTAACGGTAATAGTAGTAATGGTACTACTGGACCTAGGCAAATCAAATCAGGAAGTAAATTATAACTGTAATAATCTGTCTGTTTACAATTGTTGGAAAAATTACTTGTGTCATGCACAAAGTAGATGTCCTGACCGACTTGCTAAAACTATAGTTTGTTAACAAGAAATGTGTGGAGTGGTTGAAAAACTAGTTTTAATGACTCCAACCTAAGTGAATGTAAGGGAATACCCCCCTGAAATGGACAAAAATGAATGGCAAAACATTAGCATTGGACAAACCATATACACAATGTCCAATACCACCCAATGTGGCGTTGATTCGTGTAAAGTTGATTGCAAATGCCATATGGCAAGTGCCAGTTGTAACACTTAAAAAATCCAACAGGTGGCGAGTGCGCTCCACCGGGGGTTTTCATATTGGAAATGCAACCCAAGTCAACATCCAAAAGCAAAATTTGGAAAATATGATTTTTTTGTTAAAAACGTATCACCCCTTAAAAAAGTGCTTTCTGGACCGTTTTTCGAAATTCTTTCGATTTTTTTTTGTCAATTACACATGTGTAAGAACTGTATGAATATACTTTTGTCCAATTTTATTATCATAATTTTTTTATATATTATTACTTGCGGATAAGGCAAATGTTTTGTCCATTTGCAATATGATTTCATAGGAAGTCAAAAATGTCAAAATTTTGTCAAAATCTTCACACACCCTTAAAAAAGTGCTTGCTGGACCGTTTTTCAAAATTCTTTCGAATTTTGTGTCAATTACACACGTATAAGAACTGTATCAACATACTTTAGTCGTATTTTATTATCATAATTTTTTATTTATTTTTTACTTGTGCATAAGGCATATGTTTTGTCCATTTGCAATATGATTTAATATGAAGTCAAAAGTCGAAAATGTGAACTTTTAAAAAAAAACGTATCACCCTCGTAAAAAAGTGCTTTCTGGACCGTTTTTCAAAATTGTTTCGATTTTAAGTCAGTAAGAACTGTATGAATATACTTTTGTAAAATGTTATTATCATAATGATTTTTTTTTTTACTTGTGCATAAGGAACATGATTTGTCCATTTGCAATATGATTTCATAGGAAGTCAAAAGTCAAAAGTCACTTTTTTTGGGGCCAAAATTGACTGAACTGCTGAACTCGGGATGGCCGGGCAGTGATAGTTCTTCATTTCCATCACTCGTTGTGCTGATTTCATCATGTCCATTTGGTGATGTTTTTTCACTATTGAATCATATTGCAAATGCACGTGCATTTGCAATATGTTTCAATGGGAATTTACCATCACGAATTTGGCATGCTCAAAAGTCAAACTATACTTTGCTCAAACTATACTTTTGTCAACTTTCATTGTCATAATTTTTTTTTTTACTTGTGCATAAGGCATATGTTTTGTCCATTTGCAATATGATTTCATAGGAAGTCAAAAGTCACTTTTTCTTTGGCCAAATGCCAAAAGAAATTTGACATGCTCAAAAATACTGCAAAATTGCAAAATTGACTGACCTGATGAACACAGGATGGCCGGGCAGTGATAGTTGTTCCTTTCCATCACTCGTTGTGTTGATTTCATCATGTCCATTTGGTGATGTTTTTTCACTACAGAATCATATTGCAAATGCACGTGCATTGTTGTGCAACTGGTAACCCAAAAATAAAAATATGGTTGTAAATGCATTTAACGGGACTCCTATTGTCCATGCCCGCTATGGGAGTACCCTACTACGGCCCTCTATCCATGGGGGCCGTCCTGAGTGCTTTATGGGCAGTTCAAAATATGACGATGGATGCAGATTGTGATTTTCCTCCATGCAACTGGTGATTTGAAATGTGCATCTGGTAACCCAAAAATTAAAATACTGTTTTAAATACATTTACCGGTACTCCTGTCATCCATGCCCGCTATGGGAGTACCCTACTACGGCCCTCTATCAGTGGGGGCCGTCCTGAGTGCTTTATGGACTGTTTAAAATATTCTGATGGATACGCATTGTTTTCATGATTTCATTATGTCCATTTGTTTATGTTTTCTCACTTTTGCAAAGTCACTGTGCATTTGCAATATGGTTCAATGGGCAGGTACCATCACGAATTTGTCATGCTATAAAAATCCTGCAGGAATGTGAAATTGACTGGCCCGATGAACTCGGGATGACTGGGCAGTGATTCTGGTTCATCTCAATCACTCGTTAAGGTTGATTTCAGAATGTCACTTTGGTGATGGCACCTCAATGTTTAAACATATTGCAAATGGACAAGAGTCAAGTGGACAAGAGTCCATCAGTCAATTAGATATCATTCTGACACCAAACTGATACAAACTGACACCAAACCCACTTTTTCCAACTCGTTTAGAAGCCAACTATTACATACTTCAGAGCTGGCCCAAAATTCACAACGCCTTCGGTTCAAACCATAAAAAAAACATAAAACACGTAGTTACGTTCTAGCTGCGGGTCCATTTCTTATGTTATGTGTAGGCCTAGCTGAGGCGACCCCGAATCCCAAGTTTCGGCTCGATAGGTCATTTGGTGTCCGAGCAAAACCCTAATTGGTGCTGAAAATCCATGACTTGCTACGGGGTCCTTGAATGAGCTATCGGACAGAAACGTTGGGGTCTGTCTATATGGGCCGAGACAGTCGCAATGCACCTATTCTTGCGACTCTGGGACATTTCTAAATGTCGTCATTTTCGTGATGCAAAAATGAATTGAAGTCATTGCAAATGTACAAGGCTGTTTCTCGGTTTGAGAACCTTCTAGAGCAACCTAACTCACCACGCACTATCGACCGGAGGTCTAGAACAGGTTTCTAAAGTTTCGGAACTCTAGATCTGCCGGTTCTTTTTTAGCTCGAACAAAGCTAACTATTACAGCCACTGTCTGTCTCTACGCACTCCAATCAGTCCCTCCTTCCAAGTTGTGTGTGTGTGTGGTTTAGTTTTCCTTTGAAATTTTATGGGAAAAATGACTGATTTACAGTTCATGGGGGTTGCCTAATCACACATTAAGTTTTGGACAGATCTGACTTTTTTAACCCTTCGAAACAGCCCCTGAGACACCAATTATGGCACTTCCGGTTGGCACAGGAAGCTATAAGTCAACACATATCCTCATTGGTGTATGCTTTTACAGAATCCTGAGTTTTAAGTCTTTACATTAAGAACTGACTGATTTACACAGGGTTGAATGCACTATGTCTATCAAACTGCAGGCAGGGCATGGATATACACTTTTAGGGTGATTTTAACAACTTCCGGTTGGTCCAGGAAAACTTAGAATCAACACAGGTAGACCTCATAGTGGCCTGATGGACTGTCACCGAAGACAGGTTCATACGGCATTCATAACCCACATAGGCTTCAGTTTGAATTTAGGGGTGCAGGCAATGTATTCCTATGGGGAGAGATGTCAATGCAAACTGTTTGATGTAAACACCTTCTTTTAACTGTTAAGGGTTAAGGCCACACGGTCAAGGTTAGGCTTGCACGGATCGGAAGGACCTTAGGAACGTACCTGAGGTCGAATTGTGCTTCTCACCCTAACGGTTCTCTCACTGTCACCCAAAAGCAAATGACATTGTGGGGCAGGCTTCATTTTGGGCCTACTTTTCTAATGGTTGCTGCGCCTAGACCGAGCGGGCTACGGTCAAGCGGGATATCTCGTTGAACTCGGCACGGCCTAGGGATTATGGTAATGCCATTGCCTGCTCTCTGTGTCTTTAAGCACCGCACTTTGTCACTCCATCCTTGCTGTTTGTGTGTGTGAGAACTTTTCTTTGACATCTGTTGGGAGAAATGACTGACTTACAGTTTATGGGGGTTGCCTAATCACACATATGAAGTTTTGAAAATATCTGACCTTTTTAACCCTTGGGAACTGCCACTATAACACCATTTAAGGTACTTCCGGTTGGCACAGGAAGCTACAAATAAACTCATATCCTGATTGGGGTATGCCTTTACAGAATCCTGAGTTCTAAGTCTTTACGTTAAGAACTGAGTTATTTATGGAGGGTTTAGTGAGTGTGTGTTATTTCAGAGAATCATAGAAAACCACAGAAATCTCGCAGAGCTCCGCAGCACACTTTAAAAAGATTCGTATGAACACCCTGCAACTGGATCTGTAACTGTTGAAAAAAAAAACGGCTATTTGTGAACATCACCAATTTGTCATTGTACGATTTCTCTTAAATGACGATAGATAAATGGCTGGTTCTTTTTTTATTGACACCGGAGGCTCCTTGACTTTGACGTGAAGTGGAAAAATAATTTCTCTATTTTCATTTTGGACCTTTAATCCCAGAGAAATGGCCATAACTCAAAAACCGTTGAGGCCTAGACGCCATCTTGTTCGGGGCCAACTGCCCATTATGCCAAACCTACGCTCACCAAGTTTCGGCTTCGAGATAAGGCCCCGTCATGATTCGTGATGTTTTGTACAATTGCAATATGATTCCTTATGCCCTCTTGAGGGAATTTCCGGGACAGCGGAAAAATGACCAAAATTTGATTATTTTATAAAACGGAAACCGAATGTCCGACAAAGTTAATTCGATGACTTCCCGGTAGGTCCTGCCCTACACGAAATGTCAAAATGTTCCCTTAAGGTATGTAAACTTCCGACTTTGGGCCTAGTCATTGTCTCTTTATGGTTATGACTGACTGAGACATTAGGGACTTGTTGTTTATTATGGGACTGCTCTGCAGGGTTGGGGTCCTTCATTACCATGTAGTCAATTCTCAGGAAGTATAGTGAAATTACAATGCAAATTTTCCTCATAGCCTTTTAAAGTGCAAAATTAAATTTTTTGTTTACTTCCTGATTCCAAAGAGGCACTGAGCTTGAAGGTAGGCCTTGAAATACATATACAGGTACACCTCCAATTGACTCAAATGATGTCAATTAGCCTATCAGAAGCTTCTAAAGCCATGACATAATTTTCTGGAATTTTCTAAGCTGTTTAAAGGCACAGTGAAATTTGTCTGGGAGTGCATTCCAAATGGCACCCTAATTCCCTATGCACTGTAAGAAGTGGGAAGGCGCAGTTGTTCATGTTATGTGTTTTTACTGATTGGAATGATGAAAAATTACGCTTTGGTTCATTCAACCTATTCTATTCTATTTGTCCGATTTTTATTTATCATGCCCATGAGCATTGAATAGCAGTGGAGGCATTGTAGTAGGCGTCAACCTATCTGAAGAGTGGCTTATTGGGGGCGTGGATTTCAGTTAGTTCTTTTTGCACACTTGTGAGAGTGACATTCCAATTAATGTGGCCTACTGTATTTGTTATTCAAGCTGGAACTTGTACACTGTCAGTATCTGTAATGATACAGTACTTGTATAATTGCATGTGATCCTAAAGAGCCTGATAAGGTTTCTAAGTTAAGTTAGCCATAGCTTGGTTATGATATTGCAGTTACTAAATGTGAAGGTCTTCTGTAAAAAATATGTTGAAGTATTTTTGGGGGGTTGATCCAAAAAGTAATTTTTAACAGTGTGAGCCGTGGTCAAAAGTAGTGCACTATATTGAGAATAGGATCCCATTTGCAACACAACCTGGGTCTTTTGGTCTGTTAGGTTGGCTAAGCTGCGTGTATTTGTGATTGCTATCCTCCAATGTATTTGCATATGCACACACACACACCACACACACAGAGAGCAGTGTTTGAAAACTGTAATGATGAGAGACAGAAATGTAGGGATGGATAAAGTGATAGAGAAAGAAAGAGAAGGCAGGTGTTTCAAAGAGGCAGAAGAGGAGAATGAGAGAAGTAGAGAAAAAGGAGGGATCGGGCCTGAAAGAGAGAAATACTGTAAGCACAATCTGTCGTGAACACAATGGGAGACAAAGAGCTGGTTTCAAGTGTAGGTGTTTATTGGTAAAGGGCAGGTAGCTGGGTCCAGGGACAGGCAGAAGGTCATACACAGGAGGTCCAAAAAGGCAACAGTACAGGCAGGGAAAAGGCTAGTAATGTCATCCGGGAGATCAGGCAGTAAGTTGATAACAGGAAATGCAAAAGGCATCGTTAATGAGTCAGGCCAAAACTATCATACACAGGAGGATTAAATTACGGGGAAAAAAACAGCTCTCCAAATAGAAGTGTCACAAAACAAACAACACCTCTCAATGATGGGGTGCAAAGAACTGAACTAAATAGCGTGTGATAGTGACATACAGGTGTGTGAACAAGTGATCAGAATTCCGGTGATTGGGATCTTGAGAGTGAGCTGCTTTCAGGGGATCTATGTGTTTAAGAGTGTGATCTGGAAAGTGGGCTGGACAGTGAGCTGCGTTCAGGGGTTTGAGAGTGTGAGTTGGAAGCAGACGTTACACAGTGTCTAACACACACACACACACAGGTCACTAGGGGCGTTTGGAGAGGGTTTAATAATGGGCTCTAATTGCGTCTGGTAAGAAAATAGCAAAGTTGCCTCTTGAACAGATAGCAGAAAAGAAAGAGAGATAGAAGCAGAGGGAAAGAAAGAGCGAAATAGGGAGAGAGAGAGAGAAAGTAAGAGTGAGAAAAAAAAGAAAAAAAGGGAGAGAGATAGTAAGAGAAAGAGCTTTGGCTAGATGCATTACCCCTTACAGGTTCATCTAATTACCCCCCACCTTTCTAATGAGGTAGAGTGAAAGGATATAGAGACAGAGATGGAGAATAAACAACATATTAATTTGTTGGTGGAAGAGGACACACAGGCAAAAAAAGAAATACATATTCAGTGTATGACATTTTTTATTAAAACAGTGCGTCACAATGAAACCAATCCCATTGGGCTGTATAGTACATACTGTACACAGTAAATGAATACATAAATATCTTTAAAAATGATTAAATCTTTGAAGAATTCCTCCAGTGATTCTATGTGAAGCAACACCAAGTGTAGATAGTGAAAAAGCAAGAAGCAAGACCACAACTATGGAAAGTTATTTCTACATATCTGTTTATTTCTTCATCCTTGTGGAAATCTCCCGAGGTGTCATATGCGTAAACCCGGCAGCAGCGAGCCCACCAGGTGGAGGGGGGGGGGGGGGATTCACGTAATCCAGAGCACTGCAATCATCACTATCACTTCACAGTGGCTCCTTTCACTTCATGCAGTGATGCCTATTAATGCCTTGGCAGAGGGAGTTTATTGGCTGATTGGCATAATCCATGCAGAGGTGTATGATATCAGGGGTGGCATGTCTGAGATGGCTTGCGGTGCCATATGGGTTGCCCAGATTGCCCATCTGTGATTGAGTGCCCGTTACAGTATGCTGGTGATGGTTACTAATAATGGGCCTCTGACACCAGGGCCAGATGTCCCAACTCCACAGATGTCTGTGTGACCCTGACGCAGTCCAAGAATAGATTGGGGTGCTAATGATGATAGAGCGCAGTGACCTACATCCAGATGTACTGTTGTTTTCCAAGACAGACAGACAGACTTAGACAGTACGAAGACAGATGTCCAGACTGACCGTTGTTCTCCTGGGCCAGGAGCAGGGCCTGCAGGGAGGTGTGCGGGCTGACTTCCAGCTGGCACACCAGCACCTTGGCATGCATCCGGGCTGACAGGGCCCGCCACAGATCGGTGCCGGCCACGATCACGATGGCGATCTCCCCTGCGGACGTGACACAACTGGAAGTGGCCCAATAGAAAGATGATGACAGGACAGAAAGTTCACTTGGCCTTGCATACGAAAACATATGTGTGTTTCTGTGTTTGTGTCTTCTCTGCGTATATTGTAAAATTAGCCAGGACTCCCTTCATATCTGCATCTGTGTCTGCAAGTAGAACCAGGTGATATAATGCACCAGCTGATATGTGGGTGGACACACCACTTGAGTCTGTCTGTGTTACAGTAAGGCTTGCTACTTTCCTGTCGATCTTACATGAGTTTCTGCCACATTGTTGGACTGGGCCTTGGACATGCTCCAATCTCCTCTGACTTTTCTTTTAGTACTCCTACACTATGCACCTTAAATTAATTAGCTGGGAGTGTTTTCTCTTGGGTATTTTTGAATACTCGTCTAGGTTGTCGAACCGACCTGCTGTTCATTTGTTAGCTGAAGCGTGTGGGGCCTGAGATCCTTGAACCACTTTTGCTCAGTGGATTCAGGAAAGGAATTGCAATTAAACTATTTACATATATATCCTCTCACGTCGTCTTTTGAAAATGTATCCACAAAATAAATATATTTCCTGGATTCAGTTCGAACGGAAATGACCATAGACCATTGTTTTCAACCTCGGTCAAATGTTTACTTACAAGCAAGCCCTTAACCAACAGTGCAGTTCAAGAAGTGTTAAGAAAATATTTACCAAGTAGACTAAAATAAAAAGTAATAATAAAAAAGTAACATAATAAGAATAACAATAAGGAGGTTATATAGAGGGGGCATCGGTACCGAGTCTGTGTGCGGGGGTACAGGTTAGTTGAGGTATTTTCTACATGTAGGTGGTGGTGAAGTGACTATTCATAGATAATAACAGCGAGTAGCAGCAGTGTACAAAAGGGAGGGGGGGGGGGGGGGGGGGGGGGGGGGTCAATGTAAATTATCTGGTGGGGATTTTATTAATTGTTCAGCAGTCTTATGGGTTGGAGGTAGAAGCAGTTGAGGAGCCTGTTGGTCCTAGACGTGGCGCTCCGGTACTACTTGCCGTGCAGTAGCAGAGAAAACAGTCTATAACTTGGGTGACTGGAGTCTCTGACAATTTTATGGGCTTTCCTCTGACACGCCAAATTATATAGGTCCTGGATGGCAGGAACCTTGGTCCCAGTGATGTACTGGGCCTTGCATGGCCAATAGCCAGGGAAAATGAAGAGCACCAAGTGCAAATACATTTCTATAAAAATCAAACTTTCATTAAATTACACATGCAAGATAACAAATTAAATCTTGTTGTGAATCCAGCCAACATGTCAGATTTCAAAAAGGCTTTTCGGTGAAAGCATAAGATGCTATTATCTGATGATAGCACAACAGTAAACAATGAGAGAGTAGCATATTTCAACTCTGCAGGCGCGACACAAAACGCAGAAATAAAATATAAATCATGCCTTACCTTTGACGAGTTTCTTTTGTTGGCACTCCTATATGTCCCATAAACATCACAAATGGTCCTTTTGTTCGATTAATTCCGTCGATATATATCCAAAATGTCCATTTATTTGGCGCATTTGATCCAGAAAAACACCACTTCCAACTTACTCAACGTCGCTACAAAACATCTCAAAAGTTACCTGTAAACTTTGCCAAAACATTTCAAACTACTTTTGTAATACAACTTTTGGTATTTCTAAATGTATATAATCGATCAAATTGAAGACGGGATGATCTGTGTTCAATTAAGGAGCAAAACAATCTGAAGCTACTTTTCTGGTTTACGTGCCTCTATCAAAAGGTACACATGAAGTGACATTCGTTCTGAGCTATGGTACTTCTTCATTACACAAAGGAAAAACCTCAACCAATTTCTACAAACTGGTGACATCCAGTGGAAGCAGTAGGAACTGTAGGAAAGTCGATTAGATTTCTGAATTCCCCATGAAAACATTATTATTATTTTTTATTTTATTTTACACTGTGGTAAGTAGGGTTTATATGGAAGTAGTAGAGTGGTACTTGCTAATCATTTCCCCAATCAGATGCACTTACTGTGTGTGTGTGTGTGTCTGTTTGTATGTTAGCACACATCCAACGAATCATGCTCCTCATTAAAGCATATGTACAGTATGTGTGTGTCTGATTGAGTAACGTGCACATTCGATGAGTGAGTGATCGTGTGTATGTTATTTTGTTGGGGGGGGGGTTAACATTCCAACAGGGCCTAGTGCCCTTGTTTACTTGCATCACTGACAATGATAGAGGCAGAAACAGTGGCAGCAGTGGCAGCATAGAGAGGGAGAAAAAAATAAGAAATTTTAAGCATTTCAATACATATAATGTAACCATTAATTTTTAATTGTTTGACACTTTTGGGACTATTTCATTGGTTCAATTATGCTGCGTAACCTTAATTTTAAACCAAGCATAGTTTTAAACCAAGCATACTATTTCGATCAAGGTCTGGGATGATGCATGCCATGAAATCACGTCTATCTGTTCAGTTTTAAGCTAGTTTTGAAATAAGTTTTGGTGTTCCAACCTGTGAATACATCATTGTCCTTCAAATTCACAATTTAGTTTTCTCCAAAGTCTTTGCCAACCTGGAAGAAAAATGTCATGATGAAACTTTGAAAACACTGATCTAAGCCATACATGAGATATCAACAGAATTGGTTGTATTTTCTTGTACCCCGCTGGCATACTGGCAAAGTGCCGTCACTCAACACAAACACATGTACACACACACATATACACACACACATATCGACATACACAAACACACACACACACACACATGGCCATCGCGCCAAGCCTTCAAGATATGACGATCCCACCCGTCCGACGCCTCCTCATGTCCACCTCTCCTCCCTCATCCTCCCCACTTCACTCCATCCGCTCTGGGATGTCCACATCATAAACTCACTCGGGGGGCGTCAACGGGGTCCCCACCTCGCCCTCAGGCTCTCCACTTTTATCCTACGCTTTCAAACAATAAGCCAAAGAGGCATCTGTGCCCTAACTGCCTATGATGTGTAGTATGCAGCGGTAGTAGCAATACAGTGGCAGCCTTGGCCCCCTTTTTGTTTGAAGTGCGGCCTTCCTCCTTCGATGTTTCTTAAAAGCCTAGGCATCTATTTTTGGGCTGTGCCCATGCCTGGAGAGCCGCTCTTGCGTTGTACTTGCATATCGATCTGGCCCTTTGTTCTTGACAGAGGTGGGGCTTCAGCTACTTTGGTGAAAGTTTTTCATGCTGTGCTGTGCCTCGCTGATTAGAGACCTTGGGTTGGATGTATGGGAATGATGTGTGTTTGAAGGAGAATGGTGTTTGGGTTTGTGTTATCCGTGTGTAATGGTAAAGATCAAGAGAGAATGCGGGCCAGGGCGTTGACAGGTGGGGTGAGAGGAGGCCGGTATGACTAAGGTAAAATAGTAATCGACTGGTTGGTAGGTAGGTAAGTAAATACATATCAAATTGTATTTGTCACATGCGCCGAATACAACAGGTACCGCAAAATGCCTATATGGATAGAAAGAGAGAGAGAGTGTATGTAGACAGAGAGAGAGAAGTGTGTGTGTGTGTGTGCTTTCCATATACTATCACTGTGTCATACCTTGCAGACCATGGCAGTTTTGGCTTCTATTCTAGCTGCCAGTATACACTGGTTTGCCCCTATGCCTCTGAAACCGATGAAGAACTTGTGACCATGGATGGTCTCTCCCGCCATGGGGAACCTTGGTGCCTGGCTGAAGGAGAAATAGCACAGGTGAAAATATCCCTCACAGACTCATAATACAACCCTCTGGTAAAAAGTATAAAAGTAACTTACAAATGCTATGACACGGGTTCAAGAATTGTTCTCTGGTGATATGATCTCTGCCAAGACCCAAACCACAACTGCTTTGACTTAACTATGTCAGTGCCAATGCCAGTCAGGGCTGACTCACTACAGGGTTGGGCCATGCTTTCCACCGCCCTCTCTTCACTGATGTCAGGATTTGATCTAGTTTTTTTCAGAGATCCCAGTTGTCTCTTGAACACACCATGTGTGTGCATGTGCCTATCCAAATGAAAAAATACTACAGTTTACTATAGAATACTACAGTACTTAATTTAGTAAACTGTAGTATACTGTAGAATGCTATACTACACACTGTAGTATACCTCAATCATGTGTAGTACTTACTATAGAATTATGTAGTATACTGTAGAACAATATTGTATATACTACAGACTTCCAAAACTCTACAGTAAATTCTACAGAAATGTCCATATAAGGTCCCACAGTTGACAGTGCATGTCAGAGCAAAAACCAAGCCATGAGGTTGAAGGAATTGTCCGTAGATCTCCGAGACAGGATTGTGTCGAGGCACAGATCTGGGGAAGGGTACCAAAACATTTCTGCGGCATTGAAGGTCCCCAAGAACACAGTGGCCTCTGTCATTGGAAGAAGTTTGGAACCACCAAGACTCTTCCTAGAGCTGGCTACCCGGCCAAACTGAGCAATCGGGGGAGAAGGGCCTTGGTCAGGGAGGTGACCAAGAACCCGATGGTCACTCTGACAGAGCTCCAGAAGAGATATCGTACATTGTAAACAAGTCTGTTAGGTCGTTAACTTATGTTTTGTTTTTTGTCAGCACAACCTGTTATTTGACTGGTTCATGGAATGAGTTTGGCTGTGGATGTGTTCCGTGTGATGCTTTGATGATGAAGTTTGCATTTATCGTGTAGTTTCTTTTTCTTTTTATTCAATTTAGTCACATGATGTCTCAATTTGCAGTACGTTTGCCAATCGGTTGTGCAGTCAGACTTATTTGCCGTTCCTTTTGCCTCATCCCACTCAACCATAAAATGTTTCAGGAATTTAACAGTTTTTACAGTCATTTTCTTAATGGGTGCATGCTTATTAGTAACTGGAATAGTAACTCCTCATTACACACCACAGACCAACAAGTATTCTTTATATCAACAATATAGGAATTAACCATAGTATTTAACCATATTATACCATAGTATTTTTTCATGTTGGTGTGTGTGTGTGTATACAGTATGTGTGGGTGTGGATGTGTGTATTACAGTAAGTTTACATTAAAAAAATAGGTATTTGTTGTTTTTCCCACCCTCAGAATTTCCAGTATTGATGATGCAGGAGATTTGAGGTTGTTTTGATCAAAACCAAAATAGTGGGGAACATATGGGTGTCCATATGTTCACTGGTTTTGATTAATCATGTTCTATGTCTTATGTCCTCTTTTTTTAAGTACTGTGATATATGAATCATTTGTTGAAACACATTTGTGCAGAGGTGGGCCCGAGTCACAACCAAGTCTCAAGTTCCAAGTCTAAAGTCGAGTAACAAGAAGAACGGGTCGAGACTCAAATCAAGTCTAAGTCCTGCATACCATACACGGAACAATAATTGCATCGTATTCTATGTTCTGACTCCAAAGCAGGCCAGGTGGCCTATTTCTATGCACACTGAGGTGTCCGTGCTCCTATTACGCACAACAAAAATGACATAGACATAGAAACCGGACACACAGAACTGAAACATAACTCGGGAAATATGAACAAAGGAAACTATACATTGAAAAAACAGAACTTCTACCTCATTAGTCTTCATGTGCACAATAAACATTGCTCCCACACAGATCAGAGTAAGAAATGGTTGGCTAAATGACAATGTGTCATAGGTCTATTAAACATGAAACAGATAAAAATATTTGTCTATGTGTAGCATTAAACGGTACGGAGATGGAATGATAAAACGCTAGCAATTATTGTAGTATTACATGGAATATAGATTTACCACATATGCATTAAACGTGTGAAAGCAACAGCAAATATTTCAACAAGAGAAAAAAGCACTCTCCACTGGAGGGAGTTTGGAGAGCGCAAGTGGAAAGCAGTGCCTCTTCGCCACAGTTGCCTAAAAATGTATTTTAACAACAAATTCCA
Source organism: Oncorhynchus mykiss (assembly GCF_013265735.2). Lineage (NCBI taxonomy): Eukaryota > Metazoa > Chordata > Actinopteri > Salmoniformes > Salmonidae > Oncorhynchus > Oncorhynchus mykiss. The sequence goes on along the minus strand of NC_048583.1, from coordinate 23,621,589 downwards.
AATGCAAGCTTCATAAGTAAATTATACATTTCAATATATTTTTACATACCAAAAGACCAGTACGCCTATGCTAGTAATTGTTGACCCATTGCTGGTGAGCTTGCAAAGTAAACAGTTAATATTCTTGATCACCAGACAATTTTTGGAGCTTCATATTTATTTACTATGGCAATCCTCTCTCCCTACACTGCACCCAATCCTATAGCTGTACTGCAAATCAGAAATATGTTCGGTAGCTCACCCGACCAGTGTTGATTGACAGTTTGCTGGTCCAATCAGAGGGCCGGGTGTGCGTTTCACTAGCCAATCTGTTTTTTTGCAAGTGCCTTGCTGCAGCTATTGTCTCTGGCTGAGTGTAGAGTAATCCACATGGACTCTGTGCCACAAAATGAGTAACAAATGACTACAAAACCTCACCCGATAACTTCAAGTCATCTCTCTCAAGTCAAAGTTGAGTCCCGAGTCATGAGGCTCCAAGTCTCCCAAGTGGGCTCCCGAGTGGTGCAGCGGTCTAAGGCACTGCATCTGTGCTAGCGGCATCACTACAGACCCTGTTTCAATTCCAGGCTGTATCACAATCGGCCGTGATTGGGAGGCCCAAAGGGCGGTGCATTATTGGACCAGTGTCGTCTGGGGTAGGCCGTCATTGTAAATAAGAATTTGTTCTTAACTGACTTGCCTAGTTAAATAAATAAAAGTCCAAGTCATTTTATTTTCTAGCAAATCGAGTCTCAAGTCATCACATTTGTGACTCGAGTCAGACTCGAATCCAAGTCATTTGACTCGAGTTCACAACTCTGCATTTGTGTACTAATCTATTTTAGCCTATATAATGTAGCCTTGTGTACTATGCTTCGTATTGCTCTCCTATATGTCATCAGCCACACATTAAAGTAAACTATGAAGTCTCACTTTTTTTATTACAGTATGTTTAATTAGCTTATACAATGTATCTACAGTTGATCCCATAGGTTGTTTGTTTTGTTGCAATATGAAGGAAACATTTATGGTTAAACTCAGAAAATGTTCTTCTGTATGTTGGATGACTGGAAAAGCAGCCTTTTGTCAAAGGATTTCACTTTCTATTCAAGAGCTCGCTCTTGCTCTCTGTCTCTCTGTCTCTCTGTCTTTCTCGTTCTCTCTCTCCTAACGCACACATGTGTACACACACATGATTTGGGTGGTGATTTGGGTGGTGATTTGTTTCTGATAAGCAGAGTGATACACTACTATGCCAACTTGAGAGGAAGTAGGGGAGGGTGTGAGAGTGTGTGGGCCAAGCATAGTAATTGCACTCTGCACACGCGCACACACACACACACACACACACACACACACACACACACACACACACACACACACACACACACACACACACACACACACACACACACACACACACACACACACACACATTCACACACACACACACCCACACACACACACACACACACAACAACATATACACGCACACATTCACACACACACACAGCTTCTGGTCCAGCCTTTATTGGCAACTGACTACAACTATTGGTTTGCTTGGCTGCCTAGCATCTCAACACCTGTGATTGACAGGTATGGTAAATCTCTGCTCCTCCCTCACCAGACACTCGCCCATTGTGTGTTTGAGTGTTTGAGAGCACGCCAACCAAATGGCTGGTTATGTGCTTAAGCTCAACTCCAACCTCAGTCTGTTTTCTCCCACGCCACCAAAAGGCCACCACAGGTATTCGATGATGTCAGCTGTTTGTTTTTCAGCTTGTTTTGTCTCTCTTGTTTTTCTAGGAAAATAACTTGGTCTATTCTGTCATAATGAGCAATAATAATGAGCATATTAGCAAGGCTAATATGGCTAAGGAGGCCAGTGGGTGCAGCACAGACAAAAACATTTGCTTTCCAATTAAAAGTAGCCTGACAGCTATTAACTAGGCAAGTCAGTTAAGAACAAATTCTTATTTACAATGACAGCCTACCGGGGAACAGTGGGTTAACTGCCTTGTTCAGGGGCAGAACAACAGACAAGATTCACCTTGTCAGCTCAGGGATTCAATCCAGCAAGCTTTCGGTTACTGGCCCAACGCTCTAACCACTAGGCTACCTGCCGCCCCAATATTACCACATCGGTATCACTATTGGAAGTAGGTCTAAGAGGGACTGAGGATTGTGCAAACATTGCTAACTTTGGACCATTTCCTTATTTCCTTATGCAGCAGTCACGTAGGTTGACATAACCTAGTAGTGTTTTCAGATAGAATAGATTATCAGAAAGGTAATGGCTTCACAAAATAGTTTCTTCAAAGACAGGAAGGCCTTATACGGTCATGCTGTGTTGACTCATCAACTAGCTGTGTAAGTTAAGAGACCTTTTCACTTCTAGTCAGAGAGAGGTCACGTGAGAGAGGGAAAAGGAAAGACTGAAAAATACTTTCCTTATTAACCACTTAGGTCAGGGACGGCAACTTTGATGGGGGTGGAGGCCACAAAAAAATCTGAACTCGTCATGAGGGGCCGCAGTGGCTCGTGGGTCTGCTAACCCCACATCCATAAATGCAGTCAGAGCCAGCCCTAATCCTTTAGGGGGCCTAAAGTGATATTTTGTTGGGGGGCCCACCTTCAAGCAAAACATTGTAGCTGCCCTCCTCTTGACAGCGAAGACAATAAAAAGTTTTGGAGTTAATTTCCTACCATTCTACACATTTTGTCATGGAGCATAGAGAAAATGTTGCCGTTTTAAATCTATTTTTTTGCAATTCTACAAATTTTTCCATGGGATGGAGAGAAGACTTTGCAATTTTATAACTAATCTGATGCAATTCTACTCTGGGACAAAAAATTCTACATTTTACAGCTAATTTCCTGCAATTGTAGAAATCTTGCCATATGGTGGAGACAAATGTTAGCCGTTTTTAATATGATATCTGATGATATCGCGGCAGGTAGCCTAGTGGTTAGAGCGTTGGGCCAGTAACTGAAAGGTTTCTGGATTGAATCGCCGAGCTGACAAGGTAAAAATGTGTCATTCTGTCATAGGTTGTCTCGCTTATGTCTGTCCAAACACTCTTCAATTGTACTTGAGATGATGAGTAATGATGCAATATGTGTGGGAAGGACATTTTTGCTGCACTATTCACACCCTTTACTGAGATGATGAAACAGCAACAGTTGGGTAAACATTAATTACATGGGATCATGGTGTCATGGTGTCTAAGTTGAATCTTTTCTGTCTCAATGGTCATATCCACATCATCAGTCAATGGGCAGATCAATGGATCAGTGTCTGGCTTTCATAGGCAAGATTAGAAGTTAAATGGAATTTGTGGTGTGGGTGATATTGGAAGCCAAGTATTTGTGGTATGAGTGAGACGGTGTTGCCAACTGTGGAAAAAGCCAATGAACAAAAATATAAATGCAACATGCAACAATTTCAAAGATTTTACTGAGTTACAGTTCATACTGTGTAAGGAAATCAGTCAATTGAAATAAATTCATTAGGCCCAAATCTATGAATATCACGACTGGCAATACACATATGCAGTCGTTGGTCACAGCTACCTTACAAAAAGGTACCATAACCCCACTGCCACCATGGGGCTCTCTATTCACAACGTTGACATCAACAAACCGCTCACCCACACGATGTCATCTGCCATTTGCCTGGTACAGTTGAAACCGGGATTAATCCGTGAAGAGCACACTTCTCCAGTGTGCCAGTGGCCATCATAGGTGAGCATTTTCCTACCAAAGTCGGTTACACCGAACTGCAGTCAAGTCCAGACCCTGGTGAGGATGAAGAGCATGCAGATTCTTCTGTTGTGGAAACCCACAGTTTCATCAACTGTCCGGGTGGCTGGTCTCAGATGATCCCGCAGGGGAAGAAGCTGGATGTGGAGGTCCTGGTGAGGCCGGTTTGACGTACTGCCAAATTCTCTAAAACGATGTTGACGGTAGAGAAATGCACATTAAATTCTCCGGTAACAGCTCTGGTGGACATTCCTGCAGTCAGCCTGCAAATTGTACACTCCCTCAAAACTTCAGACATCTGTGGCATTGTGTTGTGTGTCAAATTTTTCAGTGGCTTTTTACTGTCCCCAGCACAAGCAGCACCTGTGCAATGATCATGCTGTTTAATCAGCTTTTTGTAATGCGACACCTGTCAAGTGGATGGATTATCTTGGCAAAGGAGAAACGCTCACTAACAGGGATCACATTTGTGTGTGTGGAACATTTCGAGGATCTTTTATTTCAGCTTTGAAACATGGGATCAACACTTTATATGTTGCGTTTATATATATATATATATATATATATATATATATATATATATATATATAAGTAGTGATGCTAAGACAGTTATTATTAACAATTTCCACAATTTTTGGTCTGTTGACATTTTCAAGACGTGAGACAATAAAAACAAAACCAATTCAAAAACACTTTTTCTATTAATTCTAACCTATAAAAATAACAATAACAATACCTTGTCATCCTTGCATTTCTGATGTGGCCCTTGGGGGCCTTTACCCCTCTGGCTGAAGTTACGCCTCCATCCCCCTCATGTCCATATCACGTGACATATAGCATAAGGTGGTGACTGGGTCTGGGGGCAGCGGACAGTATTTATCATAGAAATACTATTACTAGGCTATTAATAATCCAGGCGGGGGTGGAGGAACAAAGCAGTTCCCTTATCTGTGTCTGTATATAGGTCATTTAAGGCTGCTACACACTTTACACAATACGCAGCAACCAAGCTTCGTTTTCTGCTTTGTTCGGCACAAATTGTGGAACAGACCATAAAAGATGCTCCGTCGTTCTGTTTGGGTAAAGTGTGTAGAGCGCTTTAGAGCAACAGTCTCATCCATTTCGAGCCATGAACCCTGAAACACCCTTTATCCCAAATTCCAATATTTCCCCTTGGCTTTCGTATAAAAACTGCCATGACAACTGATGTTAAATATAGGCTAACGTGATGTACAGAGCATGATTTCCATCGGCTCTGAAAATAGGCCTTTCCATGTCTCCATCACAATGTGATGTGTATAAATCAGAACAACCAGTAAAGGTTTTTCTAGTACAACGAAGATGTGTCGGTTTCAGCTGCAGAAGACAATACAGTGCCTTCGGAAAGTATTTAGACCGCTTGACTGTTTCCACATTTTTTTACGTTACAGCCTTATTCTAAAATTTATAAAATTGTTTTTTTTTTGTGAATCACCACTAAATACCCCATAATGAAAAAGCAAACTTGACTTGACTTTGTTGAAGCACCTTAGACAGCGATTACAGCATCGAGTCTTCTTGGGTATGACGCTACAAGCTTGGCACACCTGTATTTTTCGGGAGTTTCTTTCATTCTTCTCTGCAGATTCTCTGTCAGGTTGGATGGGGAGCGTTGCTGCACAGCTATTTTCAGGTCTCTCCACTATGTTGTCATTGTCCTGTTGGAAGGTGAACCTTTGCCCCAGTGTGAGGTCCTGAGCGCTCTGTAGCAGGTTTTCATCAAGGATATCTCTGTACTTTGCTCCGTTCATGTTTCCCTCAATACTGACTAGTATCCCAGTCCCTGCCTCTGAAAAACATGCCCACAGCATGATGCTGGGGATGGTGCCAGGTTTCCTCCAGACGTGACGCTTGGCATTCAGTCCAATGAGTTCAATCTTGGCTGTCATGTGCCTTTTACTGAGGAGTGGCTTCCGTCTGGCAACTTTACCATAAAGGCTTGATTGGTGAAGTGTTGCAGAGATGGTTGTCCTTCTGGAAGGTTCTCCCATCTCCACAGATGAACTCTACAGCTCTGTCAGAGTGACCATCAGGTTCTTGGTCACTTCCCTGACCAAAGCACTTCTCCCCCAATTGCCTAGTTTGGCCGGGCAGCCAGCTCTAGGAAGAATCTTGGTGGTTCCAAACATCTTCTGTTTAAGAATGATGGAGGCCACTGTGTACTTTGGGACCTTCAATGCTGCAGAAAGGTTTTGGTCCCCTTCCCCAGATCTGTGCCTCGACACAATCCTGTCTCATAACTTTACGGACAATTCCTTCGACCTCATGGCTTAGTTTTTGCTCTGACCTCATATAGACAGATGTGAGAGCTTATATAGACAGATGTGTGCCTTTACAATCATGTCCAATCAATATAATTTACCACAGGTGGACTCTTATAAAGTTGTTGAAGCATCTTAAGGATGATCAATGGAAACAGGATGCACCTGAGCTCAATTTCGAGTCTCATAGCAAAGGGGCTGAATACTTATGTAAATAAGGAGTTTCTGGGTTTTTTTGCAAAAAATTATAATAATCTTTTTTCACTTTGTGATTATGGGGTATTGTGTGTAGATTGCTGAGATTTTTAAAAATGTAATCCATTTTAGGATAAGGCTGTAACGTAACAAAATTTGGAAAAAGTCAAGGGGTCTGAATACTTTCCGAAGGCACTGTCTGAATACTTTCCGAAGGCACTGTATATAAAGCGATTTGTGCCTTCTCCGCTGTGCAATCTGGTTTCCGAGCCGGTCACGGGTGTACCTCAGCCACGCTCAAGGTACTAAACGATATCATAACCGCCATCGATAAAAGACAGTACTGTGCAGCCGTCTTCATAGACCTTGCCAAGGCTTTCGACTCTGTCAATCACCGTATTCTTATCGGCAGACTCAGTAGCCTCGGTTTTTCGGATGACTGCCTTGCCTGGTTCACCAATTACTTTGCAGACAGAGTTCAGTGTGTCAAATCGGAGGGCATGCTGTCCGGTCCTCTGGCAGTCTCTATGGGGGTGCCACAGGGTTCAATTCTCGGGCCGACTCTTTTCTCTGTATATATCAATGATGTTTCTCATGCTGCGGGCGATTCCCTG